>NW_015168048.1:1617622-1649309 GCF_001447785.1 Gekko japonicus
TAAAGCGTCTTCCTGAGCCATTCTGTTCTAATATAGACTATTACCTTTGTAAAAATGCCCCCTTCTGAAGAATTCAGTTTTGCATAGTTCGTGGAATGCCAGGAGAGTGGGAGCTTCCATAATGTAGGGGCCCCAACAGCGAATGCATGTATGTGGTTAATTACTGATCTTGCCCATTTGCAAGGTGGTACCCACATAAGGCCTGGGTAAGCAAAGCTGTCATAGGCAAGCCACATTTCAAACGTGCTCATCAGGAAAGCAACATCCCCACCCCCCAACAGGAGGTAATGTGTAGTATTCCACTGTTGTTAATTACTCACTCATGTACATGTGGTCTCTGATATAGCTTTGGATCAGGACGTAGGAAAGGAATAGATGATGATGTTAGGGAGTGGCTCCTAATCCCCAAAATATTGTCAATGATCACGAATTATTCTAAAGATCAATATATAAAGTGCAGTGAAGATGGAACAGGTTCCCATACTATTTTTGAGAGATGACATAGGAAATAAGAAATAGGAGGGTGTTAAGAAATGCAATTTTGCTAATTGGTCTAGCTAGAGGCAATGTGATGGTCCACCCCCCCCCCCGAGATTTGGAAGAATTAAGACTAGAAAACCTTCCAGAAAAAACTCCTGGAGATTTCAGGAAAAGTTTCTTTGACCTGGCCTGAACTGGTCAGTGGGAGGGGAAAGCGAGAAGATAAAACTCCTGGGAATAAGGAGGAAGGTCTCTTGGTACTGATTCCATTGAAGCAGACAGAACTCTTAACTGAGGCCTGGAGGAGGCAGCCATTGCCATGTGCTGGCCTGCACACCTGAAGGAGGCCTGGAGGTACTGGAACTCCTGTAAAAATCTGTAACTTTCTAAGCTAAGTAGCCTGTAGTATACTTAATGTCTGATAGGGCATGTATACAGGGAAGGACAGAGGAACTGCATTTTATCCTTTTTTTTTTTAATACCTTGCTCAGTCTGGTGCTGTGTTAAAAGCATGCTTGTGGGCATTTAAAAATAAATAAATGCTTTATAACGTTTGATCCTAGTAATGGTTCTCTGTGCCACATAGTCCTCCACTGTCTTGGACATGTTATTTTAAAAGGAGCACCAGGAGGAAGGAGAGAGCTGTCAGTTGGCAAGTGGTTACTTGCAGACTCCAGAATGTCTTACCAGGTTTGCCAACATAAGATGCATCCTTTGCTGCTTAAAATGTCATTGACACACAATAGAAGTATATGATGCCCCTCTTCTGCAAATTTGGATTTTTGTGTAGGACATTTACTTTTACAATTGCGGTTGATAAAAGACTGAAACGATGTAATTTTCTCAGCAGAAACCACACATATATCTTCTCCTTGGCACTGTGAAAATGCTCTAGCATCATTGTTTTTCTTATCGTGTGTTGGAATTCTTGACTTCTTTTTGCCCGTTCCCTACATGCTGAGTAATTATGGAAGTCATTCTTTCCAATGAAAGAGACAAACATTATGTACCTAGTGTATAAAGGATCTGGGGACAAAATTACATAACACCACACTACACATTGTTAAAATGGATTACATTTTATGGCACTCAAGTTGTTTCATTGGAGGGTGCCTTTTCAGAGCTAAAGCCTGCCTTGAAATGATGTGAAAAATTGTTTCATTAGGATTACTCATTTATATGGGTGGCTGCATGTAAGAAGATGAGCTTTCACCAATTGTAATTCGAACCACAATATCAATGGGAAGCCTGTTATTTCAGCAGATTGCTTATACCCTGACTTGTCAAGCTTTGAGAGCTGTGAGTTGTTCTCTGCCACTTTCCAAAGCTCTTTCAGGGATGTAAAGAATGTCGAGTATTGAGAAGCCAAATTTGAAAAAAAAAATTAAAAACAACTCCAGGCACCTTATTTTACGTAGAGAACCACAACACAAACAAAAATGGTGTGGAGAGTTGAAAGAAAAAACACTGTGTTTACAGGTAGACACAAAATCTCCTGTAAAAGGCAAACCTCTATATAATAGTGAAATGCCTGCAAAAGATTCTCCAGTCTTTTGCCAACCTAGTTAACTCTGGACAGGCTTTTGCCGTCATTTATTTCTGAGTGGCGATTCCCACATTTGAATTCTTTGAGGCTCTGACCTATTCACATTTGAGAAACATCTGGTCTCTGTGTACATGCTTGGCTTGTGGTATTAATCATTTTGTCAGTGTTGACTGTCTTTTCAACTGACAAACAAGCTCAAGACTTGAAGAAGATTTTGGATTGAAATGGGAGGATAACCAGACACCTGTCGTCGGTTTTGCCTATTGTTGGTCTTGTCTTTGCTGTTGGTTTTGTCTTATTCTGACATCAGTCCTGTAATTCCTTTGAGTTGGATTCTCTTGGAGACTCTGTATTAGCCTCTGTATTTGGCTTTTTGTTTTGATATTTGTTCCTATTTACAGTACTCCATAATTACAGACTATTTCACAGTTTGAGGTCTTTATTACTATTTATACACATATACATCCATATGAAATATTGCAGGCATTTCAGCATTATATAGAGGTTTGCATTTTACAGGAGATTTTGTTTCTACCTGTATACATGGTGTTTTTTCTTTAATTGTACAGCTTATTTCATGTATGCAGGAGATTTTTGATCAGATCTCCCACCTAAAAACATCTCTGAAGGGCTTTGCATTTGATAGGGAGCATACAGGGCCAGTTCCAGCCCCCCCCCCCCCCCCCGAGCCAGGGTACTGTTCTTGCTGCACACCAGGACCCCGCCTTCCTTCCATTCCCCCACTAGTGTGTCCCCCACCTGCCTGTACATCTTTTCCCAGCCCACTCACCAGCCATATCATTGTCTCTGCTCACAGTCACCTGCACACCCTATCCCCAGTGGTAATGGGAATTTCACTATGGTGACTCCCAGAAGTTCCCCAGCGGTGCTGGGCAGCATATGCAGCCATGGGCAAGGTCACCAGAGTGCTCACAAGCAAGTGGGTGTAGGAGGAGTGCACAGGCAGGGAAAGTGCACTGGTGGGGGATGGGTTTGGCAGGTGTGGGCTGGGCCTGCTAGAAGTCCTGGGCCCCAGCAACTGTTCAAATATCTGGGTATACTGATACCAGCCCTGAGGCAGAGATATTTAACCCTTCCCAGACCTAAATAATCTTCATCCTAACCTAGGGAGAAATAATATAGGTACTTTCCCCTTGTACCTTTACAAGAGAGGCAGTTTATTTTGGAAAAACAGCATAGGGAAAACCTCCCCACTCTCATATGTACTCTAATCAAATTTGGAGATCTCCCATATGATATGTCCTTTGGCCTTTAAGCATCGATTAATACGATGCAGTGTTCTCTCAGTTTCTGTCCTAACTTGTGGTAAAGAACCATGAGAACTTCAGAGTGGAACTTAACCAGACTTGTCATGGACCAGGCACAAATTGTAAATTTAAGTATGGGCCCATTCAGACTTTTTCAGCAATAGTAAAGTGTTGTAAAGTAAAGTGTAAAATAGTAAAGGCTGTAAAGTGAGGATAAATCAATGGTGCCAGAACCTAAGTGGCTTGTTCATTGCTTAGTATTGCTTGTGCAGCCTGAATATACAGCTGAGTTAGTGTGAGCTAGCTCACAGTTTTTTAGCCTCCAGCTCACACATTTTTGTCTTTGCTCAGGAAGGATGACTCCAAAGCAAACTACTTTATGCAGCAGCCAAATCCCTCACTCACAACTTTAATGCCAGTAGCTCACAAAGTAGAATTTTTGCTCACAAGACTCCACAGCTTAGAGGGAACATTGATTATATTTCTGAGAATTTTTACTTTCTTTGTTATTTAGTAGATTGCTAGACCTCATGATTACAGAGAAATTACTGTGGTGTGTTCTGAAAACAATCTTTCCTCAGAGTAACCACAGTGACTGCATGCATCTATTGAACACTCTTCTGTGAAGCTTTGGGTTTCTCTGACCTACTTGCAGTCATTCTAACCAGTGTTCCCTCTAGGCTGAGTTAGTGTGAGCTAGCTCACATTTTTTTAGCCTCCGGCTCACACATTTTTGCCTTAGCTCACAAAGGATGGCTCCAGAGAAAACTAATTCATGCAGTAGCCAAATTGCTTGCTCACAACTTTAATCACGGTAGCTCACAAATGTTGAGAAATGGACTAATTTATGGTTTTATATCTGCTACACACGCAACACATGGACTGTGCACACATATCTGTATACCATGGGCCAAAGGAAGCTGTTTGCATCACCTACTGTGAGAGAATTCACATAGGGAACACTTGCCTGCATTTTATGTTAATGTAGCTTGCACCCATTCAGCGCAAGGCATTGTGTGAAGAAGAAGCACATGTTAGCCATTGTGAGCAGAACAACAACTAAGAAGAAGAGATTCCCCCATTGCTGAGGATACTAGATGTCATGTTTCACATGGACCTGATCTGCATTTGAATTGCAGTTTCCTGTTGATGGTGCCTTGTATGCCTGTTGAAGCCAAGAGTCATCTGCACAACAAAGAGATGTCCTGAAGCTTAGACTTCACACCTGGCCAGATGGTATTCCATGAGATAGAGTGTAGAGTTTCAAATATCGCACATACACACACACTTGACCAGCTGGTTCTGGAACAGTGTGATTTAGGTAAACTTCTATACACTATTCTCTGTCCCTTTATTTTCCATTGCAACAGACAAGACTTCTGGGAACAGGCAAGTATGAACCGATTTACCTACCTACCTCCTAAGTAACTGTTGTGTCCACTGACCGCCACCGGAGGTCAGGGCATATACCCGAGCTTCAGTCTGGGAAGACAATGGGGACTAGGATCCTAGTCCCTCCACTGGGGAACCAATGGGAGCCATGGCGGGAGATTCAAACCCACCAATGGTGACAAAGGGGTGGTCCCCTGGTGTGTATATAGTTGGCCTGCCGGCCGTTTGTCTTTGTCTTGTTGTGTGCCTAATAAAGCGTGCTATGCACCACGTCGTTGTCTGTCGTCGATCCGTGCGGCTCCCACTACACAATAGTAACTAAACTATTTTCTATTTCTGTAACTCTAAAGGAACTTGAACGTATGCTATTGTGAGACTGATTATTTTGTATGTGTGACTTTGATATCCTTCAGTAAAAAGATTATTTGTTTTGGAAAAACACCCGCGTGGTCTCCATTACTGGAACTCTGGGTTCAGACACGACCTTGGTATAGCTGGCCAGGACTCACGTTAAATTTAGTTAGCCTCTGCTGTAAATAAAGCAGTTGGCGTAACACAAAGCAGAATTTTTGCACAAGACTCCACATCTTAGAGGGAGCATTGATTCTGATCATTGGTCTGGTGCCATAAAAACATATTTTTAAATTAACTTTATGAGACGTATATTCAATATAGGCTACATTGTATAATAATGTCTATTAAAGTGCCTTGACACTAGGTGCTGCATAGTAATGAAGCTGAAAAGAACAAATTCTGCCTGCAGGTTTATAGTCTTCAAGAGAAAGAAAAACAACTGGAGAGAGGAAGGAAGAGAAGAAAAATATGGGAAAATGCTGGGAGAAGAGAGAAATTTTCAGATGGAGTTTAAATATTTGCAAAAAGGAAAAGATGAATATGTAAGAGAACAATAACTTCTAGAGAAAAGGGTTCAGTAAGAGAAATGTAAAATAAGGATGTCCATTGTTTTAAAATTAATGGAAAAATTAAAGCAAAGTCATCCGTTTATCATTGTTTTGTTTAAAATGAGGAAAAAAGCTATTCTTCTGGTGCCTGGCTGTCTGATTTAGAGCATTCTAGGGAAGGCTGAAGGAGAGAGTCAGGAGAGACAGTTCTGACAGCAAAGCTTTTCTAGTCATCACAGTCGGTGTGTGATAGTGATTAGTGTCAAAACTGGGACGGGGGTTCAGACTTTCAATCATCCTTGAACCTTATCACTGTGTTTTCAGTGAACACGTTCCTGTTCAAGTGTTTTCCACCAATCACAATGAGTCGCAAGGGAAAGGTATGTGCCTGATAGACATGTTGTCCAGCTAGAAGGCTTAGCTCATATTCATGCTACACAGTGTTGCCCTGATTGAGGAAATGTCGTGCACAGAAAATGTCAGTCATATTGCTTGTTCATTAGATAGGGAAAGGGCTCTCGGTCTATACAAACAGGAGCATTGCTTGATTGAACCATGTCATCTATTGGGCTTTAGTCTGATCACAAGAGTTTGTTTATTTGTTTGTACCTCCTGGCAGGAGATGGGGTTGGCGAAGGACGCAGAAATTGTAGCCTCATCCAATTACTCCCCCTTAGCCTTGCAGCTTTGTTTGGACCGGGTAGTCCAAAAGCCAGAGAGTGGCCCTCTTGATCTCCCTCCTTGCAGCAAGCATGCCACCTTCTTTGCAGAGCAGAATTAGATATGGCTTCTGAACACAAACCACACTCAGGTGCCTAAGACAGGTAATTAAGCAGCTAAATCAAATTTAAATATTTAGCTGTGGTTATGCATCTGAATCTTGAGTATTAAAATGCTCTATCCATTTTTTTAAAGGAAGCCTCTCTTCTCTTGCACCAGACTTTAAAGAGTAATGCTGTGCAGAAGAGGGAAAGTCAGTTTGAAACCAGCTTTCTAATGCACTTAGTTGCATGGCTATGATTCTTATAAAGAACACATTATTGTGCCTGAATCTTTCTGGCTTTGTTGAGACATTATTCAAGGGCTACTGAAGTATTATTGGAGGACTTGCCTAGTGTTATCCATACCCAGGTAGCCTTTGGGATTGATGAGCGCATAGGATTCTGTTTGTAGAATGCTGCCTTGAAGATTGGTTGGAAGGCTCGCATTACAATCCTGTGCACCTTTCTGAATCCACTGAAAGCTATCTAGCACATAGCAGCAGAATTCTGTTTCTCATCTTCTGATGGAAATGGAGTATGAGCTGGAAGCCAAAATAAATATTGTAAATAAATAGGTTTTTCTAACTCTGCTGGCTTGCTACTAGCTTCAGGCTCTACTCAAGATACTGGTTATAACCACGGATGACTGGGGCATGCCAGAGGGATCACATTCTCAGCACATGAGGACCAAAGTATAAGTCATCTTGTTAAATATGTGGTACCAATCCCATGTTTTCTGAAGTATGGAGGAAAACTTACAAGACAAAGTTTATAGAAACGAGGGAGGGATGCTTTGTACTTCCTGTGGCTGTGGTTCTTCCCTACTAGTATCCCACTAGCTGTTATCCCCTTTGCTGGATTTACTTTGATTTCAAAGACTGGCTGGAAAGAAAACCCAACTTTATGAATAAGAGGTAAGAGTTAAATATTCTCTTGTGCTCACCGTGATCTGCAGAGATCCCAGACGTATGGTTGGAACAGCACTCTTCCTGGGCATATTACAGTCTTCCGCACAATGGATCACACTCTGTTGCCTTTGTTCTCTGGGTGAGTGGGAGCAGGATTATATCAGAGATGTGTTAGTAAGGCTGTGCATTGGTTGGCTGCTTCCATATATGGCTGCCATTGGCATTCCACTCTGTGACTGGTGAAGTCCATCATGCCAGTATGGTCTCTGGGCACTATGCTTTCAGCCATTTGGAGTTGGGCCTTTCTTGGAGTTTCTTTTCTCTACTGCAAGAGCTTATGAGCAAAGAAAGACATGGACTGAGGGTAGTAGTGGTAGACCTCATAGTTGTAAATTTCTTGTCCACATCCCCCAGCTGCATGAATTGAAAGGTACCCACGCAACACCTCAGATACCTCAGGAATATCCAGAGCTCTTGTTGGTAAAGGGAAATATAAATCAAAATTAGTCTGAGCAAAAAGGAACTAAGTTTTGTGACATATGTCCTTCCTCAACTATGTCCAACAGATGGAATGAGACATTACAATGAATTAAGTGGAACCATGGAGGTCTGGCATCACCAGAGGAGGCCACTTGGCTCAGGTGTGAGCATAGACTCAACAAACACTTATTCCAATCATTTTTGGCACCTTCTTCACAGTGCACTCAAAGTCCTACAGTTCTAGCTTCCCAAATGGTGATGTGCAAAGTACTTTTTTGTGGGATAATATTTTGGGGTGCTGCTGTTCTCTTTTCTGCAGAGGGTTGTGCAAGACTATGCAAGTAATGGCAGTACTTTCAATGGTAAAGGAGCTGGCTTTTGTGGTGGGGGTCACTGTCAGCACTTGGTGTGGGCATGATGGGTATCATGGTGGTGGTGGTGCTGCCAGGTTGGGTATGTTGGCAGAGATGGAGCAGCGACAGCACCAACCCCAGCAGGAAGAGCTTAATAATGAAGGAAGGATAAGTTGATATTGTACTCTAAGTGCTTCATGGCTCCCCTAAGTGATACGTGTGATTTGAGGAGGTGGTGTGAGGAACTCTGTGGAGCTGCGGGGGTGGGGGGTACCAGGGAAAAGAGATGGAAGCAGTGTGCTAGGGCAGGGCTTTTCTCCCATTGCAAGCACACTAGCATAGTTGGGCTGCTGTTTCTCAGAGGTGCTGCTTTTTTGCCAGAAGGGCCTGTTTGTGGGCTACAAGGGGGCAAGACAGAGAGGCTTCCTCCTCTCTGCTTGGACACCTGCTTACAGCTCCATACAGTTCTCCATGCATGCTCTGCAGGTCCTGCATCCTGCTTGCCATGGGAGGTACAAAGTGCTTTGAATGCAGCATCAGTTCATCCTTCTGGTGTTCATTAGGTCCTTCCAAGGCTAGGGTTGTCAGCTCTGGGTTGGAAAATACCTGGAGACTTTGGGGGTGGATCCAGGAGAGGGTGGGGTTTGAGGAGGGGAGAGACCTCAGCCAGGTACAATGCCACAGAGGCCACCCTCCAAAGCAGCCATTTTCTCCAGGGGAGCTGATCTCTGTCAGCTGGAGATCAGTTGTAAAAGCTGGAGATCTCCAGGCCGCACCTGGAGGCTGGCAGCCCTAGCTGACACACACCACCACTGCCATGCTTGAAGGCCCACCACCATAACTCAGCTCAGCTGACATAGCCTAGGGATGGCGGGCATTTCCATTTGGCTATAGTGGCCACTGGGGTACTGCTGGCAATGACAAGGCTTCGGTGATGGCCAGTTGGGACTATCAGGAGACCAATCCTCATAGGAGGTTGAGGGCCAGACTGGTTCTCTCAGCAGGCTTGCCATGTTCGAGGCTCTTGAGGAGCCATCTCAACCTGCCATGGGCTGTTTCTGTTTCAAAATGGGGCAGTTCTGCTGCAGCTACTTAAATGGGTTCCTCCCTAGTGTGGCCCTTCAGGAAGTCCACTTAGCCTCTTCCTTGACACAGCCCAGGTCCAAACCAAGTGATTCTTGTGGCACTGCCAGCCCCACAGGAGCTACCAGTACCTCACTCCTCCCCAGAAAAATGGCCTACTGGGAATTTTCTCAGTAGGTTAATGGCCATCTCCCCCCCCCCATGTTGCTGAATATTTGTAGTACAGTTTGCCCTTGTCTCTAGCTCATGGACATTAACAGCCAGATTCTTTCTGGATAAGAGTAGAAGTGTTTAGGATGGGATATCGCAACAATCATGAGTTCATTGCTCTAACTAAATTGTACCAAGTGAGGCCCATGCACATTTAAAATTCTGACCTTGCCCTTCCAAAAGTGGCATTCTTCCCTGCATGATTTCTGAAAGCAATCATAAGGGCCACTTAACACATGACATTGTTAAAAATTGATCTTATTTCAGTGTAGGAAAATCTGTATATGCTGTGGTGAATGACAACTTCACAGGAGTCTGTTTTGCCACATGGGCACAGTGCAAAACTTCTAATTACGTGCACATTTGCCTAAACAAACATGTTTGGTGATCATAGACAGCAGGGTGGCATAGCGGTTAGATTAGGGCTGGTGAGACCTGGGTTCAGCATTTGCACTGTGCCATGATTCTCACTGGGCAAGTTACTCTATTTCAGTCTAACTTTCTTCATGGGGTGGCTCTGAAGATAAATTGGGAGAAGAGACTAGGATTGCCAGCCTCCAGGTGGGGCCTGGGGATCTCCTGCTTTTACAACTGATCTCCAGCTGACAGAGATCGGCTCCCCTAGAGAAAATGGCTGCTTTGAAGGGTGGGCTCTATGGCATTGTACTGTGCTGAGGCCTCTCCCCTCCCCAAACCCCCACCCTCTCCTGGATTCACCCCCAAAGTCTCCAGGTATTTTCCAGCCCAGACCTGGCAACCCTAGGGGAGATCTTGTATCCTGGCCTGAATTCCAAGGAGGAATGATGATATTAAAGAAAAGCAACATAGATGTCACAGAGGGTTGCCATCATCTAGGCAGGACCTGGAGTTCTCCCAGTATTACAACTGATCTCCAGACTGCTGAGAGTCATTCCCCTAAAAGAAATGGCAGACTCTATGGCGCTGTATCCCAGCTGAGCTCCCTTCCTCCCCAAACACCACCCTCTAGGCCCCACACACAAATCCTCAGGAATTTTCCAACCTGGAACTGGTAGCCTTGAGCATCCCTTTTTCTCCTATGTAGTATATATGTAGGATGATAGTCTTTTGTGAAAATGACTGTCCATATGTTCTTAAGGGCTCTATCATAATATCTTAGAGCCATTAGGTGGTGCTATAACCATGCAAAATAACACCAGCAATAGGTTTGGATTTTGCTATTGGAAAACCATTGAGGCCACAACAGGTAAGTGTTAGCAAAAACAGGAACTAAGTTAAGTACAAGTTTTAACCCCGCCCCCCGAAGTTTATTGATATATTAAATATGAACAATATCTGGGAGACTCTTGACCAAATGGTGATCAGTTGCAATTGGATAGACCTTTGTTTTGGAAGATCATTAAGACTGTAAACATTAAGGAATCGGAGCTGAATATTATCAGTGTGATAAAAAATAAACATCCCAGCTCAAATACTGCAGAGGACCCACTGAATACCTGGTTGATATTATTTGCTGGAGCATGTAGGAACACTGTCAAGTACATACCATGTAACAAAGTTTTGGAAAAGTCTGTGTGTACCTTGCCTTAATGCACACTGAAGAATCTGAACAGACAGTTGTTTAAATGGTGAAGCACTTAAACTGCCTTAGCTTCTTTTGGTTGCTCTAGTGTCAGAGCCAGAGGGCTAAGAAGCATTAAGTGATTTAATTAGCAGCTTAATTTAACCCTAGTAGTTTTTATCAGCAGAAACAGAAGTAATACGGATTCTGCCCCTGGCAATTGAACAATATGAAACTCTGGATATTCTTGTTGGTTTCAAATTCTTAAATTGGTGCGGCTTCTGCTGCTTTTAAAGAACAAAGCATTTTTTATGAATGAAACCTAGTATGATTCTTTCTTTCAGAGAGGCATAGTTACATTCCCATCCTAACTTTGCAAAACATTCACCATCAGAGCAAAATGGTCCTTTATGTTTCCTCCATTTCATAGTCTCTGCCCCTTTCCCTGGCTAGGGTTGCCAACCTCCAGGTGGTAGCTGGAGGTCTCCCACTATCACAACTGATCTCCAAGTGGCAGAGATCAGTCCACCTGGGGGGAAATGGCTGCTTTGGAAGTTGGACTCTATGGCTTTATGCCCCAAACCCCGCCCTCCTAAGGCTCTGCTCCCCAAATCTCCAGGTATTTTTCAATCCAGAGCTGGCAACCCTACCCCTGGCTGGTTTTATTTCATAAACTTGAAAAGTCATTATGAGTTAATTTGGTGCGAAAAGGGTGACATTTTCCTGTGTGTGGACAGGGAGCTGAATTTACATATTTATGTAGTATCATTTGTTCAGTATGTCTTTGGAGGACAGTAAAAAAAAGTACAGTTCCATTTTTGCACAATATTACAGAGGGATACGATTTATCAATGCAGTAAAAAAAATGGTTCATGCAACAGGAAAGATCTCTGTTCCATACTACAAAGAATTTCAAGGCAGGCTCGGAGAGAAAAATGTGAAAGGAATGAATCCTTTCATTCAGCAGATTAAGCTCGAGAAGCTTTCCTGGAGAACTGCTGCTTGGTTTGGGAATAGCTGTTTGTGGCAGCCTCATGCCGCACTTCTGCTCCCTGCAACTCGTTAAAAAATGAAGAAGGGGGAAATGAACTCATGAGTCCCACCCCCTCCAGGTTGCTTGGCTTTCTCAAAGCCATATTCCTTTAAGATGATGTAATAGTCATCTCCCTGGATGGTTTCTTCCCTGCACTGCTGAAACAACAGCATCTGAACTGCACTGGGAACTGTGGAACCACCCAGCTCAGCAACCAGAGGAGCAGCTTGTGTAGTGAAAGCAGAGCAGGCAGCTTCCCTGGGCATCCTTTCAAACTGCTGCAGGCTTGTTATTCTCTGGACCTGGCTGGGAACATGGGAGGCTCTCTGCCCTTACTGATGGAGAGGGTATCACTGTGGGAAGCCACTGAAATGTGCCAGGGTTTATCTCTGGATCTGGGCTCTTCTCAAGACATCTAAACCAAGGTCCTCCTCCTGAAATTCTGTCTCATCCTAAAGGATCCTAACTGGATTTATGCTCTTCTTGCCTCCTCCCCCCCCCCCTTCTGTTTCAGCTACTGCTGCCGAGCTCTTCATTGCCATTCTGCTTAACTTTCCTATGCTTGGGTTTAACTTGTAACTTCTGCATGGATATTGCCAAATGGACTCAGCTTACTGTTTCAGTCCTTTTCTTGCTCTGGATTTGCTGCTCACCAGATCCAGCCTGCCTCCGTTCTGATTTTGGGGTTGCTTAGAAAAATGTTGCTTCCCTTTGCAGGAACGATAGCTCAGCTGTAACTAAGGTAAGACTCGGAGCTCCGATCCCCTCATTTGCATATTCTAAATTAGATGCTTGTGCAAACTGAAATGTATGGTGCCTTGTTAACTCTTTAAATCTCTGCTTTAATTGTTGACCAGGAAAGAAATCTTTTTTAAAATTAAATAAGGTAAATTTTCCCAAATTAGTGTTCAAAACTCAACTGCTTTTAACTCTTTATTCATTTCTCATGCAGAGGGAAATAATTCTGTCTTATCTTTCCCCTGTCTTCAATAGGCTTATGAGACACTGTAAACTTGGCTTGATCCTGCTGTTTTGGGCTTTGCTGGAAGATCTGATTATTTAACTGCATTTCGTGAACATTCATCATCTACTATTTAAGAATAAAGCCACTGTGCCAGTTCTTGTGATAGTCGTTTTTGGACAATTGAAAAAATAAACCCCACAACCTTCTTTTCATGCTCCACCCCATCCTCAGTTCCAATACCTTACATGCTAGGGCTTGGCAGGCCCTTGGGGAAACAGGTATAGGATCCTGATTGGAACCTTGGATGTGACTGAGAGTTCTGCCTCAACTTGTGGTTGGCTTGTTTCAAAGTACCATGGCCTTGAGTGGAAACTGCAGGACTTACCTCCCTCCTAGAGAACAAGGGACACTTGTGCAATCCTTCCCAGAGGTAATAGAACTGAATGTGGGCGGCCAGGTTTATTTCACTCGCTACTCGACGTTAATAGGCATTCCCCACTCCCTGCTTTGGAAAATGTTTACCTCCAAGAGAGAGACAGTCAATGACCTAGCAAAGGATTCCAAGGGAAGGATTTTCATCGACAGAGATGGCTTCCTCTTCCGCTACATTCTGGACTATCTCAGGGACAAGCAGGTGGTCTTGCCTGACCACTTTCCAGAAAGAGGAAGGCTCAAGCGGGAAGCAGAGTACTTTCAGCTCCCAGACTTGGTCAAACTTCTGACTCCTGATGAGATCAAGCAAAGCCCCGATGACTATTGCCATAGTGACTATGAGGAGGTTTCCCAAAGCAGTGACACAAGGATAAGTGCCCCATCATCACTCTTACCTTCAGATCGAAAGTGGGGCTTCATTACCATTGGCTACAGAGGGTCATGCACCATGGGCAGGGAGACCCAAGCAGATGCCAAGTTCAGAAGAGTCCCGAGGATTTTGGTTTGTGGAAGGATTGCTTTAGTCAAAGAAGTTTTCGGAGAAAGTTTGAATGAGAGCAGAGACCCAGACCGGGCTCCAGATAGATACACCTCCAGGTTCTATCTGAAGTTTAGGCACCTGGAAAGGGCTTTTGACATGTTGTCAGAATGTGGATTCCACATGGTAGCGTGTAATTCCTCGGTGACAGCTTCTTTTGTCAACCAATACACTGATGACAAGGTTTGGTCTAGCTACACGGAATACGTCTTCTACCGTAAGTACAGGAGACACTGGTATGGTGAGGGTTTGCTGTTTTCTGCTTGTTTTATATCCCAGCTTGAATGAGTCTCACAGTTCTTGATGCTAACTGTAGTTTCATGCTGGAAGAACAGGAACCAAATGAATCTGTTTAGCTTAAGTCTTTTGTAAAGACATCAACAGTGAACTTAGCAGCGTGGTCTTGGCTAGGTGGCAGCACAGACTGCCAAAACTCCCCCATTACCTTTACTTTTAGTACATACCCACATGGACATACAGTGATGCTGCGATCATACATTTGTTAACTATCTGATTACCTTGTGCATCTTCTGAGTGCTCTTTCAATGTAATGTAAGCCCTGCTAAGACACTGCTGATTTAATTATAGAAGATCTTCAAATGAGATTCAGTTAACAGAGATAATAGATGCTCGATAATCATCATGCATAGTCAGCCAAGCTATCTGTCAACAAAGCTGAAATTCTTACATGCAGAGAAAGGAAGGGAAACTACTCACTCTGTCTGCTTTCTGTCAGGGGCGGCTTTCATAAACAAGGTCTTGTGTAAAACACTCAGTTTGTATCTGGGAATGAATCTACTTTTATCTTTGCTACGGTGATATAAATGCTCCTCCTTAACTTGATAGATTTTCTCTGCTGGTTGCAATTGCATCAGATGACCTACTGCTTTTGAACTAATTTTCCAGCTGATTGCTTCAGCAGCCTCGTTAACTTTCCAAGCTTGGCATTATCTGGGAGGTAGGCGATTCAGACAATGGTAACACAAGGAGAATTAGATTTCCATTATTCTATAGCAGAACTTGATCATCAGGATGTGGGCTGAAGCATTTTATCTTGAGTTTACTTCTGAGGGGGAAGGATAAATTAGTCTGTTAGTACAACCAAGTATACATTGTGTTCTTTAAAGGTACTGTTTTGTGATGAAGGCTAATGTGAGATACATGCTTCTTATCCTACTGACTTACTGCACTATGCCCCATGGTTTAAATGAGGGGGTGATAGTTGTTTGATAGTTGTCTGCAGAATTCGAGTAGTGGTGCCTGCTTAACAGTCATATTTTCAGTGGGTGTCTAGTCTCTTAAGACACTTGTTTTGGAAGTCTACGAAAGCATCATGTGCCTTTGATGTCAGTGTTTTTTCTATATGCCTATAATTTAATTTCAAAACAATTCACACTGATCTGTCTATTGCAGAAAGCAATGGGGGAAATAGGAAAGTACCAGATATTTCTTAACAGTGCAGTCCTAAGCAGAGTTGTACCCTTTTAGGTGACTTGATATCAGTGGACTTAGAATGGGTATAACTCTATTTAGGATCACATGCTAGTTATCTAATATAAATGATGGATTATCAATGTTTCTGCTTACCTGTGGGAAGAAAAGATCCAGAAAGCTGCTGTAGTTTTAGTGGTTTTTATTTGTCTATTAGCCTGGTGCTCAGGATGAAGCCATGTGCTGGTTAGGAAATAGAGATAATGGATATTTCATGTTTAATATCACTTGTATTAAAGCAAAGCATTAGTTTTTGGGGGTTTTTTGCTTTCCTTTGGTCTATATTTTGTTGTTGTTAAGGAAGAAAATACTTTTCAAAGAAGAAAAAAAAGAATATTCCAGCTAGTCTCACAATTCCCACTCTTTTTAAAAATGTGAACTTTTGTTAGTTTCCCCTCCTCCCTGCTATAATAATAGGTCATACAACTGGTGGAACTGGCGATAAAACTGTCCTGGTGATACAATCCCCATGACTGCATCCCTCGATAAATGTATTAATGGCTCTGTCCCTCTGACTCTGAAATATCCATCATTGTTTTGTTGAGTTATCCTCTGTCTCTGACATATGTATATGTGTGTTTCCTGTACACACACACACACACACATACCAAAAAGAAGTGGTAAAGCTCAGCATCTTGGCACTCAAGGTACGATCCACTCAGGTGCTTTGCTGTGTTACAATTCCCTCCTTCCCAAGTTACCAGCAGTGAAGGCTTAACAGACTCTAGGCATCTCTGAACATGAGGAATGGCCCAAGTAACTTCTGTGCCACAAACTTGCTGGTGCTTCTCTGACTGATGGTGGTAGCACAAATGCTCCTGGTTTGAGAACAGGGTATCACTGACTTGTGGCTTCTCACCACAGGCTGAGGCTGTTCCTGTAAGATTTGACAGCAGCTCCTTTTGTTGCAAATCAGCCGGGCCATGAATTCTTCCAGTTCCAGTTGAGTTACAAGCAGAGTCAAAGACAAAATAGAGATGGAGATTAGGCTTTTATTGATTCATCCACTATCATGTTGATGTTGTTATTGGATGGTGATCGAACTCTCTTGTGTTAGGGCTGTATTAAGATCCAAAATCCTTTGCTGAACCATACTTTAAGACTCATTCCATATCTCCTACCTGTAAGTCATGTTCTTGCATTTGCCAGCCTGCATACATTTGCCCATTTGACAATTTGAAATATTTAATATGCATTGGACTTTTGCCTGGTGGGTATTTTGTAGTGGATCTGGAGGGGGGCATGATAGTTCACCATGTTCCTTGATTTCTTTCTGTGGGAAGTGCTTTTTAAAGAATTTTATCAGACCCTGAAATTGTGAACATTATGCTGTTAGAATGTTTGATCCGTATGATACAAATATTTGGCGGTGTCTAATTACATCTATGGCTTTTCCACACGTAAGGGAAAAGCCCATTTTGTCTGAAAGATTTCAAAAATACTTTAGTGACACATGTGAGCTCTCAAATTCCAAATTCCATGGAAATAGCTTGTGATTTCACTGCTTGGTATTTATGGGTTTATGAGGAATTTAGCTCCTTAGAGACCAACAAGATTTTTGGGATATATGCTTTCAGGAGTCAGATACACAAAGAGAACTTTGACTCTCAACAGCCTATACCCTGGAAACCTTGTTGGTTTTTTATCTGCTAATGGACTAGAATCTGGCTACTGGACTCAAATCTGGAATTGGTAATCTCCCTAAATACTAATATCTAGATTTTCAATCCACTCAGTGACAGCTGGGGAGAGTTCAAAAGAGCTCTGGCACATCTCCCTGGAAAGCACGACACTCACATTCCTGTGACAGATGGAAAATAGTTTGGTGGGCTGCACCACAATTGCATTTGGGTCCTGGTATTTTGGCACATTTAAACAACAGGTCTACACAACTGTTTGTATTCTTTTAGCTGTGTTCCATACTTTATGCAACAAGGGAACAGGAAGTGTAGTGTCTTAGACAAAAAAAGCAGGCCTGATCTGAAAGCTTTCATAACTGTCAAGGAATTTACAAATGACCTGTTCTGGCCTATAAGTGTTGTAACACGGTTATAACTATTACAGTCTTCAAGATGGTTCATTCAGGTTGTGGTCTGGCTAGCTCTCTTCTTTGACCAATGCTATGAAGTGGCACATAAATGAAACCCATATTTGCTATCCCAGGTTCAGGATTAAATGTGAAATAAAAGGTTGAAGCCGTCCATGCTTGTAGCCGCCACCACTTCCTGTGGCAGTGAATTCCATGTGTTAACCACTCTTTGGGTGAAGAAGTACTTCCTTTTATCCATTCTAACCCGACTGCTCAGCATTTCATTGAGTGGCCACGAGTTCTTGTATTGTGAGAAAGGGAGAAAAGTACCTCTTTCTCTGTCTGCTCTATCCCATGCATAATCTTATAAACCTCAATCATGTCACCACTCAGTCGTCATTTCTCCAAGCTAAAGAGCCCTAAGCGCTTTAACCTTTCCTCATAGGGAAAGTGTTCCAACCCTTTTATCATTCAAGTTGCCCTTTTCTGCACTTTTTCCAAAGCTATAATATCCTTTTTAAGGTATGGTGACCAGAACTGCACACAGTATTCCAAATGAGGTTGCACCATTGATTTATATAGGGGCATTATGATATTGGCTGATCTGTTTTCAGTACCCTTCCTAATAATCCCCAGCATAGCATTGGCCTTTTTTATTGCAGTCACACACTGTCTCGACATTTTCAGTATCTACTACAACTCCAAAATCTCTCTCTTGATCAGACTCTGCCAGTTCAGACCCCATCAATGTGTATTTATAGTTAGGATTTTTGGCTCCAATGTGCATCACCTTGCACTTGGCCACATTGAACCCCATTTGCCATGTTGACACCCACTGCTTACCACCCTCCACTGAGAAAATTGCCCACCTACACTCACTCTCTGTTTTCTATGAACTAGCCAGTTTTTGATCCATAAAAGGACTTGTCCTTTTATCCCATGATTTTTGAGCTTGCTTAGGAGCCTTTGATGAGGAACTTTATCAAAAGCTTTCTGGAAGTCAAGGTAAACAATATCTATTGGATCCCCCTTGTCCACATGTTTGTTCACCCCCTCAAAGAACATTAACAGGTTTGTGAGACAAGATCTTCCCTTACAGAACCCATGTTGAGTCTGCCTCAATAGGTTTTGTTCATCTATGTGCCTACTAATTCTTTCCTTAATAATGGTTTCCACCAATTTACCCGGTATCGACGTCAGACTGACTGGCCTGTAATTTCCCGGATCTCCTCTGGAACCCTTTTTAAAGATGGGAGTGACATTAGCTACCTTCCAGTCCTCAGGAATGGAGGCTGATTAAGGAAAGATTACATATTTTTGTCAGGAGATCCACAAGTTCACATTTGAGTTCTTTCAGAACTCTCGGATGTATGCCATCTGGGCCTGGTGATTTATCAGTTTTTAAGTTGTCTATCAGTTTTAGGACCTCCTCTCTCATCACCTCAATCTGACTCAGGTCTTTCAACACCCCTCCTGAAATCAGTGGTTCTGGAGTGGGCAAGCACTTCTCATCTTCCACAGTGAAGACGGAGGCAAAAAATGCATTTAGCTTCTCAGCCATTTCCCTATCATCCTTCAATACTCCTTTTACCCCTTGGTCGTCCAAGTGGTAGGGTTGCCAGCCTCCAGGTGGGGCCTGGGGATCTCCCGCTTTTACCACTGATCCCCAGCCGACAGAGATCAGCTCCCCTGGAGAAAAGGGCTGCTTTGAAGGGTGGACTCCATGGCATTGTACTATGCTGAGGCCCCTCCCCTCCCCAAACCCCGCCCTCTCCTGGCTCCACCCCCAAAGTCTCCAGGTATTTTCCAACCCAGACTTGGCAACTCTACTGGCTTGTTTCCTGCTTCTAATGTATTTGAAGAAAGTTTTATTGTTGGTCTTTACGTTTTTTGCTATATACTCCCCATTGAGCAGCCATATCTTCTTTTATAAAGTATCTTGTATTAAGAATGTTGATTTTTAGATTCCTCCCCACAATACTATATTAATCAATCTGAAATCTGAACCAAAGCCTAAATGCAGCAGGTGGTTCACGCATTTCCTCTAGCAATTGTAATAAATTTATGTCATACATACAAGTATAGTTAACAGCTAGGATAGGGAAATTCCTAGAGATTTTAGGACGGAGCCTGAGGGGGGGTTGAGGAGAGGAGGGACCTCAGCAGGGTATAATGCCATACAGACCACCCTCCAAATTACAGCTCATCTCCAGACGACAGAGGTCAGTCCCCCTGGAAAAAATGGATGCTTTGGAGGGTGGACTCTAAGGCATTGTGCCCCACTGAGGTTCCTGTCCTCCGCAGGCTCCATCCCCAAATCTCCAGGAGTTTCCCAACCTAGAGCTGGCAACCCTAGGCCCCCACCCTTTGCCAGTGGGGGGACCTGGCAACTCTGAAACCAGTATTTTCTCAAAGGAAACTGATCTCTGTGAGTTGGAAATCAAATGTAATTCTGGGAGATCTCCAGGCCCTACCTAAAAGCTGGCAACCATACATACAAGTAATATGCAATTTAAATCTTTGTTAAGATACAGTGATGATCTGGATATTTGCGTGTTTTCTCCTCTTGAGCACTCTGATGTAAACAAATCCATATTGAGAATGTCCAGAGCGGTCAGAGCCCCATCACATCAAATTTCCAAAATACTGTTTCAGAAACTCTTAGGACCAATAAAACTGACATCTGGTTTTCCGGCGGGACATTCCAGCTTCTTTGCAGCTGCATGGCCATAATTATTTAATTAGAAGCTGCCAACTGTGCCTATATAAGCATTAATTCATCAAGCTGTTGTGCTGGGGTTAATGGGCTGAAACAGTGGGAGGTATTCTAAAACAACTAGTTAGCGACAAACAAAGATATTCTTTGCTGGTCAGCTTAACTACCTTCTGTGCAAATGCACAAGGAACTTGGGAATGTGGTTGAAAGCACTGATGTTTTTAAAAGGTAATGAGACAGTCTGCTGAAATGTATATTTCAAATCCTGAGACAAAGCAGAAAAATATTGCATCTGTTCAAACGTTGCCAGATGGATTTAAAGAAAAATATGGGGGTAAAGGTGGGCATTCCTCAAAGTTTAATGGCAGCAGAGTTTCATAGAAGAATAGTCTAGCATAGATGCTGCATTTCTTTGTGGCTGATATATGCAAGCATCCAAAATACTATTGGGGAATTCTTGTTCACTTTGTACTTGGAGAAGCCACAGATGGGAGCCAGGGTAGCAAAATCGTTTCTGCAGTGCTGAGTGAGTGGGGATAGGAGATACAGAGCAAGAAACAGGGGATGACAATGCAACGTGTAGGTTTAGTGAGGCTGGGCTGTGTTCCATCTTTAAACTAGGCCAGTACAAGGGGGAATTGGGAGGCAGATTGTGCCTGTGTGTAAATTGGGTCCATTATCTTTAACTGATCCAGGGATTATAGGCATTTTGCATGGTGTGTGTCCGAATAAGAGACTGCCCACTCCATAGGATGAGTTCCCATTCAAGATGGATCATAGGCTCCAACTATCTTTTGATACTTTGGGCTCCATCTGTCTCTTTTCATACACCAAAGCTTAATTTCAGGGATGTAGATGGGAAGTCCAGAATGTGCTTCATTTCTACCATCCTGTATTCTCTCTCCTTTTTCCTTTTCGTACCCCTTCCATTCTTTATAGCTCGTCAGTCATTTGTCCCAAGTGTAATCCTTAATCAGTCATTTAGTTATTTTTCTGTGAAGGGAGAACAGCCTTTTGCATGTATTTTGCTGAGACAGTTTCCCCATAAGGCATTTTTCCTATGCTCTCAATATACAAACTGGATTGTAATGGACTGGGGCTGCGGCAGGCTTACAACAGATCTCCAGAGGACCAAGATCAGTTCCCCTGGAGAAAATGGCTGCTTTGGAAGGTGGAGTCTATGGCATCATTCCCTGCTGAGGTCCCTCCCCTCCCCTCCCCAAACCCCACCCTCTCCAGGCTCTCCACCCAAATCTCTAGGAATTCCCCAGGCCAGGGCTACTGACCCTATAACAACACACATCTCAGCTTCTGCTTTGAATATAAATAGTTCCAAAATGCACTGTCATGACGTTTATGTTTGTCCAGAAAATTATGTCATTTCAGAATTACCCCCTTCCTGGAACTTTTTTTTTTAGTCAGAAATGGACGTCACCTTCTCTTTTCCTCAATCTTTTCCCCCCTTTTGTTCAGTTGACCCATAGCACTAAGCAATGGAGAATAATATGTGTGCCTTCACTCATACTAAGTAACATATGTAAATACTCGGGGAAAAATACTTCGTTTTTGTTCCTTGTGGGATAAGGCAATGTTATATAAAGACAGCATGTAGCTTGGTTGGCCTTAAAGGTGCCACTGGAGTCAAACTTTGTTCAGCATGTAGCAAAGCAGTCCTACTGGGTGTTAAGCAGAGACTGCTGGTGTAGAGGGGGGGGGGAAGGTCTGTGGGTTGCTGACATGACAATAGTCTTATCCTCCATGGACCCATGACTGAATGGCAGCAATTAATGAAGGTTGATGAAAGGGGCAGCTCTCGCTGGAGTCATTTATCCTCTTTGGAATGGCTGGAAATGTACAGAACACTACTGGAAGTTGCCTTCTAGTAATATGGAGGGCTGAAAACCACAGGTTGGCTCAGGAGCTGATAGTTAAAACCAAAGTTTGAGTGATAGCTTTCTGTTATTTTGCTGTAAACATAAATCTGTAGCCTGAACTGATGTTGCTTTGGGACCAACAATGCCAAGGAACAAAGTGCTTGTGTGTAAAGAGTTGAAACTGGGCCTTCTGTGACATAAGGATGAGCTCTGAAATTGTATGCTCCACTTCATTCCCTTTCTAGTTAAAGAGGCTTCTTGCTAGACTTTTCGCCTCATCCCCCATATTCTGGAGCCAGCCCAATGTGGTTGTGTGAAAGGAAGTTTGCCAGATATTAATGAACTCATATGAATTGTTCTTCATATAAGGAATCAATTTAAGGTGACTATGAGCCCCCAGTCTCAAGTGCTTTTTCTCTTCCATAGGAAACTTTCTTTGGACTACTTGGAATGTCACTGCACTCAGGAAAAGGGAGAAGAAAGAACAGACAGAAATGAGAGGGAGTGTAACAAAACGACATAATGAAAGGGGAACTGATGGGGCTGCTAATCTTCCAAGTTAAGCAAATGAGAACAGGGAGCTACTCAATCACCATTCACATAATGAGTTTCCAGATACAGATGCAAATCAATGTGTACATTATTGTTAGTCATTTTCCAAAGTCTGACCAAGTATGAAAGTTTCTCTTTTTAAAAAGGGTGGAGGGAGAATATTATACACATTTCCTTAAGGATTGCCTTGCCTTGTCTTCATAACCATACAGTTAAAATATCTTGGGTAGCTATAATTTTCAAAGGAAACTTTTGAGACATCCATGGCAAAATGACTCTAGGCAGAAAATTAATTGACAGGCTTTGTGTGTCTTCAAGACACCTGCTGCTTCTACTTATTATACCAGCCCTGTGGATTGTGGTCCTGTCTTCACCTTACCCTTTCAACAAAACTACTGTTTGGTTTATTCACTCTACTGTTAAAGTCTGTTATGAATATTAAGAGATAGTTGTGAGGTCCTCATCAAATTATTCGTGGTTAAATGAGTGCATGCTGTTGGGTGGAAATATTTGGGAAAATGTGCACAATAATTGGTGTCTACTCAGAATTCTGATTTATGACCTTTAACAACAAATGCAAGAGAAATCCCGAGGGGTTTCTGATGACATACTTTACCCAAGACTAATTTAAACGACCACAACGTGTCACCGTTTCTCTCGGTACAAAGCTTGAGACAGTGGTTAATTAGTAAGTGTATTTGCATTTACATATGCACAGCATAACTGGAATCACAAAGTAGAAAACGTGCCAGCAGTAAATGCTTGCTGAGGTTTTGTTGTTATACCATCACAGTGTTGCTGCAGCGCTGGTGTAATGTTGGTGAACTGATGTGATGAAGAGTCCTATGGTATTCTAAAAGCTGGCAAATGTGCTGTGGCATGTAGGTTGAAGATGATAGCATCAGCTGCAAGAAGTGTATATACATAAGTGGAGTGCAGGAAAAAAATCAATATTGTACAATGAGGCTAAAGGGCAAACAAAATGCAAGAGGTACATAATTCAACTCATCAACTATGTCCTGTTCCCATTTAGCACACTTAGTGAGGAGTGCACAACTCACATATTCTGGTGGTAAATTTGCTGAGTTGTTTCAGGGTTTGTTTGTTTTTAGTTTGCTCTGGAAACCAGATTTTATTTCCCTGTATTGTAAACTGTCTTGAGCTTTATGGGAAGGGCAGGATATAAATCTTAAATAAATAAATAGAATAAGACAGCTCTGAAGAAGATCACCTTTTACACTCGGTTTAACTCAGGTAGGCCACACTTCTGTGTTAACTGTAGGAAGGCAGGTGTGGGCAACCTGGATGGCCCAGGCTAGCCCAATCTCATCAGATTTTGGATGCTAAGCAGGTTAGCACTTAGAAAGAAGATCACCAAGAGAGTCCAGGGGTGCTCCATAGAAGTGGCAGTGGCAAACCACCTCTGCTCATCTCTTGCTCTGAAAACCCTATGGGGTCATCATAAGTCAGCTGCGACTTGATAGAACTTTCCACCACCACATGGGCAACCCAATCCTCTGTGAGTTTCTCAAAAATAAATCCTACTGGATTTGCTTCCATTGGGACATATTCTTGAAGATATTGTAGACTGCAGCTATAATGAGCTTGAGCAAGGCTTCCTGAACAAAATCTTGCTGTTTATAAAAATGTCAAGATTTAAAATTGCCCTCTGGCAATACTATACAAGCTTTTTTCAGAATGGCATTTCTACATCAAAGAGAGAGGTAATTTTTGAATGATTTAGCAAGCATAACTTCTCTGATACTGTGTATCCTCTGTCCCCTTTGCATTAATCCTGTCCCCCCCCCACACACCATTGTAAAAAAACATGTTTGCTTTTTGCAGCTAGATACATACTTGGAAATAATTCTGATTGAATTAATTAGGGCACATTTCCAGGAAATTGGGTTTAGGACTGCAGCCCTTGATGGATAAATCACCATTAAAGTTTTGATTTGCTTTCTGTTAGTTCCCCATCCAAACAGACAGAAAAATAAGAGAGGCGTTTTGTTTTATAACAGAGAGAATCAAAGGGACTGGAATATCTATTCCCCCCACCCCACCCCCATTGGCATGCCTGTCAAAGAGACAGCTAGGGTTACCAGCCAATGACAACCAGAGGGACAGGGGTAGGAATGGTGCTGTGCTGGCATTGTGATGCTACTTCCAGTGCCAACATGATGCTGAGGTGACGCTATAGGAGTTTTGCCGAAATCCTTGCGCATCACTTCATCATCATGCCAGTGATCTACTATTATATCTGGGTATTCACCAGAAATGAAGTTGCACTGCCAGCATGGCACCATATTTTAAAAAAATACTTCCTGCTGGCCCTGAGCAGACTAGTGGGCAACAAAAGGGGGTGGGAGCATGAGACCTGGCCTCCCTAGTGACAGTCAAGGGTATAGTAGTTAGAATACTGGTCTGGGGAGACCTGGCTTTAAATTCTCACTCAGCCATGGATCTGACAGGGTGATCTTGAGATAGTCACACCCTCTCAACCTAACCTACCTCACAATGTTTTGAAATTAAAAGTGATGTAGGAAAAACCTTGAACTCCTTAGAAAAGGGGCCAAATAAAAATATAAATGTAACAGAAAGTGATGATGCTTTCTTATTTAAAGCGACCCTGCCAGAAACTGAAGCACGTTACAAAGCCCTCGTATTTACTGACAGATGATTCAAAGACTTGGTATGAGTTGTACAATGGGAATTTTGTGTTAATTTTGTGACCATGGCATGTGGGGGAAAGCAGTTTCATTTTCTTTCACCAATGTTGCTTTTGCGTCCTCACACTTCTCATGGAGCCACTGCTGGCTCCACTACAAAAATTATGTGAAGCCGCATAAGTAATATGATTTGTGCAAGAAGCCAACGTTGGCTTCATAGGGCAGTTTGAGGATGTGAAAATGACATGGATAGGGGGTGCTGAAGCTGCTTCACCCTGCACATTGTGGCAAACATCTGGCAAGCATCTGGGTGGCACAAAAGTGCCACTATATATCTGATACAAAGTGCTTATGTTGCCCTCGGCATAAGAAGGACACTATAACATGAACTTCCCATGAATATATAAGCCAACCAGCTCTCTGCTCTCAAGCCCCTCTGCTTCTGCTTTCGTTACTGCCTCAACACAACAGGTAGTGGATAAACAAGCCAACAAGCTCACTACTACACAGTGGAAAAAAGAGCAAGAGTCCAGTAGCACCTTAAAGACTAACAAAATATGTGGCAGGGTATGAGCTTTCGTGAGTCACTGCTCACTTCTTCAGATACTACACAGTATGCACACTTTGTGCTGCTAGTTTTGCAAAGACAGTCTGGACAAAACAATAAGGCCCTGTGTGCTTTCTCTCTTTTTTCTGCAGCTTTTAGCTGTCTGAAGTATCTTCCCATTCATGCCTTGCAATGCTAAGCCAAAGTGCACTGTGTGACTTGCAATTGAGCACTAGGCAGTTTGCAATGTACAGAGACAAACAAGAGCCCAGGATAGCTGAGCTGCAAAACAAGGGAGAGTTAAAATTCCTCCAGGGATTGCAATCACTCCTGCAGGCTGTATGTTCTGCAGGCTTTTACTAAGGGCACAGTATTTAGCATGAGCTAGGTGTGACTGTATTATAATGACATCAATGTGACTCAGTACAGATTTCTGTTCTGTTTAGCTTGATGGTGCCTGTGGTGGATCCCATTTATCCCCAGAACTCATATTATATTGTATTTTTATATTTCAAAGACTTATAACAAAGGTTAGGTCACAGCCGCTTGACTTTTTGGTAGGATTACCTCCCAGCAGGGTTGATTCTTAAAATAAATGTTTAGTAAGTAATCATTAAGGCTTTCCAGTTTGGTTTCAGAATTTGCTAGAACTCTAAATTTAGGATTTGCATTCACAGCAAATGCTTCCCCCCTAATTTAATTATCTAGGACTAATCCAGGGCACAATTTAGGGCAAAGAAACCCCAGCATGGGAACTGACAGGGCTTTTTTTGTAGAAAAAGCCCAGCAGGAACTCATTAGCATATTAGGCCACACCCCTGACAGCACAGCTCATTAGCATATTAGGCTACCCCCCCATGCCTTCCCTTGGCTTGCCCAGGCAAGCCCCCCCCCCCGGGAAGGGAAGGCAGGCTGGGAAAGGCATGGGGAGGCATTTAAATGCCTCCCCAATCCTTCCATGCCCCCCCCGGCCCGCTCGCCTTGGAGTCGCTGGGGGGTTTGCTCTCCAGGCCTTCCCTCTGTAGCCACGCACACAGAGGTTTTGGCTGTAGTGGCCATGGCCAACTCTGAAGCCAGCTGGAACTCCGTTCCTGTGCATCCCTGCCCCAAAATAGCCCTGTCCTGGGCCATCTTTTCAACAGCAGAAATAAACAGTACAAATAGTTCATCTTCACTTGTTAAGCTGGCAGCACTGATTGCAATGCTATTTAGTAGGGTAGACTCCATACATCGCAAGAAGTGTTAGCCCCTGTGTGCTGTTTGTTGGGCACAGTTTGAAACAGGATGCTGGGCTAAGAGTGCAATCCTAAACCCAGCTACACCCACTAGGTACACTGAAATTATTGAGTTTATAAGAGTATCATTCTATTTTATTTATTTATTATTTATTTCTTCTGTTTTTTTATTATTTATTCTGTCTGGATCATGCTGTAACTGGATCACTAGTTTGATCCAACAACAATCCTAGCCCTGTTCATATGTTACAGTGAGTGTAGGTAGATCCTGCATATATGTGTATACAGCGATTCATAAGAAAGAGCCAAGATGTGTTCTGTTTACACCTGAAACAGGGAACCAGTACCTGGATAAATGTGGGGTTTCAATCACACATTCTTTTATACATGTGTCAAATGTGACTCAATACACATGTAATGGACAGCAAATGGTTAATGCTTTAACCTGGTATGAGAACCTTGAATGACAGGGGATTTGAATGGAATTCTACAAGTGAGTGGCAGTTAAGAGTGGCAGTTAGAACTGTTAAATTCAGTTAAGAAGAGTGAGAGGATCAAGGAGGATCCTGGAATTAGGGAAGTGTCCTTCTCTGAGGGAAATAGCGCCTGTTAAAGGGGGGGGGGGTTGATCCCTCTCAAGTGGTAAAGAAGGAAACTTGGCCAGCTGTAACTGTGTTCCTGCCTTCACGGACTTTAAGTAATTTTGAGATAAAGAAGCTTATGCCTGTTTATTTAAGCAGTGACTGCAAAGAGATGTCTTTCCAGAGTTTTAAAGACCTATCTGTTTAAAAAACAGCAACTTTATTGTGACAAATTATCGGTTGTTTATAATTATACAAAGTTACCTCATTCCTGATAAAAAAGTGTGTAGCATGCATTGAGTGCATGCACATTCACTGTAACGTGTGAACAGAGCTCTTGTATTATTGTGAAGAGGAATCTTGTATTATTATTATGGGACACAGCTAAATTGCTTGATGTTAGTGTATCCCAGTTATTCTTACAAATTAGAAAGCGTTTGTTTTCAGATATTAGGATGTATATGTATCATTTTAACACTAGAATCAATAATCCAAGCAAACTAAGCAATACATAATCCAAACAGTAATCCAAGCAATAATCCAAACAAACCAAGCAAACTATAAGGTCATGAAATTGGTTTAAAGTGCAGTAAAAATAAGGAATTCAAAAGCTGAGCAAATAGAGGTATTTGGGGGGGGTCACCATCAGAAGTGCTATTTGGTCTAAGGCTGGTGCTGGGCACGTCCTAGTGATGCCAGTCTCCAGGTGGGACTTGGAGATCCCTGGAATTACAGCCCATTTCAAGACTACAGAGATCAGTTCCCATGGAGAAAACGGATGCTTTGAAGAGTGGACTCTCTGGCATTGTACTGCACTGAGGTCCCTGTCCTCCCCAGGCTCCATCCTCAAATCTCCAGGAGTTTCCCAACCTGGATCTGGGAACCCTCCCCCCACCCCCTCACTGGTGGCCAGGCAGGACCTAGCAACCCTAGCACATCCTCCTGTACCCATTTTTTTTTAAAATAGGGACAATATATATATTTAATATCACCAATAAAAAGTAATGTTGGCAAATTTCTGTTTAAAGATCTAAAGCAAGAAATACTGAATTGTATCCTATGACTCTCTAACATTATGTGAGGAGTTTTGCTCTGGAATAGAAGGCTTCCTCTTCCAGAACAAGGCTTGTCCCTCCGTGAAAGGGAGCCATTAGGATTCAACCTAATATCAGTTACCGGATGTTCAATTATATGTGAACTCTTGACAAAAGAACTCCCTTCATATTATGTGGTGCTCTGTCTTGTGTGGAAGTTCACCACTGCATTGTTAGAACCCTGATAGAAGCAGCTTAAAATCCTCACTTCCTTAATAGCTCCCGGTATTATTTAATGGCTAGGCACATTTTAAAAGTTACAGCACAGCTCAAAAGAAGATATAAAATGAACTGCTGATTGTTCTGAAATTTAATGATCTCTCATGAGAGCGAGAGTTCTAAAGTGTGCAGAGTGGGTGAGAGGAAGAGTGGGAGGGAGGAAGTTCAAATGCTGTTGATTTGTGCAGTGCCAGAGTGCAAGACAGACTGCGAACAGGATGGAAGTGATTGGAATCAAAACAGTGTCCTCTTCCAGAGGGCACATTTTCTCTTACACAGAGATGAAACTTTTCTTGCAAAGGCTCCATGGATAGATTTTGCTTATGTTCTTATGCTTACATTTGCTTATGACCTTATACTTTTTCTTATGTTCTTATAGATTTTCCCTATGTTCTTATGTATTGGGCTGTTAGAACCAGATGTTCCCTCAGATCATATTGCTTAGTTAGCCTTCCCATTGGCTTGTGATACTGAGTCCTGGACTTATATGTTTGCTATTTTCTCCAGTACCCCTGTTTCTTGCTTGTGGCTGCATTCCTAAGAACACTTTCCGGTGAGTAAGTCCCATTGATCAAAATTAGATTTATTTCGGAGTGGATCTGCTTCCTCTCCGTGGAACACAAAGGCAGTTCACAGACTTACTGGAACTGGCTCTCAATGCACATGGTGGGGAAGCATGAATGCCTATGAATTTCAAACATGCGTACAACATAGTGTACAAACATTTTAAACATTTGTGTGATGTACACCTTCAGCTTCCCCCCCCCTTTTTCAGAGGAAGGGTCATGTAATTGATGTGCGCTTGCAGCCTTCACATATTACTTTTGAGACGTATCATTTTTTAGACAAACTGAGTAGCATATAAGCATTTATGTATCGCTATCAAGTGCATGGTTGGTCCATTATAGAAAGGTCATGAGCCACTTCCTTGTAATGTGAACTGTGTGGGATGATCTGTAGGAGATGACTGAAGATAAATGCACAGCCTTTGGGGCTTTTCTAATTCTTTGACTTTAAGCACAGAAAGAGAATCAGGGTGGTGTGTCAGATTAGGATTTTGTTCAGGGACACCTGGTCAAATATCCCTTTTCATGCATGCTGCTGGGCAAGTCGCTACCAAATATGAGAGGAAAATGGGATTATTCAATTCATGCTACCTTGAGTCACTTTGAGCAATGGATAGGATACATGTATAACAATATTGTGTAAACCCTGTTTCAAACAGATCTTCTAGGCATTTCTTTTTCCAAAAATTAAAGTGTCGTTCATCACAGTTGAACAGGAAATACCACAAATGGTATTCTGTTTCCTGTTTAGTATTTGCATGTCTAGTCAAGTCTTACTGTAACTTGTTGTTTATAGGTCTGTCACATTATCATGAACAATATACACCCCTTCCCTTCTTAGCTTGTGTTCATATGAATGTGTAATAAATTACAGGTGAATTTGAAACTACACATTGTGGAACAGTTTTAATAAAGGAGAACATTGATTAGGAAGCAACCATCTTCTAACAGAACACTTGTTCAGGCATGTTTAAAAGCAACCAGGTGGTAACCATATATGCCTATCATTTAATTACCATTTCAGTTAAAAGCAAGTGATTTCATGCATGGGCTGACAATATATATTACAAGGGGGGGACCCGCGATACTCGCGGGAGAGGGGGAACTCCACAACTATGAGGAAGAGGAGGAAGCAGCAGGAGGAGGTAAGTTCCCCCCCTATCCCGCCGGTTCTCCTAACTCCTCCACCCCCATCCACCGCACGCGCAGGAGACGCTCTTGCACTTTCGGGGGGATTTAAACATCCCCCCGAATTTTTTTTAAACTTTTTTTATTTTTGTGCACACGTGGGGATTGGCCCACGTGTGCACAAACCTCCCCCGGCCCCCCAGCTGCCCCCTCCGTGCTGATTTAAGTATCCGCACGGAGGGGGCAACTTGGCTATTAGTATAAGGATACTGGTTTGAAGCATGGCTATTTTTTTGAAGGACAGGAATAAGTCTTATGTATATAGAGTACTGCTCTGATTTACACAAGTTAACCTTGTTTTCCTCATCATGCTTCTAGAAAGAATGGTAAAAATGTCAATATTGATATTTAGAATCTGCCATAAAGAACCCAGTTTGACTTTCTATTCTAAGAATCAGTTTGATTGGCAGCCAAGAAAAAAAATCCAATTAGGCACACCTGGAATTTACCAAGAGACAACAAACAAGGTATTCTGAGGTGCTCAATTCAACAAACTGTTTCCCCCCTTTTCAAAAACCATTCACTTAGCCTCAGGGCTTTTTTTGTAGAAAAAGCCCAGCAGGAACTCATTAGCATAGTAGACCACACCCAACAGCATAAACTCATTAGCATATTAGGTCACATCCCTGACAACATAGCTCATTAGCCTATTAGGCCACACACCCCATTTTACCAGAAGTGTGGTCATCCAGCCACACCCACCTTTTGCTTCTTATTCTGTTTACCTTGTTTGTTATCAAAACCCAGGGCTTTTTGGAGCAGGAACTCCTTTGCATGTTAGGCCACACACCCCTAATGTAGCCAATCCTAATGAGTTTCTGCTGTTGGGTGTGGCCTATTATGCTAATGAGTTCCTGCTGGGCGTGGCCAACTCAGGAGCCAGCCGGAACTCCGTTCCTGTGTGTGCCTGCCCAAAAATAGCCCTGCTTAGCCAATAATAATAATAATAATAATAATAATAATACCATGGTCATCCTTAACTCCATCTTGGAAACTGAGGCTTATTGGTGGACATTCTGAAGATATGTGGTTTCAG
>NW_015168048.1:1649495-1684383 GCF_001447785.1 Gekko japonicus
CCTCCTCCTCCTCCCTGAGGATAAACAACTGCTCATGACAGTCTGTTCTTTGATGCGTTTTCCAGTCTAATAATGTTAGGGTTTCTTTCTAATACGTTTGTTTGTCATGGAGTTCTGGCGAAGAGAAGTGAGCACAGGGGGGGGGGGAACAAACAGAAGGAATGCATGGATGTTTTTATTCTGAAATAGTAGCAGGCTCTTCCTTTACTTGTTTTGCATGCTGGAGTTTTTCCATATTAGGCCTAGGAAAGATTGAAAAATGTTCCAGTGCAATTTTTAATGGTTATTATTGAACTCTGTTCTACAGAAACTAAGTATTCTACTCCTCAAAATCTATTTGTATTCCTGCATAGATAAAAATGGTTTGTATGTGTGCAGGGAAAATCCCATTGGGGCAGTAGTGATAATCATTTCTTGGGTGATATAGAAGGTGATAAGGGGATGGGGATGTTGCCTAGCAATCACCTTACATGCCCTGCTGCCACATAGTCCTTCTTGGGCAGTCAGAAGCAGTAGAAGGACAGTTGTTGCTGGTCAATGGTCCCATGTCTCTTGAGTTTCCCAGTTCCCTGCATTTCCTAGAATTACCTCTTAAGTCCTTAGAGTAAGAAATAATTGGAATAATTGGAAAATGGAAGACAAGGAAGGAGAGCGCTTTAGGGTGACATTTAAGGGGTCAGGAGGAGTCTTCATATAGGAAAATTTAGCTAAAGGACTCTGTTTTTCATCAGCTGTATTCAGACCCATCTGCTGCCAGACAGATAGAGCCAAGGCAGCATTATTGCTTAGACCAGCAATACCCACTGGGGGGCTTGGGAGTCGCATGTGGCTCTTCCCCATGGTGACTGTGGCTCTTCTGAGCATTGTCCCCCAATGTGGGAGGAAAGTGAGCAATGCCATTGCCTGGTAGGGCTTGAAGTTGGCAGGCAGGTGGTTTCCATCTTGAAACAGGGACAGAAAGGGCAAAAAACTGAACCTTAAAAATAAAATTCAGAACCTAACAAAGGTTAGTAAAATGTGAAAAAGAGGGCCAATATTAAAAACTAAATGTAGAAAATATATAGAAAAAGATACATGTATTTATTAATTACAAATTTTAAAACATATATAAGGGCCCATTCACATCAAATATATAAATAACATGGCAATACACATGGGCTTAAAAACCTGGCCTGACGTGTTTCGGCCTGCATAGGCCTTCCTCAGAGGTCAAACAATTGAGTGGCAAGATGGCTATACAAATATAATACAATCATGTAGACACAATCAGAATAGATACAAAATATAAATTCAATATGGACCAGAAAACCAGTTGCTGTAAAAGATAAAAAATAGGAAATTAATCACACATATTTTTTACAACAAGTTAATGGACTGTAAATCTATATTAAAGGTAAAGTAAAGGTAAAGGTTCCCTTGCTCGAACAGTCAAGTCCGACTCTAGGGTTGCGGTGCTCATCTCCGTTTCAAAGCCGAAGAGCCAGCGCTGTCCGAAGAAGTTTCCATGGTCATGTGGCCGGCATGACTAAACACCAAGGTGCACGGAACGCTGTTACCTTCCCACTGAAGTGGTACCTATACTTGCGATTTCTTGCTTTCGAACTGCTAGGTTGGCAGGAGCTGGAACTAGAAACGGGAGCGCACCCCATCATGCGGCACACTCGGGTCTCGAACTGCTGAACTACCGACCTTCCACAGCCTGCAGTTCAGCGTCTTAACCACTTGAGCCCCCGCAGCTCCTAAATCTATATTACCAATTAGTAAATATATACCATAAACTTACTTCCAGAATAAAACCACCAGGCACACAATAAATATGCAAATGAGATCTTTAAAAGTGCAATCACTTGCCCAGTGGTTCTAAAGTATAGACCTAAAAACAAAAAAATGAAAATCAATGTATCATACAATTTACAACGTAAATGTAGAAAGTAATAACAAATAAATATTAGTTACTTTTGGTCCAAGAATTGCCTTCTTTGATTGTGTTGCCACAGTGTTCTCAAGTAAAAAGCAGTGTTGGTCAACTAAAAATGCTGGAGCTTTATAACTGGTTAAGGATGATGTAATCCTAATGTGTGTATATATATATATAGAATGTTCTATCAAGTTTGAAATCTGTACTGTATACACACACACACATGCTATACTATCAAGATTATATTGCACACCAATCAATATGCTCATTCAAGGCATATGGGGTTACAGTCTTAAGGGCATGGATCCAGAACAATTCTCTTTTTTTCAATTGTTGATTCATCTGCAGGTGGACACAAGGCTGAACATACTCGAGAGCAAAGAAAGAAAAATCCTTATCATTGCAAAGCCTGAGTTTGAGGAAGGAAAGCAAGCTGGTTGCAGAGAGCAGAGAGAACAACCCCTGCCACCGTTACCACCACCACAGCCACCCAGGAAAACAGGAAGCTGACCATGGTGGGGTGGTGGTGGTTTTATTGTCCTTTCTCCTGCTTACTGTCTTCTGGAAGCCTTGATAGCACTCCCATCTCACTTAAACTGCTGGTCCTTATGCTAAGGAGAGATTAAGAAGGCAGAGAGAGAATACCTTCCACTCATTCCAGGTACACAAATGCTGGCTAAGGTTCAACAGTAGTGGGGAGAGACAACTCTACTGCTTAGGAGTAATCTGGTAACTTTAAAGGTTATATGCTTAATATTAATAGGTATATATCTTATTTTATGTGTGTGTTTGATGGGATGGTGCACAGGGCTTATCATATGGCTCAGTTGGTTGACGGTAATTAAATGACTAAACTCAGGCTTTGTTACTTTGGTCACATTGTGACAAGATAAGAGTCACTGGAAAAGACAATAATGCTAGGAAAAGTTGAAGGCAGCAGGAAAAGAGGAAAACCCAGCATGAAATGGATTGAATCTATAAAGGGAGCCGCAACCCTTAGTCTGCAACACCTGAGCAAGGCTGTTAATTATAGGATGTTTTGGAGGACATTATGGTGACATAGTGTCACCATAAATTGGAAGTGACTTGACAGCACTTAACACACACACACACGCACGCACACACACAATTATAATTGTTAGGCTCTGTGCGAAAACGTGGCTTAGACTGCAAAAAAAGGCAGATCCTGAAGCTTTTTGGGGGGAGGGTCTAATGACCTGTTTTGGCCAATGACATTCAAGAGGGTTCTTGTAGATTTGACAGTTTCCCTCTTTGGCTAGTGATCCCCAAAACTAATTTCCTGTTATCATTTCCAAAGTCTATTGTGAGCTTAAATCTAGAAATGCACTATAGCAGGTGCTTCATTTTCTTTCTTTACAACTCTAGATATCTAGATACTAGTAAAGGCAAAAGACAGGAGGCAAAATGGACAGGTTTTGACATCTGAACAGAGTGGATTCTGGTTCTCTAGAAACAGAACAGTTACATTAGCATTACAGTAATATTTTAAAAGGTAACAAATTGTCTAAAAGACTTTCAATGTTTATATTTCAACAGCTGGTTTATAGTGAACAGCTGAGATACCTATGAATATAAATCATTCTCTTGGAGTGCTTTATCCATCCTGCTTGTAATTTCCCACTGAATGTTACTCATATAAGTGGCTTTTCATGTGTAAACCTGATGTTGATTTGAAAACTGCACAGCTGTAATAGATAAACAGCCTGAGGAAGATGGTTCATAAATTACTAATGGCTCCAGATTCTCGAGGCTTCTGCTGAATATGCCGTCACACAAAGTGAATGGTAATTTTTTAGGTGTTGACTCATTAACTGTGGTGGTGGCTAAGGTCTTTGGGCTGGAAGGTTAATCCTATATAAATCAAGTACATAAATTAAGTGTATGGGGGTAGTAGTGTTAATGGATATATTCAGCACAAAGCCTTTAGAAAAATGACTCAAATACAACAACTCTAACTATAAACAAATAAAATAAAATAAATAAATGGGCAGAATAAGCTTCCTTCAGGCATCTTTTGTAATAGGCTGTAACTGTGAGTTCACTCAGCCTTTGTTCAAGGCAGGGAGTGTATGGATGACTTTGCATCTCTTCCTAGTCATTCCTGAGGAGAAAGCACTTAGCACTACAAGATACATCTGAGCCTTAAAAGCAAGAGTTTCACAGCAAAGTCATAACAAATGGCATCTTGATGTGATTGAGCAGATGGAAATGTGTACGCTTACTTCAGGCACACATTTTCTGCTTGCCTTTAAAGGGATTTCAGTTGAAAATTGTCCACTATCTATCACTGAGGCACTGTGAAATATAAATAAAATCAGCAGAGTGATTCCCCTCCATGACCCAAACAAAAGTAGCAGCATTTTTACTTCCTCTTCAATTGTAAACCATTTTGTTTTTAAGTTTAGGATGTAAGTGGAAATATTGTCACTGCTCTTATTAGCTAGATAATTAAACAGCATTTTTAAGGCAAAAGTCATTAAGAGCTATATTCATTACTGCAGGATGTATAGCCATCATAATTAATTTTCTTTACCTTAAATTTGCTGGTTTGTAGTTAGAGTTGATACTGAAGTCTTATTATTTAAAGCATCTCTCACCCTCTACAATGTGGGCTAGTGTGATTATTGAAGTTTTGGACTAGGACTGGGGCTGTCTGGGTTTAAAACTCCACTTGGGCTATGAATTTCATTGGATTACCTTGCACCTTGAATTTCATTGTATTACTTTCAGTGTAATCTACCTCACAGGGTTGTTATTATGATAAAATGGAGAAAGAGCTCCTGAGCTTCTGTCATCAGGAGCTCCTGAGAGGAATAGTAGAATAATAATTAGATAAATGTAAGGAGGAATATTCAGTTCAATTTCATGCAATGCCAAGCTAAACTATAGTTTCAGGTGGGTAGCCATGTTGGTCCGCAGAAGAAGAGCAAGATTCGAGTCCAGTAGCGCCTTAAAGACCAACAAGATTTCCAGGGGATAAGCTTTTGAGAGTCAAAAATCCCTTTTGTCGAATCCCTACAGACCCCTTCGGAATCTGACAAATGGATCTTTGACTCTCCAAAGTTTATACCCTGGGAATCTTGTTGGTCTTTAAGATGCTACTGGATTAAAATCAAGCTAAAATACTAGCATCTTTTGTGCATTTAATTATGACTATTCCTGGCCAGTAGAGGAGATGTGAAGACCAGCTCTGTACTCCTCCAATTCTATATCAACCCATTTCATGTTTAGTTCTGTAGTCCACTAACTGCCTAGAAATCTCCTCCATCCTTGCATCAACATTACAATCCTGTACCTATAAGATATTGTTGGATGAAAAGACCACCTCATTCAGTGTTCCAGGACTAATGACCCTTCTATCTGTTCAATAGGTATCTAGTATTTAACTGCAATTAGTCTGAGTAGCAGTGCATAGAAATAGAGGGAACTGACAGAATTTTTCTGTGAAACATTTTGTTCATGTATAAAACCAAGCAGAATGAAATGAGTGAGACAACCTCGATGGACTGTGAATGAAGCCAACATTCATCAGAAACATGCCAACGGGAATAAATTCATTTTCTAACAGCTCTGTAGTAAGCAGCTTGGGCCATGGTTTTGAAAGGCCAGTATAAGATCAAGCAGAACATTTGAAATGATAGGTGACTCTTTTGAGATTGTACAGTCCTTTCTAAAGCAATTCATAATAACCAAAACACTGTTTGTGATAAAATGTTCACATCTGTAATGCATGCAGGCTCTATTCCTTATCAAAGATGGGCAGGTTTTTGTCTTGCTGTGTGAACTTTTCAGGAATAGCTTTGTAAAGGATCTTTGGACCAGGAGTGAAAAGGCTGTAATGTTTTTGGGTGGTATTTTCAAACTATGAAGAAATTGCATTTGTTACAAAGCGTATAACCCCAAGCACAAAATGGTAGGTATCCCACACTGAATGCTATTTCTTTACTTGCTTCCAGTTTCTAGAGCTGAAAACAGCATACTGATTTTCTTACATGCCCTATTGTAGTGTAGAGCATGTAATATGTGATAAAACATGCATTTTCTGATTTCACAGTGGGATCTCTTCTCCAAGTGTAGCTTCCTGCTGCACATCCAAAACAGACATATAGATTCTTCTCATATTGTGATATACACATGGTTTTCCTACGTATATGTATTTGAACGTGTCTTGTGGGACAGTTTATAACAGCCACTGCTTTCTTATTCATTTGCTTGCTGCTTTTGTGAGTGACTATCAATTCAAGGACTGGCACTGAGGTGTTAAATTAAACATGAAGTTTCTGAATTTATGAAGCTGCACAACCACATAATTGCTGCAATAAAGCCAACGGGAGCCTGATTGGCTGCAGTGGGTCATGTCTAAGGCTTCAAATCGCTACCTAAAAAGCTCTTTTTTGTTTGTGATTTTCATTAGAGTCGAAATGGATCAAAACCAACAAACCAATACGTATGTGTGAAAAACCAGCCATTATGTGTTCTCTATTGCATGTATTTTTATGTGATGCTGGGAACACATTAATCTTTTATGTGGCTGTGGAGCTAGGATGTGAAAGGCAAGAGCCCCCATGGCTCTAAATCAGCATGTCAGTCTAAAGCAGCCATTTTCAAACTCCCTCCCCCCATTCTTTATATTGGTTTTGAAAATTACACTCATAAATAGCAAAGTTTCATACTTAAAAAAAAGAGAGAAACAACTACAATTATAAACATCAACCTGTAAATTACATGTGGAAGTCCAGTATTATATATTAGGTTCCCAAATAACGACAAACGTTGGTTTACACTATCTTCCATTCCTAACATGTACACACGAGGTCAGTTTGGCCATTTTCACAGTTTGTTTCATCTTTTTAATATATCTATTATTTAATTGACAAATTGTTAGAAACACATTAGTGGTAGCCAATTAGCTGAGCAGATTTCAGACTTTCTATAATCAAGGACTACTTTCTGCGTTGACTTGTCTTCCTGAGCTTCTATGTGGCATGTTTTAGGGTTTATATTTAGTTAAATAATTAACGGCAGGTTCACATAATCTTCTCTTCCTCAAAACCTTTCACACAGACACCAAGAACTGGGGTTTGAGATCTGGGCAAAGAGTGACTGGGTAGCAGGCTAAAGCTCCCAATCAGGCCAAAAGGAAAAGGATTATATTTTCAGGGAAGAAATATAAATCCTGTCCAGTTATACAGGGAATTGGCACTGAGGCAGACCCTGGTCTGTAGTGAAAGGAAATTGTAATAGACTACTCAGGGGAAAGAAGATGCATTGTGATTTCAGAAAAGGGGAAAGAATTTGATACACAAAAAGAGTGACCTTTCCAGAAAACCTGAACAGTTATTAGGAAACTATATGCAGAAACATTGGCTGAGTTCAGACTGGCAGTTTGCCCCAAGATAGGCACGTGCCAGAAATGTTTCACAAACGGATTAAAGGGGCCATTCACACAGGCACATCTGTCAGGCGTTCCCCAGCCATACTCAGACCGTCTTGTAGCGCTTGCCTCCCGAGTTTAAAAAGGACCTGGTGAAAGGGGTAGCAAACCCTGGAGAGCATAAGCACATATCTCCAGATTACCAAAACGAAAGCTGTGCCTTACAGCCGCGCCTCCGCCAGGGATGGGTCAACAGAGCAAATGCTCCTTTGCACCTCCTCCCCGGTATACTCCCACATCAGTCAGTGCAGTGTGACCGGGAAAACCCAGAACAGTTTCTTCCAGATCTTTTTGCTACGACTCCCTCGTGCTTCAAACTGCCAGTCTGTCCTCGGCCATTGTAACTGAAGCCAAAGCCAAAGGACTTAGTCAACCATCTCTCCCTAATAAGAACCAAGAATTTGTGTAAAAAAAAAAAAAAGCTGCTACAACATCATCTTGTCTGTCAACTGAAATATTTACTATTTTACCAACAACATTTACCTTGGCATTTCCAATTCCTGATTACCACATAGCATTCCTGTCTATTAAATAAAATCTTCATGATTGTTCTTTTTATCTCTCCTTCCCATCTCCCTCTGTAATCTCCATTCAAGATGCTTGTCTGCCAGTACTAATTTCCCCCCCACAAATTAACCCTTGATTGACTTCCATGATACTCCAGACTTCCCCAGAACATAGTTTGAAAATTCTAGGCTGCTCTACTGAACTTTTCTGGCTGACAAAGATATCACAAGGTGGCTTTAGTATACTAAAGAAGGAAATTAGTAACTTAAAATGCAATCCTAAACTGAGTTGCTCCCTTTTAAGCACATTGACTTTAATGGACTCAGAAGGATGTAACTCCTTTAGGACTGCATTATCAGATCCAGTTGGAAGGATTTAACTCCTAAAGGCATTATTAGAGCCAGTTGGTACATTCAGCAGAATCATAAAAACTTTTTGTGGACTCTCTTGCTGCAAATGTGTTTGTATTAAGGGTGTGCATTTGTTTATTTAAAAGTCAAAATTATTTCCCAGAATTTATCTCCTGAAATTTCAGGAGTGTTTTGAGCTCAGGACAGGCAGCAGGAGCTGTGATGCTAATGAAGGGTGGACAGAAAAAGCATTTAAGCTGGGCCACAGCCCAGATGCTGCTGTGGCCCTCCAGAGGCTAGGTCTACCATAGTGGATCTCTGAGGTTTAACAGGATTCAGCAGCACTCGAGCTGCTCCCAGCTGGGTCTATCTGTCTGTCTCTCCCTTGTCATGCCTGCTGCCTCTGCTTCCCTTAAGCTTTAGAGGACTAATTGAGTCTGGATTTCAAGTTTAGCACCCATTGATTCCTCTCGAGGTCAGGTCTACTGCAGTGGTTCTTTAAAGTTTCGGCAGCTCAGCTGGGTCTTCCCCCCACACACACACACTGCTCCTGTTGCCTCTGGGCTAGAACAGTGTTTTTAATTTCATTTTAAAAGATTTTTAGGTACCAATATTCCCAAACCCCTCAAATGCCCCCTCCCCCAAATAACAGATGTCAAGAATGGTATTGACACTGCCAAGATTTTGCAGTAACAAAAGTAATATTCATCCCAAAATCCTGAAACAAAATTAAATGGAAGTTAAATGAATTAATATATGGGTAGGAAAAGTTGCATGTTTAAATGAGAAAAGAAAGAAAAAAAAATGTCCTGCACATCCAAAAACAGCACAGCCAGAAGAAGATAAGATGAAACTTGAAAGTGAATGCTTGTTTTTATTATTACAAATTTGATATTCTCACAATACACATCGGTAATAAATATAAAATGACTTTGGAGTTCTTTGTAAACTGAAGGGAGATGATCCAAGTATGGAATAGCTCTGACTGGTTTGATTGGCTTGTGACAAAAGCATATACTGGAAGCATGGCAAGAGACTCACCTCAGCCATTGTTTGCCGTCCAGGAGGCAGGAGAGGCTGGAAGGGGGGGGTTGTTTGGCCGCATGGCCCCTTCAGGCTATGGAAAAGGGCTGAGCCGGCGCTCCACTCAGCGTGCCATATCATGCATCACGTCAGAGGGTGGGCACAGGCAGCAAGAGCCCAGGGACTACTTAAGCAAGCCTGCACGTGTTCCTCGGCCTCTTTTCCTGGCTTGCCGGCTTACCCACCCACCCTCATATGTTGGTTGATATGATTCATGTGTTAGTTGATTGTTTTTACTGTCACAGCTTGGCAGTTTAGGCATGGGAACAGATCTGTTTGGGGAGGAGGCTGTGCCTGCGTGCCTGCCTCCTCCATTTTGGGGACTCCCATAAGTGGCCTTGGGGTGTAGAGCCATTCAGCCGCATGCCCAGGTGGGGACTTCTGGCTGGCTTACAGCACCAGGTGGCAAGGGACCAGCCAGAGGCCAGCACCCACATGTGTCCCGTTATCTTTCCACTCCACAGTTTTACCCCAGCAGGTGGGCTGGGGAAGGGGTTCATTGGGTCGGCAGGTGGGTTGTCCGATGGTTGGATCCATCCCGATGCTGTGCCATGGCTCCTTTGTCTGTAGTCAAATAAATAAGCTGCAGCCATGTTTTACCAAAAGATGCTCTGTGTGTGTGTCATTCCTTCTAATAACTCCCCCTCTACCCCTCCTTGAACCCGCAAACCAACTGCTTCAACAGAGAAGATTACACTGACAGAGACATCCTATATAAAGAGCACAATTGTGTTTTTTACCACAGATGATATAGATAATATATTTTAAGCACTCTGCATGCCAATAATTGTGGTCTGCTTCTGCAGTATCATCTGCATTTTTATTCAATGTACAGTATGGCATAAACCTTAGGAACAGTATACAGACTTTAAATATAATAAAATTAATAACTTTAAAACCAATTTAACACAGATTCAAAATGGCACCATTAACAATTACACAGTTGAAAAGCTGGAATTCTGGACCTTTTGATCACTTCCTAAGTTTTTTGGAGGGGGATGATGGGGTGGGTACCAGCCATGTTGGAAAACTGTCACTGTCCCTAACCAAAAGCCTGGCAGAACATCTCTGCCTTACAGGCCCTGCAAAACTGCATTAGGTCCCACAGGGTTCTGACAGTATTAGGGAGAGAGTTCCATCAAGTTGGAGCCAGGACTGAAAATGCCTTGGCCCTAGGGCTAGGGATCACCAGTAAGTTGTTATCTGTGGAGGATAATGCTCTCCTGGGGACATAACGGAGTAGACAGTCCCACAGATACGTTGGTTCCAGACAGCTCAAGGCTTTAAAGGTTAATACCAAGACCTTGAGCCTGACTTGGTATACCACTAGAAGGTAGTCAGCTGGCACAGCACAGGTTAAATATGTTCCTTTGGGAAAGAGCATACTATTAAACCAATTTATCTGTAGTACAGATATGTTTTATATGGCTACGCCTCTTGTGGTCCCTAAAAAGGAAATAATATAGTTGAGACCTCTATACCACACTATTCACCGTACATTTTCACCAAGTGGTTTGGCGAGTACCAAGGGTTCCCAGCTATGGGTTGGGAAATACCTGGAGATTTTGAGGATGGAGCCTATGGAGAGTGGAATTTGAGTCGAAAGCCATTTTCTACAGGGAAACGGATCACTGTAGTCTAGAGATCAGTTGTAATTCCAGGAGATCTCCAGGCTGCACCCAGAGGTTGTCAGCCTATAGGTGTAGCCAGATGTAAGCCTGCAGGGTAATTGACAGCCATGCCTAAGGTCTGTGCATGACAGAAACACTGTCTTGAGGCCTACAGGCTGCTCAACTCCATCGTCTCAGGGATCATGACAACCTGAATGTTTGCAAGTTCCTATGCAGTAACAAATTATGATAATATGCCATCAAATCATAAATGCTAGGGATTAAAAATTACTCACATATTTATTTATTGTATTCTATCCCACCCTATTGATTGGATTAGGTGTGATATGCATAGGGATAGTAGGCATGGAGATACCAGAGTTGGTCATGAGACAGGAAACCTAAGTCTCAATTCCATACAGGAGGATTCAGTCCAGTAGGATACAAAGAATCAATGGACATAAGTCTAACATTAGAAACCACAACATTCAGTTGCTGACCTAAGAGTAGCAGTGCTCTTACAAAGGAAGGGAGATTAGAAAGATAGACTGCTGAATTGCAATTGATAATGAAGCTCAAGACAATGCATCCTCCTGGACTGAACTGAGACCTAATTTCCATGTCTCATTACCAATGTGTGCTATTATCATTTGGCATCTGAAATCACTCCACTCTTCAAGGTATAAGGACCAATCCAAGGTTGCGGTCACATGCGCCAGACAAAACGGGGGAGGGGGGAGCAAGGCTATTTCCTCTGGAGGAATTTGACCTGCAGCTGCACGATCACACAGTCCTTGGAAGCTGCGGGCACAGCCCACCATTGCATGATCAGACACAACTGCGGGTGAGTTGGGGGTTTGCTGTTTCTTTCTGATGCGCTTAAATGAGGAATCAGTGAATTACATCTCTGCACTGAGGGCTCCCTATGAGTTTGCGATGATGCACATACTAAGAATGGAGGAAAAAACAATGGCACGGAGTCAGGATGGCCTGATCAGACCATCCTGACACCATGAGAGTGCACTGGAGCAATCAGGCACAGGAAAATCTGTCCATGGCCCGTCACAACTCATTTACTACCCGATTTTCCCTGGTGTCTTTTAACTCCGCTTCTGTGGTGGAGCAGAATGGGTTGCCGATGGCTGCGGGGCGCTTCTCAGATATTGTCTGATCGCGTCCTTTAAATCCGCCCAGCATTCGCGCCTATGTCAGGTGTAATTCTGCGTATGATCACAGCCCAAGTGTTCTAATTCCTAATCAGGCTCTTTTTGAAAATAAATAAATAAATAAATTGGAGGCAGGGTCTACAACACAATGATGGCGGATGCCTTTCCCAGCTCTCTCGGGAGGTGTACCGCACAGCAGTGAGGGGGAGAAGTGCCGCTGGTTTGGCACCCCCATGGGAGTTCAGGGAGAACTCCCAAGCCATAGGGCTTTTGAGGGTGAGCCTCTTTTCCTGCTACCGGCAGGGAGAAGGAGGCTCCCCTCCACCCTGATGGTCCCTCTCACTGACTGTGTCCTCTTAGCGAGGCCACAAGCTGTGTCGACCCGATCAAGCACAGGAGATCTAGTGGAGGAGCGATTAAGAGCGTGGTCAAGATAAAGACCAACAATGAACTGTGAGTTAAAGAGCGAACTGTGAGTGAAAATGAGCGATTTTTCTTCAGAAGAGAAAATCCCCTCCCCCTCAAAGGAAAAACTTTCTGAGCGATAATGTGCTGAGAGAGGGACGCCTCTCAATGCATTTACATAAACAAGGAGGGGGAGGGAGAGAGAAATGATTGTAAATGGATACTTGAAGCGAAATCCCCCCCGAAACCCCTTAAGTGATTGGAGGGGGGTGCCTCTTTGATGCGTTTACATAAACAAAAGAGGGGAGGGGGAGAGAGAGAGACAGTTGTAAACGGATACTTCTGAAATACTTTATTTGCAAGCGTGTAAGCCTGTTGTGGGAGATTTCCATGAGCTTTTAACACCGTATGCGATTTGCAGAGCCAGGAAGAAAGAGACTTTATTGAAAATAAAAAGTTGAAATGGAGGATACTCTAAAAAAGATGGCGAAAACTCCAAGGAGAAGAAGGGAAGTTGACGTCACTGCACTAGTAGCAGAAGCCATCAAGCCCATCTTGGAGCAACTTGTTGGTATTAACCAGCAGCTTGCCAAGATAAATCAACAATTTGTGTCTCGGCAGCTCCAGGAGGCGATCGGAGAAAAAATGACATTAGAAACCACAGCATTCAGTTGCTGACCTAAGAGTAGCAGTGCTGACCTACCAGTAGCAGAGGAATTTCAAATGGAGATTAGAAATAGAGATAGTGGAATTACTATTGCTAATGAAGAGAGAAGAAGAGAGGAAGAGAGAAGAAGAGATTGGATTTATACCCTGCCCTTCATTACCCAAAGAAGTCAGAGTGGCATACAACCCCTTTCCCTTCCCCTGCCCGTAACAGACACCCTGTGAGGTAGGTGGGGCTGAGACAGCTCTCTCGAGAACCGCCCTTGAGAGAACAGCTCTGAGAGAACTTGTGACTGACCCAAGGTCACACCAGCAGCTACATGTGGAGGAGTGGAGAATCAAACCCAGTTCTCCCAGATGAGAGTCCATGCTCCTAACCACTACACCAAACTGGCTCTCAAGACAATGCATCCACCTGGACTGGAGCTAGTTTTCCTGTCTCATTACCAGTGCTGATATCTCCACACCTACTGTTCTATTATCATTTGGCATCTGAAATCAGTACACTCTCCAAGATATAAGGGCCAATCCACATGTTCTAATTCCTAATCGGGGTCTTTTTGAAAGAAAATAAATCCAGATATGAACAGAGAAATCCAAATATTAAAAAAGAGTTTTTCAGAATGAGCCAAAATAAGGTCTTCAGTGTACCTTGTGCTTATCAGAAGAATCCACTCACCCCCTCCCTCCTTCCCTCCCTCCCTCCCTCCCTCCCTCCAAAGAAGTATGCTTGCACACAAAAGCTTATGCCTACAATAAAATATCATTGGTCTGGAAGCTGCTATGGGATTCCCACTTTGTTTTCTCTTTCTCCTCTCCCCCCTCCCCAAAAGAGGATGAGCAGCCTCAGAGAAGGAAGCAGAAGCTCTCTCTCTCTGTGTGTGTGTGTGTGTGTGAGAGAGAGAGACAGAGAGAGAGAGAGAGAGACTTGTCTTTGTATCTCTTCTGCATGAAGCAGGAAGCAGCCATGGAGCTCTGTGTGTGTGTGTAAGAGAGAGGGGAGAGAGAGGAGAGAGAGAGCAAGGGAGGCAAGAGGCAGGAAGCAAAAAGCCACAGGGGAGCTGGGGGGAAAGCAAGCTATGGTGCAGGTGCAGGTGCAGGTGCAGCTGCAGTCCTAGGAAAGGAAACAAGAGAAGGAAGTTGCTCAGGGGCCAGATCTGAGCCTTCTGCAGGCTGCATCTGGCCTGCGGGCCACATATTTGACACCCCTGCCATAGATCTTTACTCTGATTGTGTCTCCCAGGTTCTGCTCTCTGCACATAAACTGACAGCATGAGAATCCTATAATGCCTAATGGGATCAGTTTACACTTTGGGCCACAGAAAGACAGATAAGCTTGAATCCTGCCCATTGGCAGAGATCTTCGAATACCTCCTTTTTCTACTAGATACTGGCTTATCTCCTTCCTCAATTAAGGTCCACTTAGTGATACTGTCAGCCTTTCATGTCAGTATTGATGGTAAGCCAATTTTTCTAACCCGTTGTCAAAGAGATTTCTCAAGGGATTATCTAATTTACATCCTCCAGTTAAAGCTCCTTTACCAATGTAGAGCCTGTCTTTGTCTTTGTCTTAATTAATACACCAACCATTTGAACCTCTAGTCTCCTGTGATTTTTCCATGTTATCTTACAGAACTGCATTCCTTGTCACCATTACCTCAGCTCGCAGTAAGGTGTGACCCTTCCTTTCTGAAGGTACATAGTGAAAAAATGGTGTTGCATTCCATCTTGAAGTTCACCCCCAACATTGTCTCTCAATTTCATCTCACCCAGGATTTAATACTCTCAGTATTTTCCCCTCATCTGCAAACCCCAGCAGAGAGAGCCATGCACACCTTAAATATCCGAAGGGTTTTATTGTTTTATCTGGACTGAACTTCTATTTTCAGAAAAGACAACAACCTATTTGTGTGTTTTGAAGGCCCAAACTATGGGAAGGCTGTCTCTGCACAGACCATTTCTAGGTGTGTTACAACCAATGCTCCCTCTAAGCTGTGGAGTCTTGTGAGCAAAAATTCTTCTTTGTGAGCTACTGGCATTAAAGTTGTGAGCGAGCGATTTGGCTATTGCATAAATTAGTTTGCTCTGGAGCCATCCTTCCTGAGCCAAGACAAAAATCTGTGAGCTGGAGGCTAAAAACCTGTGAGCTAGCTCACACTAACTCAGCTTAGAGGGAACACTGGTTACAACTGCCATTAAGCTTTCCTATCACAGGACAAATGAAGAGTGTTTGTTCTCCCTAAAGGCTCATTCAACAAGAGCACAAGCCTTGTCAGCAGCCTTCCAAGGAGCTGTTGATATCTCTGAGATCTGCAGAGCTGCCACATGGTCCTCTCCATCAACATTCATCAAACATTATGCCATCGTTATGAATTCCAGGAGAAACACACCTGTGGGGAAAACAGTGCTACAGTCACTATTTTATTGAATGGCCCACACCTGCCTCCTTAGGTAAACAGGCTTGCTAATCTCCCATGTGAGACTGCACAGAAGACACAATGATGAAAACATGGTTGTACTTACCTATAACTGATGTTCCTCTAGTGTTCATCAAGCGTAGGCACACATCCCTCCCTCCTTTCCCCACTGTGGGCCTGATGCCTATGGGCTTCTCCATGGTGGCTGAGGGAAGAGTGCTCCCCTCCCCTCATCACATGACCATTTGGGTGGAAAAATCAGCCACTCCTCTTTGCCAAGGGGAGGGGAAGCACCTAATTAAATTCTAGAAACTGTTGGAAACTTCTCCATGGCAGGCCTGCCCTAAGGCCATCCCATGTGTGCCTGCACAGAATACACTTGATGAACATCAGTTACAGGTAAGTGCAACCTTGTTTTCTTTCCTCCTACAACCCTGTGAGGAGACAAAGAGAATAACTAGCCCAAGGTCACCTGTTAGGTTCATAGGAAGTAGGGATGTGTCATGGGTTTTCCCCAAGTCCAGTAGTCTAAGCATTATACCATATTGGCTGGGTTTTTATGCAGTTGTGATAACGGTTGAACTTCATAATCTATTGCATTTCTGTTCAGAGACATATTTTGATTCTGGTCCTGGCAACTGATGTGTTTTGAAAACGTTTGTAAATTATCTCTTAGTTTCCATCATTGTCATACTTATACAATGCATTATGTTTATTATTTACCATTTGGGGTTATTAATCACCAACAGTGATACAGCTCCATTAACAAATAACAGTTGGCAGGCAAGAATACTTGAATATAGTTTTCACCCTGAAAAATCACCTATGCATAACATATGTAACCCTTTGTACATGCACAAAAATTGAAGTAGGCACAGAGGAAACTTCTTAGTAGTTGCAGTTTGTAACACACTTTACCATGTGACCCTCCCCCCACACAACTAAAACCACCTGAGGTATTTCAATAGAAGACATAACTTTTAGAGCCATGTGAAATCCTTGTAAGAAAGATCACAACAGGGCAAATCCAAATCAAATTGTCCTATACCTTATAAGAGTTAAGTGACAGAACTGGTCCTCCAACTTGTGGCATTCTAAGCTTTAATAAACACATGTTGGGAAATCCCCCTAACAGATCAACTTGAAGCTGGACATGCAAGTAAGAGGGCTCAGAATTCTTGCACACTTGTAGGGATGCCAGCCTCCAGGTGGGACCTGGGGATCCCCTGGAATTACAGATCATCTCCAGACTACAGAGATCAGTTCCCCCTGGAGAAAATGGATGCTTTTGGAGGGTAGACTGTATGGCATTGTACCCCACTGAGGTCCCTGTTCTCCCAAGGATAAACCCCTAAATATCCAGGAGTTTCCCAACCTGGAACTCACCATCTTACCCCACCCATTCTCCACTGGTGGCCAGGGGGGACCCAGCAACCCTAACACACACTTCTCCATACAACACAATTCCAAAAGATGCCAGAAACTGCTTCCAAGCATACAGTATTAATCTTGCATTTTGTGGGGGTAGAGGCAGAATGTATGCATGTCCTGCAGCTTTCCTATGAGATGTGTCACATAACTATGAGATTGTTTGGTATTTGCTCCCATCTTCTCCTTCTAGTTTAATGTGGCTTCCTACATGTTTTGAAAAGCAGTCAAAATTCTTTGTCTTGTAAATGCAGACGGAACCTTAAGAAAATGTTTCTACTATGTACTCTTCTTGAATTTTGAAATGAGGAAAGTTTGGTGGCAAGTGATTTTACATACTGCCTCTATTTGAGATCAAATTAGGGTTGCCAACTGTGACTTACCTCGCCGGCAGCGGACTCCTGGGGGATCCCGGCGCGCCGCATTCGCGTCACAGGGCAATGACGTCATGACGCCGGGCACGCTGGGGGCGGGGCCATGACCATACAAGGGAAAACCATAGAGTTTTCCCTTGTATGGCTGTGGCCCCGCCCCCAGCGTGCCCGGCGTCATGACGTCACTGCCCTGTGACGTGCACGCCGGGGTGGGGTTCCCCCTGGGGCCCGATTCCCCGGCGTCTGGGAACGGGCCTCTGGGGCGGGGGATTTTCCGCCCCCAGGGGAATTTGGCAGCCCTAGATCAAATGGCAACCAATGACCTCTGAACTTCAGTTCACATATAACTTGAGTTTGTGTATGAGACTGGAGAGGCAATTATTCAGACAGACATTTTCAGAGTCCAGAAGTGTTTCAAAAAAAAACCCTGGTTCATGGAACAGTGATATATTAGGCATAAGCGGATGGTGATGAAAATCCTTTTTTATGCTGCCAGTGGGGCCTTCAAATCTAAGCCTCCCTGTAGCCCATGTGTCAGAATTCATGGTGTTGCTACCACAGGCAATGTGAGAATTTTTGTTGTTATTGGTCATTAGGTCTGAAATCAATGTGAACATATTTATATAGATTTTTAATCTAGCACATTTGTCAAAATATAGATTTTTTTTCTTAAAAAGAGAGACAAGAGCAGCTCTTGAGGGGACCAAACTTCATAAAGCTCTTTGCTTTATTACTTTGTCTGAACAAATGAATGGGAAGATTTAGGGACCACTTGTCACTCCACAGGATGAAAATACTGCCTGATGAGAAGTAAATAAATAATCACTGGGAAATATATACATTGGTTTCCTTGAGGCAGTGAATTTAAATTAGAGCTTGTTTATACACTTCCAATAATCTTAATAAATGCCCTTACAGGGATGTTTTAGAGGTTTATGCATCTAATAATCTATGCCATTCACATGGGAGGGCTGTTATTTGTACATTCCAGTGACCCATCTCAGAGCTCACACAGATACAGATGAGTAATGCATGATCCTCTGACCCTTTGCTTTGCCTCAGGGGTTGCGATAAGGTCTTTGTATGAAAAAAAAGTAGTTGATCAGAACCTTGACCTTTTCACACACCAGGAAGGTTGCTTACAGGGGGAAAAAACTGTTATGGGGGAAAATACATGACACTAAGCATAAACATTAGTTCTTACTCTATCAGAATTTCATATTCCTTTGGTTATCATCTCTTTTTGTATTATTCAGATTTAAGATCTGAACCAGTTCAAAATCTACTGGGGCTTTTATTATAGTTCTTTATAAAGTGCCTAGAAACAATGGGTACTATACACAACTAAAATATAAAGATGGCCCTGATGAAAAGCTTAGAACAATAACAAATAGACCAGACCTGTCGGAAGGGTATGGGAAAAAGGGTCTAATTGGAGAAATGCCAGGATTAATACTAAGCCTTGTTTTTCCATGCGTGATTGCTTTGAGAACAGTAACTATACAGGTTTCCTTGGATTAAAATCCCATCATTTTAGTATGTGTTGTTAGATGTTGCCATGAATTTGCCCAAGACTTATACTCAAGATTACTGGTTGCCCTAGAATACCTTTAAAAAAAATCATCATAGAAACCAATGCTGTGAGTTTTAATCACTTGTAATCCAGTCATGTAAAAGCAAGGCCATATGTGTCCTGTCATATTGAATCCATTGGTTCCTAATTAAATATATAATGGAAGACAAAAAAAATTCACATTATAAGAATCACTGGGGGGGGATCAGTTATACATTACTATGCTGAGCTATAGCACCAGTGAATTATTGTAAACTAAAGAAGTACTTTACCAAATACAGAGTTAAAGTTCTTACCTTTAGCAGCATAAAAACTGTTCAAATTCAAAAACTTCCTATTCTTTTCAATAACAGTGGAAATCCATAGTCCACATAATGGCTCCTTCCTATGTCAACATTGCTTTAATTTCTGGAAAGGTTGATACTGGAAAGAGGAGGAGCTGTAATCCAGATTCCACCCATTTAACTGAGGGCTTCCAGTGCTGAGCAGCCTGAATAGCCCAGTTTAACCCACATTTATTGGGATTTGGGAGCTAAGGAGGGTCATCCTCAGCCTGTACTTGGATGAGAGAGTATCAAGACTTGGGTTGCTATGCAGAGGAAGGCAATGGCAAACCAGGTCTGCTTGTTTCTTACCCGGAACACCTCATGGATGGAGTTGTCATGAGTTGGGTGTGACTCAATGGCACTCTCTTTTTTCCACTGTTACGTATGATGTGGGAATAAGATACATCTCAGTGGCTCTAAAGGTAATGTTATAAATGGACCTTTATGAATTGTGACTAGTGGGTGCTGGACATTAGAAGTTATAAAAGATACTAAACTCAGAATGAAAGAACACATGGAATATGCACCAAGATTGAAGTTGACAACAATTTCTGATGAGTTGCTCCAGGGGATAATTCACAAGTTAAAGTAGGCCTTGAGATGATGTTGGTCTAGACAGGTAGATCCATAGCCCCAATGATAAGCTACATAGTTTAAAAAATTACCTATGAAAATGATTTCTAGTTAGTGAAAGGAAAATTTGGATTCTGCACTGGCAGTTGTGGAAGATTTGCCCCGGCAACGCCATCATCCCTGGAGCTAATTCCCATTCTCCTCATGTTTCTTTCTACAAGGTGATGTACAGATCCAATGCTAATACCATGTTTTGGAAAACTTGATCAAACTATCTTCTCTGCAGCAAACCATTCTGCCACCTATTGATTGGTCAACTGTTGCTCCTCTGAGTAGTCTATTGCTATAAAGGAAGACACTAAGTCCACCACAACATTTGGGGACTATATTCTTATCAGGTAACTCTACCTTTGCTTTTTCCATTTTCTCAAGAAACCTATAGCCCTTGATCAGTCTCACCAGCCAGTGGGTGGAGTTCATTCATCAAACTGGAAGCTTTGGATGCTGTTTCCTTTAGTTTGTATGCACCATCACTGCCTGAAGAAGAAAACTGTGCACATTTATAAGAACCAGTCGGCAACTTCTCTGAGGACAAAGGGAGTTAGCTCCAGGGATGATGGAGTTACCAGGGCAAATGCTCCACAATTGCCAGTCCAGAATCCAGATTTCCTTTTCACTTAGAAAGTATTTTCATTGGTAATTTTCTAACTGCATAGTTCACTCACTGGGGCTATGGATATACTTGTTCATGTTTGGGGGTGTGAATACAACAAGGTTGACATTTCTACATGTTTGGGGGTGTGAATGCAACAGGGTTGACCCTACTCTTGCTTCTAGCTGCAATGACAAGACCTTAATGGTTCTATGAGATTGTATGTATCTATAAAAGATGAAACTTGGCACAGGGAGGGAGCCCGTGGGGGGGCATTTTCCTTCTACTTTGCTTCAGAGGGGGAAATGTTCCCCACACTCCTCCCACCAGTGTTATGTACATGTTCATTGTACATAATAAGCTACAGTTTTAATCACAGAATCCCTGTTATATTTGATCTTCATGACTTGCTATACCAATCGACAATTATACATTCTTACTGTGAGGGTGCCTACCACCTAGGTGCCACCAACAGCATGTCTCCTGCTTATGTCGTAACAGCACTAGCAGCAAATTTGCCAAGTTGTTATGCTGCAGGTTGGCTACCCTTTAGTCCCCATCTCATTCAAACAGGGTAGCAAGTTATTTTGCAAATGAGGAAGCTGCTGTCATTGGTAGCATAATTGTGATTTGGCATATTGCATACAGTACAGAAATTTCAGTGGAACAGATGGTATCAGGATTTCAGTTTAACTCTTGTGAGATGCAGCGAGCCTAAGTGCTGAACTTATGTACTTGTTATTTTTATTTCAAGCAGGTTAGGCAGAAGCTACGTTATGATTATTGTTATTGTTGCTGTCCTTGTCAATCTGTGGAAAGCACTTCCACAATTCCTCCCCTCTCCCCTATAATTTGGTAATGCAAGATTTTGTCCTAAGTAATGTACTTAAATTCTATTCTCTCTCTCCCACCCCTAATCCCACGGCATCCTGACTGTTTCTCCTACAATTTCATTTCCCCCAAGACTTTTTCAATTTCACATTTAACCTATAGCTCCACTTCTTGAAGAAGCCCTTACAGTGATAGCTGCTGAAGAGAACCTGCCAAATACAGTTACAGTTGCTTTTCTCTCCAGAAGTGTCAACACTGTGTGTTCCGTTTTCCTCGGGGGGGGGATTGCCCCCCCCGTCACTAAGAAGAACAAATCACTCATCAGACATTCTGAAATATTTTTTTTGACACTGCAACCCAGAAAAAGGATATGAAGAATGGGTTTGCGCAAAATGGAAAGACTGGTAATTAAGGGCTGTTTCCCATGTACCGTTTGACAGTCTGGATATAGTCTTGTGGGTCATGCCTATATTTACAGGCCAGGGCAAATCTGAGAACCACAAAACATAACTTTTTTCTCAACGAAGACTGATAAAGTCCATGACTTTTCACTGTTCTTAAGCCTTCCCTCTGTGATAGATTTATGAAAAGCCACCCTTTATGAGTTCAGATTCTTAAGCATTACGATGTGTCACTGGCAACCAAGATCAAGATAATTCATGCCATAGTATTCACCATTATGGGTATGAAAGTTGGACAATGAAGAAAGCTGAAAGGAAGGAAGTTGATTCATTTGAAATGTGGTGATGGAGGAGAATTTTGTGAATACCGTGGACCACCAAAAAGACAAATGGTTTCTAGATGAAATCAAGCCTGAACTCTCTAGAAATTAAAATAACTAAACTGAGGCTATCATACTTTGGTCACATTATGAGAAGACAAGAGTGACTGGAAAAGACAATAATGCCAGGCAAAATTGAAATAAGTGGGAAAAGAGGCAGACACAATATGAGATGGATTGACTCAATCAAGAAGGTCATGGCCTACAGTGTGCAAGAACTGAGCAAAGCTGTTAATAATAGGATGTTTTGGAGGTAATTAATTCATAGTGTAACCATAACTCGAAAGCAACTTGATGGCACTTAACACACACAACAGTTCAGGTCTCCCACTAATTTCAAGATTCAATCTGACTTCCTTTTTCAAACAGCAGTACATTATTCTAGCAGTAATTTTAGCAGTATTTACTTGTGTACAGTTTGCAGTGAGCATATTAAAACTGTTAATCCCTGTTTTGTATTTAGTGTTAGGGGGAAAAGTACTGTTCATTTATGTCTGAGTGTAGGGAATGGAGGAGTCTGCCTTTTACAAGACAGAATTTTTGCACACAAAAACAAACATAACAATCTATTCCTGAATTATTTTCACTGTCACTTTCAAGCATCCTTGGGAAAATACAGAAAATTATAGCTATATGTTCCAGTTGCAGTTGAATTTTTAACTACTGTTAGTGTGATGCAAACTCAATAGGTTTCTTACAGCATTAGTTTCCGGAGTACACAAACGGTAATTGGCCAGCACAATGATATCGTCGGTTGCGTTAATGTAATTCTAGAGTTATATGCTTGTAGCTTTCACTAAGATGACTGAACACAAAACTGGAGGTATGAACAACATCAGCTCAGTGTGTTTGTTAGGTGGTATGGAGCCAATGAGTTGTATTGTTGAAAGTAGCAGATTGGCTGAGTAGTCCTAAGCAGTGGACCTGGAAAGCTGTAACTCTGCTAAGGATCCTGCAGTAAAACTAGGGAGGTCATGGTTCAGATTTTCACTTAGCCATTAAGATCATGGGACAGTCATTTTCTCCGTCTAATCTATCGCACTGGGGATAAAATGGAAGAGAACCATGCTTTGGATCCCATAAAAAATTCCACTTACAGAAAGATTTCTGTTAGCAGCACAGAACTTCCTTGCTTCCTCCCTCCTGCTCTAGCTGAAAATTCTCCTGATGTGCTAGTCTTGGGAGAGAAGGCACAGGCATAGCATGAGGGTGGGTATCAAAGTTCTGCAGCAAGAGAGCAGCATTGGCAAAAATTGCACCATTATTCTCTGTGGGATTCATCCCCATGTATGCCACCTGGAACTCCTTGGAGGGGGTATGGTAAAAAATGTAATGAAAAAAGGTAATTCTATTTATTGCTATCGAGAACCTAACAGATTCTGATCACCTATCTAAACTTTTAGCATGTTCTGAATATCACTCCATTAGCCAAGCCTGAGCATAGATGAACTAAATTCAAGTCCAGTAGCACCTAAGAGACCAACAAGGTTTTCCAGCTCTGACTCCCAAACATGAAGATCACTGGGTAACCTTGGAACGTTCATTCTCTCAGTCTAACCTATCACACTGGGGATAAAATGGAAGAGAGAACCATGCCTTGGTTTGTCAGAGCTTGTTGGTCTCTAGGACTAGCATCTAGCTCTTCTACTGCAGACTGATATAGCTAGGGATGTTCATGAACCAGGAAAACTCAATTTGGTTGTGGTTCATGGCATGCCCAGTGCACGAACCGTGGGCCATCACTACCTTTTTGGCTCGAGATGAACTGGTTTGGTTTGTAAGGTTTGTGGTGTGGTAGCATGCCCCCCAGCATGCTAGAGTCACCAAATTCACAGGGGATCTCTGACTGACTCTCCTATACCTCTCCTCCCATTTCCATTTCATTTATTAGCTTCATTGACCCAAGGTCTTAAGCCAAATACCTCTCCTCCAAGTTTGGTGGTGATTGAATTTATGGGTTCTGAGTTACAGCCCACCAAAGAAGGTGTCCCCAGTAAAGTGCTTTTTGGGAAATGATAGATGCAATTTCAAGAAGTTCAGGAGTGTATAGAATGGATCCTGTGCAAGATAGATATACCAAACATGCAGCAGATCTGGTTGGCTCACCTCTACATGCTCTCCAAGTTTTGTGCAGATTGGATTTACGGGGTCCAAGTTATCCCCCCACCAGAAGGTACAATAGAAACTCAGCAGAAAACAATCAAAGTCCCAATCAAATCTCCGCAGTAGAAACTGAATGAGGGGAATTTTCCAAGCACAGCAGAACCAGTGCCACTGTGGCACCAACAGTGCTAAGGTCAACCCAGGAAAGTGTTTTTCGGGGAAATGTGAGGCACATTCAAAAGTGTATAGAATGGACACCCTGCAAGCTATGCACATCAAATGCACAGGGCCCCCTAAGGCCCAAACACATAAATCCACTGGTCACAGCCCATCCCTAGGGGAAATTTCTGGTTATTCAGCATTAGTGGAACACACTGTACAAATAAGGATTCCCCTGTTGTGAATTGTACAAATGCAATGGAAAGGGGTAGTTGAGTGGGGGCTTGCTTTTACAGGCAGATGTTCATTGAGGTAGATGTTCTCGAGGTGGATGTTGTTCCAAGAGGTAAGTGTTATGTTATGAAATTAATAATAAATTATGAAATTAATAATGAATTATGATGTAGATGTTGTTTCACGAGGTATGTGCTATGTTTTGGGGTAGATGTTGTTTCATGAGGTAGGTGTTGAGTGAGGGAGCCCACCCCCACCTGGCAGAGGTGGCCATCCTGCCACCCAAGCACCTAGGGTGCAACCCACAGGCAGGATCATCCAGAGAGGACATGGGGGGACATGCAGGTGGAACCCAGAAGTTGTGGATCTTACCCTGTGAGGTCAAGAGAGGGGTAGCCCAGCAAAGAGAGGTTGAACTTCAGGAAGGCCAACTTATCCACCCTGGCTGGGTCCAGGTGGGAGCAGTGGGAGCTGAGAATGTCTCCCAGGTGGGAGGACACCCGCTCACTCTGGACACTGGAGGGAAGGCAGGAGAGGAGACTCATGGCCATGCAAGAGACTAGAGGTTGGGGCAGATGGGGATTGGTGGAGGTAGGCTCAGGGGACTCAGTGGCAGGATTCACCATCACCTTTGCTGAATCCTCTGCCATCACACAGCTGGCATCACTACTGCTGCTGACCTCCCAGTTCACTACTGACAACCAATAGCGAGGCTTCTTCCTGGTTGGGCTCTTTGAAGCAGAGGTGCCAGGCTCCGCCTCCTCCCCCCAGCCTCTTCCCCCTCCTGTTCCCTCTGGCCATATTTGTTGGCCAGTAGTCTCCACATTTATTTGCAGAGCTTATGCTTCCATTGCATGAGCTCTGCATTCTGGAGAGTAATGCTTCCTTTTATCCAAGGGTCACAGATACAGGCCAGTCTGTACTCCCTTTCCTTGCAAAGAGGATGCAAACTGGTGGTGATGCCCACCCGCAACCTCTCTGTTAGTGCCCTGACCCCCGCAGGGCCCAGCTGCAGTGTGGAGGCCAGCACCCAGTCCAGCCCTCAAATTGGGGATGACTTGCCCCAGGCTGGCCATATGGCTTGAGGACAAGCACAATTTGGTAGAGGGTCAGCCAGTTATTGGAGCTGATGCTGAGCTTCTCTTCCCTGTGCAGGATGGCAATGGAACATACTGCACCACACTCTTCTGCTCCACCAAACATGCAATCATGGTGTGGGTGGAACTCCAATAGGTGGGTAAGTCCAGGATGAGCCAATGTTCAGGCTCATCCCCCTCCCCTTGCCCTCTAGCACAGCACAGGCCGACTTGATGCTGCTCGAGAAGTGGGTGGTCAGGCACTAAATGCCAACCCCACAATGGGGTTAGGTTTTTCCCAATTTCAGGGGCCCCAATCTGCCATTGCCCAGCTGGCCAGCAAGGGAAGACCCACCCCTGAACAGCCCTGCTGCACCCAATATGCCCGGCCCAATTATATCATTCGGAGGTGACATCATCATGCTGGCACATCACATGGGGGATACTCTAGCATTCACCTAAAAACATTATGGTCACCATAGAGTTTTTAGCCAAATGCTAGAGCATCCCCTGTATAACGACCGATGTACTAAATGCCTGAACACCCTGGGAGCAAGCCAGGAGCCACCTGCTGGCACATGGGTAAGACCTGGCAACTATAGGCATTGGTGGGTCTTGAGCAAGGACCACATTTCGAGGGTGGTAGTGTCCCAGGTGGCCTTGACAGTACTCCCCAGCCCCAGAGTACCCACCACCAGGTGAAGCATGCCCTTTAGATGCGCAGCCTTCATTGCCAATATGTTGGTGCCAGCATCCATGATCATGTAGCCACAGACGATGTTGCAGCCACCCACCCATTTCCCCAGGTGACTCTGTATCATGGCAATTATGTTTTGTGCCATGTGGTCTGCCTCCACCCCCTGTGCATGGAGCAGAATCACTTTGTAGCCTGGTGGCAGAACTGTCCCCTCCTGGGACCTGGGCTATGCCCCTGCAGTCTAGACAGAGAGGTCCTCTGGTTGTCACCAGTGGGCAGTGAGGGAGAGGTAGACATCCTGCTGGCTGCTCCAGGGTCTGCTGTGAACTGCACAGTTCTGCCTTGCACTCTGGAGAGCTCAGGCTTGACCATCACTAGTGCAGAGCAGTGCATGATGGGCAAGACTCATCAGCTCATGGTCCTCCACAGGGAGCCAAGGGTTGCAGCAGCTGACGAAAGACTACATCCTCCACAAGGGAGAAGTGTTGGCCATCCACAGAAATAATCTCACTGACAAGGTGAATTACTGCTTCCTGGGCCTTTATGGATGGCACTGTTGGTGTCCCCAGGGAAATGAATACTTGGAGGGTGGCCTGCCTTGATGTCCCACTACCCATGGCACCCTGAGTGCAGGGAGCCATTCTTCGAGGGACTTCTGTTCCCCTTCCCCTTCTCCCTGCTGAGAGAGAGTGGGCCTCTTCTTCCTCCCACTGGCTGCCAGTCTTTCCTCCAGCACCAACATAGTGGGGTACACTCTTTGCAGGTGCCAGCGGAGGATGGAGGAGGACAAGTGTTGGGTGTTTGTGCTGCTCTAGACATGGGTGTGGCACACCTGGCACTCTGCCACACAGAAGTCACTGGGGAGGACTGGAAATGGGCCCCCAGGATTGGAGAATGTGGGGTGAGGGACAGCTGTTTTCTGGCACTGGACTGGGAGGAGCCACAGAGAGGTGTACTGTAGGCAGGAGCAGCAACAGGGAGTTGTGTGGAAGGGGAGGATGCTTCTCCCCCCTCTGAATCACTGCTGGAATCCTCCTCTTCAAAGAGTGCTAGCAACAGCTGTTCTCTGGACAGTGCTAATGTTTGCCTCTGTGGGGAGCCCCAGGAACAGATCAGGGTAAGAAGAGCTCAAGACCCTTGGTGATGCCATGCTGGGATGGTCTCCAATGGGTTTGCAAGATGGGTTTGGTGCCTAGGAATGGGTGCCTGTGGTATGGGGGTGGAGAACATCTTCCTCCCATGACAAGCACCTTTTGCACCCACTTTCACCCTTATGGTACAGAGGGGTTCACAATCAGGAAGATGGGAGGGTGTAAAATGTGGGTCCTCAGCTAAGGCACCCAATAGCTAAGCCCTTCTGCTCAGTGTGAACTGAGAGACGGGTGGCTCAGAGCCTTGAGTCAACTTAAGAACCCCAAACTCCAAAAGGGGAGAGGAATCACAATCAAAATGTGGGTCCTCAGCCAAGGAACCCACTTGCTAAGCCCCTCTGCTCTGCATGAGCATGGAGACAGGGTGGCTGAGAGCCCTGAGTCAACCTAAGACCCCCAAATCCAGCAGGTGGAATCTCAATTAAAATATGGGTTTTCAGCCAAGGAACCCTCTAGCTAAACCACTCTGCTTGATGTGAACAAAGAGATGGGGTGGCTCAGAATTCTGAGTACACCTAACACCCCAAACCTCAGCAGGAGAGAGGAGTTCACAATCAAGAGGGAATGTGTGCTGCTAGTGTGCCTTTAATAAGTTCCCTGTCTCTCTGTGCAACTGTGAACAGCTGACAGAAGAGAGGGTGTGGAGCTGAGGTGACTGTATATATAGCATTCTGAGCCCATAGAGCAGAATGGGAACTCTGTAATTGACAGCCAGCAGTGCCTGTTAAGCTTTGGAGGGCCCCTATTGGTGTTTCCAGGGCTGGAGAATTCTGCCCCACTGTTTCCTTGGGGTTTTGTAAATAGTTTAATTGAGCAGAGACAGTCTTTCTGGAAATGTAATAATTCATGAATGGCCACAAAGTGCCACAAGCAGCACCAAAGTTCATGAAATGTTTGTGCTGGGTGCCCTTCCATGAACACTACTTCATGAACCAGGAACCGGCCAAAATTGCTGATGAACTTTACTTTGTAGGCCAGTTTGTGCCCATCCCTAAACATAGCTATGCTCCTGAAGCTGAACATAGATATCATAGATGTTGATGTAGATTTATTGCCATTTTTAATTCTGTGTATAGTTGACCTGTCTCAGAATTCTGTATTATGCACTTTAATTTTTGTTTAGGTTTAATTAATTTGGAAAATATTTCATTGAATATCTGCAGCCTCTGGGCTGACATCAGACTAGGGTTGCCAGGTCCCCCCTGGCCACCAGTGAGGGATGGAGGGGTAGGGTTTACATCTCTAGGTTGGGAAACTCCTGGAGATTTGGGGATCGAGCCTGGGGAGGACAAGAACCTATGCAGCTGTAATGTGTGTGCCAGAGCACTATTAGGCATGATACTACTCCTTACTACATGTTTTGCCTATATGTGTGTGGTGCATACAGGGCTTCTATTACAACATTAGAAAAAGTTTCCATCTAGCTCTAAAACCCTGGTTCTGTTGCTTTCTGTGGGAGTGCTTCAGATACATATTTATTTGTTTATTTATATCATAACCATAAGGTTCTTGATACAGTGATAAAAAATGCAAACCACTGAAGAGTCGAAACACATAGGCGGATGGATTCTGATCTCAATTTTTAGCACAAATGATAAATATCTTCTTGCTGAATTACTTCCTTTTTTCCAAATTCTTACTCATACGATAAAACTTTCTGAACGTGAATGATATCAGCAGTGTCTGTTGGGTTAAAGACCAACTAAGATTCACTTGCTATGAATTTGCATTGTTAATAGGCTGTTAAGGCCAACAGAGTAAATAATCAGCATTTTAAAAAGCCCCCAAGTATCTATTTACATGCTAATGAAAGCTTTTTTACTTTATGTTTTTTGTAAATGAGAATCTTCTGCCTTTTTATTCATTTAACACCATAGGCAATTAGGTAAGCAATGCATCTAAATAAAAAAAAGTTTGGGCAGATTCTGAGTGTTGTCACTTTTAGGAAAAAATTTCCAGGGAGAATTCTGTGGTCAGAGAATGGCCTTTTTAAATATTCTAAGTTGACAGCTTGATGTGTTGAAAATGATGGTGGATGGGTGCTTTTTGCATAAAGATAGCTCAGGGAAAATATGCCATCTATTCATCCCCACAGTTTGCGTGGCCAGAGCTTGAAGAGATATGTAAAGGCAAAGGGAGGAACAAGAGACAGGATTGAAATAAATTGTTCTCTAAGTGTTTACTGTCTCCCAGTCTGTGCAGCTGTAATGTTGTAGGTGAGATATTCCATTAGCTCAGAATAGTTAGGGTATATACACTTAGTTTAGGATAGGGATTCCAGCCTCTAGGTGGGAGCTGGGGATCTCCTGGAATTACAGCTCATCTCTAGACTACAGAGATCAGTTTCCCTTGAGAAAATGGAAATGTTGGAGGTGGATTTTATGACATTGTACCCCACTGAAGTTCCTGTCCTTCCCAGGCTCCATCCCCAAATCTCTAGGAGTTTTCCAACCCGGAGATAGAAACCCTATCCCTCCATCCCTTACTGGTGGCCAGGGGGGACCTGACAACCCTAGTTTAGGACCAGCAGCTTAGTAGTATCATGGCATGGAACAATAATTCCCCCCTCCTCCCACATCACCTTCTGGAATCAATCTACAAGGCAGAAACAGAAACACTGGAATTCAGTTCCTCCGACTCCTAACCAGGGGTCATTTCGTAGAAAAAGAGCTAGGGGGACTCATTAGCATAACTCATTAGCATATGCCACACCCCCTGACATCACTGGAAGTGTGTCCTCCCCACAGCCGGCGGCGACCTCCAGCGGGCACCAGCAGGGAGCTCCAGGCCCCGCCCTCCCGCACCTCACCCGGGGGGATGGCATCCCCCCGCGTCCTCCCCCAAATGACCCCTGCTCCTAACCCCAGTAAGCATTCCAGGGTCAGTTCTAGGTAGTATTGCCACCCCTTTCCCCATTAGTTCTTGAACAGCACAACTTGGTTTCATGAAAACACACACCAAAACTTACAGTTTCATGAGATATACAGCAAGTGAATATCATCACCATTCTGCATATGTGAAAAAGTAAGAGTAGCTTGTGACTTCACAGGGGTATGAAATCTGAATCAAGATCTTCCCAAACCAAACATAGCCATTACAAGGAAGCAGCTTTCTCAATCATCAGATTGTCACAGTGTTAGGCAACATCTAGGTGCATGCTCAAAAGTGGAATAATTGATTCACCAAATTAGCATCTATCTATTCATCCTAGAATGTACAAAGGGAGACCTAAAATGTGCACAGGGACTATGATTGTCTGGTATAGCACCATAGAGACCATGAAATTCTGAGCCATACCAGTCAAGATAACCATGGCACAGATATTGAAGTCACTTATTTCTTCGTCTTTATTCTGCCCTCCCACCAAGGATCTCAGATTGTGTACCTCATTCTACCTGTCTCCATTTTATCCTCTCAGCAACTGAGAGAGAATGGCTGACCCAAGATCACCCAGCAGGCTTCATGGCAAGTGGGGATTTGAACCTGGCTCTTACAGATCCTAGTTTAACACCCTAACCACTATACAATGTTCACTCTTAAGTGATGGAGTGGGGGGTATAGTAACACAATCCATGATCTACTGTATAAACACATACAAAACAGGTAAAGTAATAAAGTGGTCACCAAGTCAGTGGGGTTACAGCTCTTTCAAAGCCGTTGTCTGGCTCTCATTTATGACCCTTGGTGCAACTCTTCTCTCACTAGAGAGAAATGAAACTAACAAGACATTCAGTACCAATAATCCTGATGATGATAGTTGGCATCACAGTAAGGACAAAAGGGAAACAATGGGTCACATGTCATTTCAGGAGAGTCCTGTCCTATCCCATCTCCTGCTGGTTCTGCCACTATCAGCTGCTGTTGCTTAATGAATGTAAATGCTCACTTCGGAAAGGCTGCACGTCTTTATGGCAGCTTTGCCCTGGATGGCCCAGGCTAGCCCAATCTCATCAGATCTTGAAAACTAAGCAAGGTTAGTACTTGGATGGGAGCCTACCAAGGAAGTCCACGGCCACTATGCATAGGCAAGCAATGGTAAACCACCTCTGAATGTCTCTTGAAAACCCTACAGGGTTGCCATAAGTCAGCTGAGACTTGGCAGCACTTTACATACACACACACACACACACACGTGGCAGCTTCTGGCCAAAGGAAGGGGCTAGATCCACTGAAGCCACTATATCTGATACTGCTAGAATGAACACTTCTGGAAATCTCAGAGAAGAAGGTGTAGTAGGAATCTCTGCTGAAGACCTCAATTTGGCCAGAGATCCTGGAAATTCTTTTGTCATCTTCTGGGCATGGAACAGTGGTCACTGTGGGTGTGGAGAGGGAGGTATTTGTGAATTTCCTGCATTGTGGTTGGACTAGATAACCCCAGAGGTCCCTCCCAACTCTATGATTCTATGATTTTATGATTCTAAGTTAATTGTGAGATCTCCTACGGAACATGATTGACAGTAATGGACTAAATGAAAGTAAGAGTTATCTCTGTATTTCCCCATCATCCATCAATCTTGATTGGTTTAGAAATTGCAAATGTTCATCATAGGCCCCGGTCACACGGGCAGGAAACTGCGGGGGAGAAGCGTGGCTGTTTGCCCTGGGGCAAACTACTGCGCTGTTACGCGATCAGACCTCCCGTGGAGGTTCTGTGGAGGTACCGTGGAGGTTCCATGGCAAGGGAGAGGTGCTGATCACAGGACAAGCCGGCGCACAACGAAGAAACGCGCGCCGCGGCAAACTGTTTGTTTTGTGTGTGTACATGACAAATGCGCATGCTCCGTTGGGTGCGTGTGCGCATCCACAGAGACTTGTACAAAAAACCCCCCACCTTATTTGCAAGGGGACATGGGCGGGCGCCGAATGCCACCGGAAACACGATCAGACGCCCGCCCTTGCCCCGCAGTTTCTGGAAACTAGTACCTCCGAGGTACTAGTTTTTTGCCACGCAGTTTCGGCTGGAAGCCTCGGTTGAGCCACGGGAGTGCTACGCTTCCCAGATGTGCTGGTGAGATCGCGCCTGGAAACTCCGCCTGTTTTCCGTCTCACTTGTGTGGCTTCTGTTCCGTGTGACCGCAGCCATAATAGTGTTGGTTCAACTTTTGCTATACGCTAGTTGTTTTTGTGTAGCATTTTAGAGATGGCAGTATGTCTAGTAGTATGGCCTGTGCTGTGCACAGGAAATGTAGCCTGTTCATTCTTCAGTCAATAACTGAATGTCTGTATTAAAGGTTACAGTATTATTTAATGCCATAGGCAGATTACTGTCAAAAATAGAACAACGCTGAATTCACATTTTGTGCCTTTTGTGGACATCCTGCTAAATCGTCTGCTCTAGTTTCTCCTACTGGCTGTATGCCTCAAAATCTTTCAATAAAGTATTTTTTAAATAAAATAAATAGATATTATTGGAATGAGCATATAATGAGAGACTTTCTTTGGATAAAAATACAGCATTCAAATGCAGTGTAGATCATCATTTCAGTACTATCTCCTCACTGAACACTTTTTTTTAAGAGTTACCTGATCTAGACTGAATCATAAATCAGTGGCAGAGGATAAAGCACAATGCACTAATTCAATGTGCCATGTCTTGCCTCTGAAGCATAAATATTTGAAAGTCTGCATTTCTGTTTCTGAATGAATGGATTAAGAAGCTATGAAATATTAATTCTTATGCATTATGCTAGGAGTGGAAAAAGTACCTACAGAAATGAAACACATTGTTCTGTGAAACAGGAAAAAGCATCTTTTAAAAAACAATTTGGTTCAATACTTGGCACCCTGCTGTAATAAAGGAAGAAAATATTCTTCCTGTGTGGGTCTTTCTTTGCCTTCCAGGCTGCAAAAATCCATGGATGAGCAATCTACACGGTAACCCTAAACCGGTTTGACATGGCTTCCCTGAAGAATCCATTGGAATTATACTTGTATGGTTGCTGAGATCAGTGGTAATACTTCCTATATAGTGCTACCCTAAGTATCTAGGCCCACTTTCTTCTATGGATTTAGGATGGTACTTATAATTTCCTGGGATTTGTGTGTGTGTGTGTGTGTACACTCAGCGGGTGCAGAATATCAAGTGTGTTTAGATGTCTAGTATACACATCCCACTAAAGTTTTAATTTGATTTAGATCATAGATGGTGGATGTATTTAGACCTTTATTAGTCTACTCTGGTTACTGGATAGAAACTGTCATAGTTGATGACTAGTTTAGCCCCCCCCCCCTTTAACATCTATATAAAGTCACTGGTTGAAATAAACCAGAAGGTTGAAGTGAATTATCATCAGGATATTGATGACATCCAGGTCTGTTTGTCCTTTCAACAGATTCAAGTGATGCAGTGGATTTCCTCAAAAAATATCTAATATCAGCAATGGGTTTAATCCAAACAGAACACAAATTTATTTGTTTTTTATTTCAAAGATGTGTACCCCATTTCTTTGCAATGTCAATGGCTGGGGAGTCAAATAATCATTAAGTGGGTGTTTTGGTTGTTCTGCATGGGGGAAAACCCATACAAAGATCATTTATAAACTAATTAAATAGTTCTAGTTCTAATTCCAAAACTGATTCCTATGGAATTTGACTGCTTGCTTCCCTCCCTTGCAAGGAAGAGAGTGAACAATAGAAAAATAAATAATAAATTGTTGGCATCAGAGGTGGTCTTATCCCAGGCTGGGAGAGAGGCAGACCACCTACACATCCACAACCCCATATAGAGAGGGAAGGAAGAGCAGGCAGATTCCCACTACAGCTCAGTCCTTTAAAGGGAAGTAATACCTGAGTAAGAAACACAGCAGTGAATTGGAATTTCATGCACATATGTATAATACTTATTCAACAAATAAGTGGCTTGCAGTGTAATCCTATGAAGAATTATCCTAGTCCAAGCCCATTGCAACTCTGCATAGGATCTCACTGTTAGTAGGCCTTCTGGTGATGAGCCAAGGTATTTCGTTTACAAGAACCAGGCTTTTGGGGTGATAGATACTCAGTATAAAAAGAGCATATGGCAGCAGTGAGTTGTAATCCTATCTGGCTCAATGAAAACACAGTCTGACTTTAGGGTTAGCAATGTTGTTGTTTTTTAGTTTAAATTTCACTCTATAGCATGGACTATGTGTTTATCATTTCTATCTTTTTGAAAACCGAACAGATAATCTGTTTTGTTTTCTTCTGGCAGAAGCCTACAAGAAGATTATCTGTTAGATTTTAAGGAATTGAATTCCGAATCCCCCGCCCCCACCATGTGACAATTTTCTTTTTTAAAAAACATCATCTATGTATTCTGTCCTGCATTATCCCTTCTTATTTAAAACAGTTGGAAGGAAGGAAGGAAGGAAG
>NW_015168048.1:1684461-1794456 GCF_001447785.1 Gekko japonicus
AAAAGTTAATCTTAAATTTTATTTTGTGTGCATGTTGCTTGGCTGCTTCTAGCTATCCAACAAAGGTCCTGGATGAAACTACAGATGGCAGGCAGTCTTACTTGGTACACAAATTCTTCATCTTTTTTGGCTAGGCAGCATTCTGGCTGAAAATAACTAGTAAGATAGCAATTTGTTGACCACACTCCCCCCACAGTGTCTGTTTTGGCCCAGTGTATTGTACAGAACTTGTCATCGATATATTTTTTTCTTACATAAAGCCCCCTATCATTTCTGTCAGGCTCCAGCAACTATAGAGTGCATCCATCTCTTCCTCCTATTCGATCCCATCAATGCTTCAACCTTACAGAGTGAGAGAAAGGAAGTGACCATGAAGCAGAAATAAAATCAAGCTTTACGCTGAGAGACAATGTGCAGCAAAGCAGGAGAGCCCTTGGGGGGAGGGCAGGTGAGCAAAGAAGCAGCAACATGAGGACGGATACACAGCGGAAGCAGGTGCAGTGGAGAGGAGGAAGGCTTTGAAAGCAGACATCCCTGGGGCAGTCTTGGTTTTAAACATTGCTTCAAAATGACACAGGTGCTCCATTCATCACATAACGTTTACTCTCTCCTTGATAGCACAGTATCTCTCCTTATTAATAAAAGCAATTTGGGGTGGCAAAGTTCTATTCACACCAAAATCAGTTGGCCGCCTGAACTGCCATTCCAAAGGTGCTGCCTGCATTGGCTGGCTGCATTGCGGGGTCCCACCCACACAAGCCTCAGCCACCAGCTTGCCCTCAGTATGCACGGAGCCACTGAACGGAATGCGTGGTCCGGTGGCTGGAAGCTTGGCTGAGCCACCACCCTCTAAAGATGGAAAGCCTGCTCACTGCGTCCTGACGTCATCAAAGGAAGGCATAACATTCCCTGAGCTCTGCAGTTTCCAGCTACTGTCACAAGTGTTTTAACTTGCAGTTTCACCTGTACCCAACAAGATATTCTCTTGATTCTTTCACTGCAGTATTCCAGACACTTCACACTAGCTTACAGTGTTACTGAGTTAAGTTTCCCTTGCATATTTGAGTGCATGTTTCATATAATTAACAAGCATATCATAGGGAAAAGTGGTGGATGTCTATTGTATGATGGTATGGTATTGTCAAATAACTTATTGTTTTCAGTATTACTTTTTATTTACCATTGACATTCATGAGATAGAAATATGCACATACAGTAAACAAAAGGGGGGTGGGAATATTTCTACATGAGCCCTGATGGCCTCGGGTCGGTGGGAGAGTTTGCATTATGTATAATCTCAAAGCAGATCTGTGCAAGTCCATTTCAGCCTCCAGCCTTTATTGTTATGGCCTGGTGTAATTATTTCCCCCCCCCCCAAAAAAAAACACCAACACATATGATTTAAAAAAAGGAAAGAAAAGGGCAATTTTCACATTATTATTTTCATTTAATAGGGGAAAGTGGGGGATGTCTGTTGTATGATGGTACTGTCAATTCTCACTCTATTTCAGATTTTTTGGGGGGTTTGATCAGTGGGTTCTTTCTTCAGTTTGCCACAACAAATCCATGAGGGAAGTGGGGGGGTCTGTATTAAAAGGCAGCCTTACATACTAGAAATTTCCAAAGGACACGTAAAAGCACACTGCTTGCATCACAGAGCAATGAATGTGGCTAATCACACGGTTATCATCCCAACGTCGCATGTGAGTATATTTTCAAATAATACTAAGAGGTTAATAACTTCTGGTTTTCTGTATTACTTTTTATTTACAATAGATACAGCATGAGATAGTAATATGCACAAACTCATACTTAGGTGAGACGTCTTCACATACGGTAAAATTCAATCATAATCTCCAGTTACCAAAAATAACAGCTACACATAATATTGGTGTACCATCACAAACGTTCAAGGTAACCTACAAATGTAATAGAAATTTAGTGCAACAACAACAAAACCTTACTCTTCCTATGGAACTTCTTTTGAGTAAATTACTAACTTAGAGGAAAATATAGAAACTACACATTGTGGCCTTCAATGAATCTAAATTTCCAGATCCAATCCCATCCTCTCCAGTTAGAACTATTGAATTAGGAAAGGTGTATGCTACCTGTCTGCTTGCATCTAAAGCAATAAAGCAAAACCTATCAAGATCATTAGACAAGTCAACAGCCCAAACCAGTAGAATATAGAAACAATTTAGCACAGCCGGTCTGGGAGAAATCTCCAGCCCGAAATCTTGGTGAACCTCTGCCAGCCAAAGCTAATAATCCTGGACGCAATACAAGGCAGTTTTGTATATGTATAGGAAAAATGGGATTAAGCTCACTCCATCATGCCGCAAGTCGGGTCTTGAACCACCGACCTTCCACAGCCTGAAGTACTGCTGAGTTTAAAAAACAGTTTGTACGCTACACATTAACATGATAACATTTTACTCACCCTTGGCGATGGAGAGGGAGTGAAGTTATCACAATGAATTGAACTAATCCATTATCTTTCAGAACAGCATCAGATGGAAACTTGAAAATATTCACTTTATTATCCTCATTATAATTGCCCTTACAACCAGGAACACAACAGCGAAAAGGCATATTTAATCCAGATTTGAAGGATAAAAACTGTTGGGATTCTTATTGTCAGCAGAACAACCCCCAACATCCTCGCTGCTAAACTGAAATGGTCCCTTTCTCAGTCAGTCAGAACAAAGAGACAAAGAGAGCGGAAGATGGGCCATAAAATGCTAACAAATGCTAACAAATGATCTCACACCTAAAGCCAACAGTAGTTGAAGTTTTCAACACTCCATCAAGTAAACTAAAACTGCCGAAATCTCCTCACATTCTGCAATATGCAACAAAACATTATTCACACTCTTACCTGCAAACTCTCTAACTCTGCAAAATTCAACAACACATTTACAGGAACACAACCATTTACCTAAAATCATTACACAAAACAGCAGCCCTCTGCTAAACCCCACATAAGCACAGGGAGATTGTTATGACTACCCTCGTAACCATGGCAGTGACGTCAGGACGTAGTGAGCAGGCTTTCCATCTTTAGAAGGTGGTGGCTGAGCCCCTTCCTCCCACCCCCGCGCTGGTCGTCGTCACCCCCAGCCGACTCGGCAGCCAGCCTGCAAGTGGATGGGGGCTGGCGCACTGCTGGAACAAGCCGTTGGGCTGCTGAATGCAGCAGGGCCCAGCGGTAAGGGGAGGGTGGAGAGAGAGGGGGGATGGGCCTCACTTTCCTCTGACACAATGGGCACCCCGGACGCTTCACCACTGGCAAGGTCGTTGGCCCAAGCCCGCTTCTGCCGCTGCCAGCACAGCCGTCGTGGGCTGCCAAGGCCTGAGCCACGTTGGGAACCAGGCTGCAAGCGGGCGGGGGCTGGTGCGCCGCCCGGCCGAAGACCCGTTAAACTGGCCCAGAGGCTGCTACATGCAGCACAGCCCCGGGGTCTGGGGAGGGGGGGAAGTGACTGGAAGGGCCTGTCATGATCTGGGCTGTGCCACCAGAGGCCTACTAGGTCCAGGGAGCCTGTCTAGCAGTAGGTGAGGCTGGGCCTACAACTCCCAGAAGCCCCTGCGAGGTTTTGGAGCCAAAATTGACCAATAGGAAAAGAGGAGGGCTTGGAATAAAAGATCTGGAGCAGCAGGAAAAGTTGCTGTTCTTTCCAAGAGACAGAGCCAGAAGGAAGGCTGCTGCAGGGAAGAAACCCTCATCCCGAGGGAAGGGTGAGTAGTCTAAGGCCACTGCAGATAGTGAGCTAGGGACAGTATATATTTAGATGCATTAGGGCATTTGATTTCTTTTCTTTTCACCTACTTATTGTTATTATTCTGCACCTTGTTGTTTGACCTCCTATAAGAGTGGTGGCAGCATAAAGTGACACCCCACCTGAGCCGTGACAGGGCCTCACTTTGATCTGATGTGATGGGCAACCCGGCCCCTTCACCAGCCGTGGGTTTGTTGGGATGAGTCTGGGCCTCCTGCCACTGTGGCCATATTAGCCTGCCGAGGCATGCTGGTGGACAGCCTGTGCGTGGAAGGGGGCTCGCATGCCGGTAGGGAACATGGCTGTTGAGGTTGCCCAGGGGCCCCTGGCCGTGGCCGCCGAGGAAGCTCTCTCTCTCTTTCTTTCTTTAATCCCCGGAGGGATATTTTTTTATTTTGCAAAACTACAAAACTACAAAGAAACATTAGGGAAGGGACTACAACTAAGGAGAAAAAAAAGCAAACCACACTAAACTAAAACCCCAAGAGGAGGAGATCTTTTCACTGTTAGTAAAAATGTTACTACTGTTAGTGTTAATATCACAATATACTTGTAGAGTTCTTGCTTATAACAGTTGACTGTTTATATTTTTTTTATTAATTGTTATGAGATAAATCTCTGATATCTTCTTATTCTTCGCTTCGAAAGGCCATTTTCCAAGTCCTTCTGCCTTTACTTTGGCTTTCTGTCTCTAAAATCATATACCACTCTGGCAGGTCCTGCACCCTTTTCTGCCACAGAGTCCTCTTCCATTCCCGAGGTAGCAGAGTCACTAGACTTCGTTTCTTCCTCTTTGGACTCTTCCTCTGTCCCCAGCTGACGTCTCAAAAATTCTTTAGCTTTAAAAGTGGAGTCTATCTTCTCTCTTCTATCGTTTATCTTAAAGATGACACCCTCCGGAACCGCCCATCTGTACGATATCCCATTTGTTTGAAGAAAAGAAATTAAGCCCTTGTAATTTTTCCTCTTTTGTCTAATTTCAAATGGAATGTCCTTTAAAGTTTTGATGGTTACAGTTCCCATTTTCAGTGGAGTTGCTGAAGTTGCTTTTAAAATGGTGTCCCTAGTTTGTCTTCTTGCAAACGTGACCACTATTATTCCAGGTAGGCTATTTTTAAAAAATATAATTGGAGTATGCCCTGTAGGCTACCTCCATTTTGTTTACAAGTTCATCCGCTGGAGCGATAATTTCACTAAGCACCTTCTTCAAGTCTTCTTGATCTGATTCAGGAACCTCCTGAAACCTGAGAACCATGTTAGCTTTTTCCATCTGTAGCTGTAAAACTCGGTTCTCTTGGCAATTCTGCTTCATTTCCACCTCTCCCATCCTTTTCTTCAACTTCTTGTTTGTGGTGTCTATCTCTTTAATTTTCTCGTTTGCCTGCTCCACTTTTTTCTCTGTTTCGTTCAGCTGGAGCTGCTGTGCTGCAAAGTTTTTATTCATCACAGTCAATTGCTGGTTAATACCATCGAGTTGATCCATCACCGGCTTGAGCATATCTGCCAGGAGTTTGAGGACATCTGCTCCCTCTTCCGGTCTCGGACTCTGACTGCCCGGTTTCGTTTTAAACTTTCTCTGCTGGGCCGCCATCTTTCCCGTTTTGTTTACAGTTTCTACTGCTCCCACAAAACTTGGAAAACTCACCAAACGACTTCGCGATTCAGATAAGTCTCTCAAAACACTTTCGGTTTACTTCCTCTCCTCTCCCCCTTTGTGTCCGTTAACCGTTCATTCACAAAAGAAGTGTCCCTCTTTGCAATCTCTGTTTTTGATCACAGGGGGGAGAATTGCTTTTCAAACTACTCCGTTTTATTTAGAACTCACGTTCATTGTCGACCAGATTATCTGACCATGCTCGGTTTTAGACCATACCGCTTGATCTCCGGCGCTTGTCCCAGTCAGTCCAGCTTGTGCCCGAAGGCCACTCAGCGACTGGACCATCGGGGCAGAGGGGAGCCTCAATTCTCTGGCATTACGCCATCGAAGAGGCTACCCCTCAAAAGCCTGCTGGCCTGGAGCCTATCACAAAGGCTCCACAGGGGTGTCACTTGAGGTGGCACCCCTCCAGGCCACTGGTGTGCGAATCGCCCTCCTCTGTTGTGAGGAGAGCATCCGCCATTGCTGTTCCGTCGACCGGGAGTCCCGGCCCTCTCTCTTTCTAGCGCCTGTTGTCTTCTCCCTACAATGAGCCATATATTCTTGTTCATTTCAAGTGCAAGTTTGCTTTGAGCTATAAACAGTATGCACCCTGATGGTGTGTATTTGTTCAGTTCCTCCTAAATAAGTATGTCCAGGATGGGTGGACGGATGGATAGACAGACAAAAATGTGATAGCAGTGGAAACTGGATTTTAACAGATTTTATTTTAACTAATTCTGTATCATAAAATGTCATAAAACCTTCCACTTCCCCAGTTTTCAGATCTAAAAGCTCAAATATCACAAGAACATTTTCCCCTGTTATCACAGACATCCCATTTTCTCAAATAAATCACCAGCATTTATTTTGTTCCACATCCATTTTGTTTTTCCTAACAGAGAGTTAGGAAAGTTCCTATAGAGAGCTGGAAGAGTTGTGAGAGAGTTCCTCTAAATTGATAAGAGGTACTAATTGCATTCTGCTCCGCATACTGTGCTATCTCCACAGGTTAATTGCTCAGCTGGTCGCTACTTTTGAAGCTGCATGCTCCATGCTTTCCCTTCTCCGCAGGTTACAAGATAGGTTGTGTTAAGGTGCTGTGTGCTTCTGAAAAAGAAAATCACAGTAACCAGCTTGTAAGCTTGTCAAACTTGTCAAAAAGCATGTTACTTTCATTTCAGTATAATAATAAATTTCACCTTCTGGGTCATTTTTTCTGCAGCTTTTTCTGTTCTTAGCCATGTGACAGTGCCACTTCTTCTCGAGTGACGTACCAAAAGATAAAAGAGTATTTAACTTGTTTTTGAAGGAACCTACTTAATGAAGGGGGCAATGTGACTGAGAAAAGCAAACAGATGAACCATCTGGAAGATCACTTCTCCCCTGTTTCATGATATACAGTGATATCTGTGTACCAGCTTCCCAGTCCTGGTTTTCCTTGGTGCAAAGCTAACTAGGCAGGCAATTCAAAAGAATGCTTTTGGCATCTCTGATTAGTAACACATTTTTTGTCTGGTGTGATTTATGGCTGGTGCAGACATGTGCCTCTTCCTCCCACAGAACACGTGTCAAATTGAACTCTACCACTGCATCTTTATCAACTGCAGATACAGTTTAGTTTGACATTTGAGGAGTAAGCCCTGGATAGCACTGTTAAAGATATGGTATGTTAAACTTGTCCTTGACAATTCACATTACTATTCTTTATGGCTGTTTCCTCAGTTTTCATCTGGTGGTCTGGAGAATATGTCCCCATGAATATTGGAAGTTGTTCTCCCCAGATGTCTAAGAGCTGAGGGATTCCTCCCCCCCCTCCAGTTAAGGTTGGCTTTCAGAGCTTTCTCAGAGGAGCCCATTCCTTATATTTTTGCAGAAGCTCTGGGCATGATTTCTTTAAGGGTAAAGGTCTTGTTTAGGTAAGAATGACTGAATGATCCAGAGATGTTGCAGAATGATTAATCTCCAATTGATCTGATTGGAAGAGGGTGAGGCCAGAGCAGGGGATCATTCAGAGATGCAGTGGGTAGCCTCGTCTATCAGTTGGATACTTTGGGCTTATAGCAGCTTGCTTATTTATATCCTGCTTATCTCCCCAATGGGGACCTAAAGCAGCTAACAATCAATAAAGAAAAAACACAACAGAAGCAAACAGAAAAAGTGTGGGGAGTCTTCTGAATGCCTACCAGGCCTTTTCTCTCTGCAACCTGATCTTTCACCCAATTTGAGGCTGCAAACCTCAGGCTAAGGCTTGAAGAACAAGACTGTTTTGGCTCAAGTTCAAGTGCTCGCTTCTCTGGGCATGCCCATGTCTTAAGTAGAAAGAAAAACAAACTCAGTGGGATGTTATTCAGCTGCTGCTAGCTCACATTATCTCCCCCCATTTCTCCCTTGCTTTGTTTCTTATGGCCAGATAGCAATTCTTTCATGATGGACTAATATATCTTAGCACAGATTTTGGCAATTACTGACTTATGGACTTACTTGCATACTGAGAATGGTGCAACTGTAGGGAGCTGTTGAGGAAAAGAGGGCTGGTAGTTATGCCCATAGTTATAGATCACTATGCCCATTGTGTCTTTTAATTCTCTTTCAATGTAGGTCCCCTGTACTATATAAGAAGGACATGTGCCACTACAGCTGGTTCACAAGGGGATGAAATGATCCACACCATGGTGACGTTGAGATGAGACTACTGTAATGCGCTGCACATAGGTCTCCTCTTGAAGTCAACTTGGAGACATCAGTTGGTGCAGAATAGGGATGGGCACGAACCAGGAAAATGTGATCCTTTTCGGTTCATGGTTGATGATGTGCCTCGTTCATGACCCATGAACTGTCATGAACTTTTAATGGCTTCTGTTTTATTGTTTTATTGTGTTTTGTTTTCTGATGTTTTAGTGTTTTGTTGTTTCTTGCACAGAGCCCTGATTTATCAGGGATTGGGCAATTCATAAATCTAATTTATAAATAAATAAATGAACTGGTTCAGTTTGTGAGGTTCGTGATGTGGGAGAATGCCCCCTGGCATGCTAGAGATACCAAACTAGCAGGAGAACTCCAGCTGGCTCTCCTCTACCTGCCCTCCATGTTTGGTGAGGTTTTAGTTACAGCCTCCCAAAGAACTGCCCCCATCATCCAATGCAGGAAAAAATCCAGTAATTAAAGCAAGGGCAACAGAAGCCCAGCTGAACTCAGTCAGAGTCCCAGAGAATCTCTGCACTAGAAACTGAAGGTGGGGGGCATTTTTGCAAGCCAAGCAAAACCAGTGCAATGTGTGAAACAAAACCAGTGCCACTGTGGCAGTGCAAACCAACAGGATTAAGGTCAAACCAGAGAACCTCTGCAGTAAAAATGGAAGATGGGGGGCATTTTGGCAAGCCCAGCAGGACCCAATGCCATTCTGGAAATACCAACTCAACAGGACTGACATTGTCTAGCACAGAATAACACTCCAAACCGGGGGGGGGGGGTTGAAGTCCAGCAGAACCAGTGCAATGTACTAGTGCCCAGAAGAACCCAGTGCCAATGTGGCAATGCCAGCTTAATCACAATCCAAGCAATGGGGGATTTTTGAAAGTTTGGCAGAACCAGTACAATACACAGAGTGTCCAGCAGCACCAGTGTAATCACAGAGTACGCAGTAGAACCCAGTGCCATTGGCACTGCAAGCTTAAAAGGACTGATCTCAAAGCACAGAGTCACAAATCCAAGGAAGGGGGGTGGGATTTTGCAAGCTCTGTGCAAGAAAAGGGGAAGTGAACACAAAGAAATGCAGGCAAGGGGGGGGGAACCCCTTCTGTAACTGACTTGACTACTTTGAAACTGAAACAGTGTTTCCAAGGCTGGAGGATTCTGCCCCTCCCCTGTTGCTTTGAAGTTTGGTACGCATTTTGTTTGAGCAGTGACAGTCTATCTGGAAATGTATCCATTTACTAACTGGCAGGAACTTCCACAAACAGCTTGAAAATTCATGAAAAGTTCTTGCTGGTTGACCTGCCATGAACTTCAGTTTGTGAACCATGAACCAGCCAAAATTCATCATGAACTAAGCCGGTTCATGCCCATCCCTAGTGCAGAATGCCACCTCTTAGCTATTATCAGGAGGTAGACAGAACATGTATATTATTCCCATTCCACAGTCACTTCTTCAAGTACCACCCTGCAAATAGGCATAATCAACGTCTTCTGATTACATGTCCAATCTCTATTGCAGTCCCGAACGGCATGCCTGATGAGATCAGGAAGCCCTCCACTCTCCTGGCATTCCACTAACTATGAAACTGAATTATTCAGAAGGGCATTTTTACAAAGGTAATAGGAAGATGCTTTAAAGAAGGAAAAGCAGATGTGCATTATACCACTGTGTATAGTACATATTGTCGGTTGCTGTATGTATTATTCTACTGTGTAATCTCTGCATCTTTTAACAAGTCTTGTAAATACTTATCCTTTGTTTCAGCTTTTTTTTTCAGATTTCTGCAATCCTAATCTTATCCCACTGTTTATTGGATGTTCCATCCAGTTGATTGTATGGACTTCCATTGTGTAGTCTCAGTGAGAATGGCGGACTATAAAAATAATGTAAAGAAATGACACTGGGGCAGGGTGATGGAATGGGGTTTCAAACATCATCTTATGGTGACTTTTCCAGCTAAAATGTGCAAAGTTTGTGAGTGAACTGGTAGATGGGTGCATTATGAACACTTTTTACTTCATTAAGAGAAGTGGTATTAAAAATACCTGTTTACTAATGAAAGGAGATTCTTCTGTGAACTAAAATAATCTTCACCACTTGATAAACCACTTGATAAACTAGGTTTTAAAACCCACAGGGGATTTTCTTTATTTTCCTTATAAACACAAACACACGCCTCTGCTGAAATATTAAATCCCCTCTTTCGATGGGAAAACTGCATTATTGTTGCTTGTTCCTTCAGCAGACGTTGAATCAATAGGCAGCAATGAAAAACCTCCTGAAACTACTAAACTGAACTATGTCCAGTAGCAATCCAGCAGTAAAATGTCAACTTAAAGGGCTTCTGGCACAAGACTGATTTATTTTTCAGATATCCAGGAGATGCAATCAGTAGGAAATATACACTTGGAAGAAAGTGAAGGCTGCTGCTTCATTTATACATCATTTCCAAAGGGCCCTTCTATTCCAACGCTAATATATCATGTATTGATTTGATTTAGATTTCTTAAAAACTTATTGTAAAATTTAGGGCTCAGGGGTAACTAGCTGCGGTTTTAAAAGCATGTAAAATATGCCAAAAGTGCATTGAAATGAATTTTAGATGGAGCTAAATTAATCCTGTATTCTCACCTAATTATGCTTCACATAGAACTATCAGAGTTCATGATTGCTTATATATAATATCTTGCTGAAATCCATATAGCAACCAGTATTATTTTGTATATGTGCTATAGGGGAGCCTTGTTGATGGCCACCTGGTATGTTTTTGAAAGAGGTAACATTTGTACCAGAGACATCCTTTTAGATAGTGTGCTACATTGGTGGTGGAAGGTGTCTTCAAATTGCAGCTGATTTATGGGGACCCCATAGGCTTTTCAAGGCAAGACACAAACAGAAATGGTTTGCCATCACTTGCCTTCTTTGGTAATCTCCCATCGAAGTACTAACCAGTGTTACCACCAATGGCCTGCCTCTTTGTTTGGGAAAATTAGTTATGTGGCATGAGAGGCTAGAGGGATACAAGGGACTGCACACCAGTTTATACCAAGGTCTGATACAGTAGGAAGACTCCAGATTTGAAGAGTAAATTAAAAAGTTTTATTTTAAAGTTTCTCTGATTACAAGCATACTAAGCATTCAGAAAGAGCAAGCAATACAGAACTAAGAAAGTAGAGGTGATTGATAGCGAATAGAGGGGTCAGTTATGGGGGAATACTACCTGTCCAGATGTGCAGAAGCCAGTGTTATGCGCTATGGGGGGGCAGAGAAAAAGAGAAAGTGGGATGTGTGGATGGATATAGACCTTGAAGAACAATGCTGACCAATAGGAGGTCTTGATGGACTTGTCTCAGGTGAAGACAAAAGATTACTTGGGCCAATCCTGAGTCCCAGGGGGTGCAACATCAGAAGGAACCAGGACTAGGTGTGACCAATAAGGTTCCAGAGGGGCAGAGTCTGGATTCAAAATAGCTATGATGGGATTACTGGGGATGGCTAAATGAGTTTGATGATCACTAATGCTTCTGCCAAGGCAGATTGAATAGGTTCCCAAGTATAGACAAAAGATAGGAGATGAGTCCCTGATTAGCGTCAGGAAAGATCACTAAACATTTGAATATATGATTGGTTTATCTCAGTATCCTGAGGGATGGAGCAGGAAAGACAGGTTTGGAGACAAATGATTCTCACATAGAGATAGGGTCACATAAAAGGACTAAGTGAAGTTCTGGAGATAGAAGGGCTATTTGCCAGGTGGCCTCTGAATAGCTTTAGAAATGCAAATACACTACCTCATGGAACCCATTGTTTCATATGCATACTTTTGCTGGGTGTGGGGAGAAGACTGGAGGTTTGCTCTGAGGGCTGCCTTAAGCCACCTGAAAATGGAGAGCTTTTTCCAGAGCTATGGCTTGCTCTGTGTTTCAGAACAAGAAACGTCTTCCCTTTCCTGAGTTTTGTGGGTCTCTGGCTCAGGTTAGAAAGTGGGGTACCCCTGCTGTTGGGGCTACCCTAGAATAAGGCAGCGCCTCTGGGCTACACCAGGGCCAACCTTGCATAGCTGATCTGACCAGATCAGGCTAGCCCAGGTCATCCAGGTCAAGGCATGCTACATTAACCTTCAAATGATAAATATCTATTTAAATAAAATGATTATGTCATGGCTCTGCCTTGAACAGCCCCTTATGTGGAGTCCCAGTACAGGAGTACTACCAAGGTGGATTTGTCACTATGTGCATGTTGTACACTACAGACTAAGATGTTTATAAGTCATTACCTCTGGGATTTTTTGTTCTGTGATTAAGAACAGGAATATTCTCAGTATGTTGACGAATTTGCAGGATATTTGGATGGTAGGGAGGACTGAATATAACAGTTAAAGTAACATAAAGTTAATATATAGATCCTTGCCATGTGACTCCATCATTCATAATGCATGGAGGTGTTCTCTTACCAACTGTGATGTCAAATAGGGAAGGAGGTGAACCATGAGTTCTGTATAGCCAAGCCCACTTTTTGATATAATAAAAACTCTTAAAAGGATACATAAAATATCACAAAAGATGCCCATAAAACATCTGACAGATGTACAATCAGTTATTAATCTTGATAGAAGTGTATATGAAAGTGATTCACTGATTCAATTCAATTTATTACAGGTCTATATGACCGAAGTCTTGACCAAAAAGATACAAAAGGGCGATAAAATAGGTACATAAAATAGACATAACATATGACAAGGTGCATAATCACAGTCACATAAAACCCAGGCTGAGCCCAGAGATTAAAAATTACCTAACTACACTTGGGGCGGAGCCAACTAACTATAATCATCCGAAGATTAAAAGTCGATGTCGGGGTTTACAGAAGTGCTAAAATTTTCAATGTTTCTTGAGAGCAGCAACCTTAGCCAGGAACCGCGCCACGTTAGCTGTTATCACTCCATCGGCAGATTCACTGATTCATTCAGTTAATGTATCCCATCCCAAATCTTTATGGAAAGGTGGGATTAACTAGCCCAGTGCTTGTTCTACTTTTTTTTTTTGTGTAAAAAAAAGCAATAGGAGGAGAAAACTTCTCTGGTTATGATATTATGATCATAGCTCTATTTCCTGGCACTGTGCTATAAAAGCATTTTATAGCAACACTGTTTACTGATAGGCACAGACATGGATTAAACATAGATCAGTGTAATGGTTCCATAAGCCAAACAGAATGTCCTCTGTGCAAACCCAATTTAATTGAATGATAGTTACACAGAACATAGGCTTTGCTCATGCACAGCTCCCTTTTAGTTAGACAGCACTCAGGCAAGCAACATTGCCTATGGATTGTGCTTCTACGCTGTGTTGCTTTTGCAAACTGCTGGGCCATGACCATTTTGGCCTTACCCTCATCAGTGTCAGTACATTTTACTGCCTACCTGATACTGCGATATTGCTATATATCCAGTTGAACAGCTTGTACCATGAATTGGAGCCTCTTTGCCTTACCATGAATAAAACTTTCTGATCTTGATATCATCTGTCTTGGCTATTTCTCACTTGAGGTGCTTCATAAGGCCAAGTTTAAGTATTCACTGCAAATGTTTGCTGCCATCAGTCAAGCCTATAGAAGTCCACAAGAATGGCTTCTCAGAACAGCTGGCGAGTTCAGTTACCATGAGGAGAAAGTGTGTGTATTTCTTCAGCCCCATGCTTCTCATCTGACCTGTACATCTGTTATGTCTCTGGGCAGGACAGAATTCGAGCATCTGAATGTGACTTTTAAATTTGATCATTACTCAGTTGTGAAATTAGAGTGCATAAATGGGGCTGATCTGAGACACCTGCCTTTAAAAAAAAAACAATTCAGCAGAAACCCTATGAAAATGTTTATACACACACACACACACACTCTAATAGCCAAGATGTCCCCTCTGTGTGTATCTAAATCCACACATCAGGGGCACGTAGGGGGCAAAGAGATTTTCCTGCACACTTGGGGCAATCCCCAGGTGTGCAGAAAAGTCTGAAAAATTAAAAAACTATATGGGCGATACTTAACCCCCTCCAAAGTAAAAAAGCATTCCTTGCACATGTGCAGAGAACACACTGGGAATGGTGCCTTGCAGCCATTGCTGGGGGGGAAGTTTGGTGGGCCCGGCGGCTGGGAGCTTACCTGTGGCCACTTCCTCCTCAGCCCTGAGGTCCTCCTGCTTCCGCAGGCCAGGAGCCATGGGGAATACTCCCCCCCCCATGAGTATCGTGGGTCCCTCTTCGTGTGTGTGTGTGTATAAAGCCAGTGAGGCCCTAATTATACATCTGTGAATTTCTCTCATCAAAACTTTGAAGCTCATTAAAACTAGAGAAATATTAACTTGGAAATTGTTCTGTTTTTACTATTAACCTTCTGTTTTTCAGAAATTCTACAGGTGTACCCTATTGCTAGTTTTTTATTTTGGATGTCTCTGGATTAGTATTTTACCATTAATTCAAACTGAAGCAAAAGTTGCATTATAAATATAAAGAACAAATCAGTGCAATGAATACAAATTACTGTTTTAATACATGAAAATTTCCTTCTTTCAATTTAACATTGGTTGAAGGTTGTATGTTTTCCTTAATGACTTCTTCTCAATAGATAAAACACAGCTCCTCTGCCTGTGGAGCCAACAGGCATTAGCAGGTGGGGGCTGCCTTACCACCTCCAGAAGGGGAGAGGAAATGATGCACAACACAAACATTGCTGCATGGAGAGGGGGGCAGGGCCAGTGGCTTTTAAGGGCCAGCCTTGCCCCTGTAGCTTCCTCTTGTTCCTCATGCTCAGCCCACCCTCCCACCCTATAGGCAGTGTGGGTTTTGTCTGGTCACCATTTCAGGGCTAAGTAGGATTTTTTTCACTCTCCTTGGGATTGACTTGGCGGCAGCCTACCTTGCACTGCACAGTGTGGACTGGTTAGCATAATAGGTGTGGAGCTGTTAGTTAGGTTTGGTCACTTGACAGCAGGCCCGTAGCCAGGATTTTTTGGTTTAGGGGGGCATTTAAATTTTTAAGGGGGCACTCCATAAACTGGGGCATTCAAATCCAGGTTCAAATCCCCATTTGTGCCCTGGAAGCTTGCTGGGTGATCTTGGTCACACACTCTCAGCCTAACCTACCTCACAATGGCCTGTGCCCCTTTTCAGTAGGACTCCCCAGCCCAGCTGCAGAGCAAGCCTTCTTCTTTTCTGAGCCCCCAGGCGGGTGCCACAGCTGCCTTACCCAGTCCCTGGCTCAGAAGGCTTGCACACAGTGGGAGCTCAGCATGCCCCTGCCACTGTGGACCAGCATCCGGGGAGCCTCCGCCTCAACCATGCCACTCGATCCACCCCTCGCTTCCTCCTGGGAAGGCTCAGTGCACTCTGCCTCCCCCCAGGCTACAAGGCCAGCCAAGCCCTTGGCAGGCAGTGATAGATCAGCAGAGGGGCCAGTCAGCTACAAGCCGAGCCCTTGGCTGGGAAGGGAAGCACGCTGCCTCTCACATGCAAGCAAACTTAAACCCCGCATGGAGGACAGAGGTCTGGGAGCACACAAGTCCCGGCCTGGTCATGCCAATCAAGTGTTGCTTGGGCTGCCAGCCCCCAGGCTGTTCTTCCTTTTTCCCACCACTTCCTCATCTCCTCTACCTCCGTCTCGCATTGCTGGCCTCAGCCACTGCAGACCAGTGCACAGGTAGCAGCACGGGGAGGAGGGGAGAGGAAAGCCCACCTCAGTTAACAGAGAGAGACTTTCAAGGCTGAGGGAAGGAAGAAGATGGTGTGTGTGGGGGGGGAGACACAGCCGTACTCGGTGACCCTACTTGGTGAGACAGTTTTCGTGGCCAGGAGAAAGTGGGCGGGCAGTGGCAGGAAAGGAGAAGAGGAAAGTGCGCCAAAAATGAAATAAAAATGGGTAGTTGGGGGGCCTGAACTGGATGGGAAGTCATGGGGCCTTAGGAGTAAGTCGGGGGGGGTGAGCCCCCAAGGACTTCAATGTAGCTACAGGCCTGCTTGGCAGGTTGGTGTGGAAAGGGGGAAAGCAGATACAGTGAGCACCAGAGAACACCTTACTGGTTGGGGGTCAGGGGATTTGTCATGTGGCTTTTGTGGCCTAGGGCAGGGAAAGCAGATTACCTTCAGAGCTGCCCTGGCAGGGTTTCTCCCTTCCAAGTTATGTGGCTTGGCACATGCCGGCTCATGGTTTGCCATGCTAGCCTTGGGTGAGCCAAGGGTTTGGCTTCTGTCCAGGGCAAAGGTGGCTTGCACTACATAAGGCAAGGAGGTGATTGGGGGGCCAACACATGCCTCAGCTTGTTCCCTTAGTTAATCCCACTCGGTGTCTGCTTTGTTATTCTGACTGGGATGACTGTTGTTTTACATTTAGATACAATTTCAGTCCTTGCCATATTTAACATATTGTACAGCACTGCTTTCAGTGCTGGACTCAGACCTTGGAAGACCTGAACTGTAATCCTCACTCGGTCTTGAATCTCACTTTAGGCCAGTAATTCTTCCTTGGCTTAACTTTATTATTAATATTATTTATTTTCCAACCCCCCCAAAAAATAATTGGACAATTCACCAAATATTTGGTAAGACCATCATATTTCCATGTTTATCAGCGGACACTCTTAATGCATGTCATCTGTACATTTCTCTCATTCTGTCTATTTTCAGACTTAGTACATGAGGTGCTATTTGGAAAATTCTTTGCTTTTGTGATGATGGGGGGTATTTTTCATAAAATAATGCTTTAGATGTCTTGCTCTAACTGTAGTTACCAAGATTTAGCTATATCTGAGTTTAAAACTTATTTTAAATACATGATCTAAGATTAGGTTTGAAATTATATTATAGCTCCTTCCTTGATATGGGAAGCATTTTTAAAGCAGCTGGTAATGTGAATATAAAGCATTTTCTTCTTTTGAAAGGATCTGATTGTTTGAATATGCTTCTTCCCAAGAGATGGAATTATTGAAAAGAGTGTATTAAGGGTATTGTTAATAAACCAGAAAGCATTAACTCTGTTACAGCTTTTCATGGTAATAATATTATCTACAAAAGTTGGTATTTTTTTTTAAGCTACAAGATTATCTGGGTGTATGATTGGCTGCCTGTTTCTAAACACAATTGCCTGGATTCAGAAGAGCCAATTTTGTACACACAAGAAAGAGCACACATGCATTTGTGGTGCTGATAGAACAGCTGTCAGTGCTGGAATGCAAACAAGTTTAGCCTTCAGGTTTGAAGTTGGAAGTGGATGCACTGAACATTAGCCAGATGGCTATTTCATTTGTACCATATATATTTCAACTTTTTTTCAAGAGGCTCTGGGTGGTTTGCATAGAAGTATTTGATTTTATCATCAGAATATCTCTTTGAAGTAGGTCAGGCTGACATATAATTACAAAACAAAGTCTGTCGAGGGGATGTCATAGCCAGGCTGACTATTATTTTCTGCTGCAGTTGATCACATTTAACTAGGGATGTGCACTTGGATATATGCAGTCTGAATATATATCTGGAAAATACTTTATTGTTTTTTCCCTTCTTCTGGTTTTTTGATGGTATATGGGATATTCTGGGACACAGGGAAATTGGTCCTGAAAATCCCGGAAATATTCAGGATTAGCTGTGAATATCAGGAGCCAACACTTACTTCCTTCCTTCCTTCCTTCCTTCCTTCCTTCCTTTTTCTGTGTGTCTGTGTCTTCCCAGGCTTGGTATCATCTTGCTGTGTTGGTTTCACTTTTAAATTGATTTTATTGGTCATGCAAATTTGTATTTTTTGCATAAGTTGGTTTGTATTGGGTTTACAGTAGATTCGCAGGTTCAACATTACCTTTTAATCTGGGGTTGTACACTGGCGTAGAATTCCTGATTTTACATATGCTAGGATTGCAACAGTGTTCCTATTAGGTTGGCTAGGACAATTCTCTGATTTGACATTGGGTTGTACATTTGTTGTGTTAGGCTTGCCACATTTTCTGCCAGGGTTCTCTGGTTGTGCACTGGTTCTTTGGGCTTGTTGGTTCTGTCTGCTTTGAGAGGCTTTTGGCCAGGGGTTGCTTTGCTTGTTCTTGTGTCTTTGGCTATTCTTTGCCCTGGACCAAGTATGGAATCCCCACCCCATCCCATAGCAAACAATAGAGGATGGCTAAGGGCCTTGTTTAAGGACCCATAGAATTGGACCTCTTGTTTCAATTCACTTGAAATTTGGGGGTTATTCAAAGGTCAGCACCATCCACTTTGCTGCCATTTTGGTGCAATTTGGTAAAACAAAGACAAACAAAAAAACCCAGCCCCTCCAGCCCTCTGGAAAGATTCCCCACAGGGAACAGTAAAGCTGAATAATATAAAAATCCCGAAAACCAAAGATCTGAATACCAAATTGGTATTTAGAACCTGAACAACCAGGAATATCAATATTTTTCAGCTCCCTGATATCTGGATCTGAAAAATACGCCCCCTCCCCAAGCTGCACATCCCTACATCTAGCCCCACATTCCAGCCTTAGCACCATACTGACTGCATGTGTAGAAATTCTTTGCAATCACAGCTAGTGGTACAGCAGACCAGATAAAGTTGAAGTTTTCTGAAGTCCTCTTGAAATCATCTGATGTCAGCATGGTTAAATCGCACTGAACATCTCAGTTTTGCCTAGGCTTGCCATTTGTTCACTAACAGCAGGCAACCACCCCCCTCAATCTCCCTGATGTCAATAATATGAAGAGCAAGAAAAAAATGGGGGGGGATAGCATCAGTGGGGGTGCTCTAGGAATTCCCCCAATCTCTACAGTAAAGATCCTAGAAATCGGAGGGATTTCTTGAGAGTCACCCGGAAGAGACATTACATCCCCTGAAACTCCACCCTCCCCAGGTATCAACCTAAATATCTCCAAGGGTTGCCAGCACAGGGCTGGCAGGCAACTCTAGTTTTGCCCCACTCTTTCGCTACATAATGTGATTTTAATCTGCACTGAATATCAATATATTATAACAGTTGGTAGTAAACATTCTTGACTAATTAACATGGATTATCTTGATAGCTTGCAAATATACAATAATTGAGGTCTGAAGTTAGGAATATTTTCACTGATCATTGTCGTCTTAGAAGATCTGGAAAACGGACAGGAATATTATTATTATTATTAGTTGTTGTTTTTTCATACCAGTTGTAGGTAGCTATATGATACAACAAATATTGTTTGTGCAATAAAAAAATTAGAAACAAAATTCCCAAAATGTGTTCCTTTGTATTAAAGAACAAACAAGCAAGCAGATATTCAAACTATAATCTGAGATAGTCCTCTGTACATTGCCCTGTCATAACAGACTCTATAATCTAATACACTGTCTTTAACCTCTAGTGACACAACATCATCTCAAAGAGGCATCAAGCTTGAGAAATTCACAAAGACATGCTTGCCAAAAGCTTTTCAAGTGTTTGGTGTCTTCCACTGACCTGCTCAGCGCACATCCATCTGAGTACAAACTAAGTCTAATATACTGCTGGAAACAGTAAAATCATTATTTAATGGGAAAAGGCTATGGCCAATTCTCCCAGTGGACATGTCGACCTGGCTGACTTTCAGTGCAATCCTAATAAGGCGTCAATGGATGGGTGTAAATCTGTTTAGGATTGCACTGTTTCTTTCAATTGAGAAAGGTCAAACATACTTCTAGAACCAGCATTGTTTCCAAAAACTCCTTCCAATAGGTGGAAGATAATCTCTGGATCTAACCTATTGGGTTCTGTGGATTACCAGTACTTTTGAAGTGATGCACAATTTACCAACATTTTGGGTGCCAAGCCTTGGGACTATTGCTACTGGTTCAGAAGGAGCAATAAGATAAGCACAGCTAGCTCTTTGCACCCAAACTGTAATGGCAACAGTACTTTCTCCAATGGCAAAGAAGACTTTCCTGAGGCACTTTGCTTCTTGGTTCAACATTAATGCTAGGATCAATGTTTGGAAGTCATTATTTAGCATGTTGTCCAAATAGCTATTTGGCATGTTGTCCTAATCTGGGAATGGACCCAAGAAGGTCTTCTCCTGCAGTACTAGGGGATGGCAAAAGATGCCTCCCATATCTAGTTTTTTCTCCAAGTTCAATAATGTTTGTGCTAGTACCTATGTAGTCCATGCAACTGGCCTTCATTATTTGGTTTACCAAACTTGGTACTGGTAGATCTGGGCTCAAGCCTGATTTTAGAGGGTGGAAAAGTCACTTTAAGAATTCAACATAGCTCATATTCAAGTTATAAGTCATATAGATCACAAGAAAAACTATCTGCTTCCTTCTCCTGTAGGATGGAATTCATAATTTAGTATCTTATATGGGTATTTTATTTGCTTGCTGTGGCAACTTTAAGGGTGAGGCTGGTAACAATATTTTAGATCTGTTCTACTAAAAAAAATGGGAATTGCTTTTGGCTGTTCTGTTATATAACCACTGTGCAAGGTTATATGTAACGCAACGTAGCCACTTATAGTGTCATACTTGCTAAAGAAAAGGATGGTGCTTGAAAGATCAGGAGGCAGCACTGCATCAGAAGTAGTGATGGTGGTGAAATTTCTCATTGCCTGGTTTAGCATATAAATTGGTCCAGCTCATAATGATCAGATCAAGGCCCATTTCCTACAGAAGCTCTTCCCTGGCTTGGAACAGTAAATAAGGTTCTGTAATAGTCAGTCAGCATTCATCCAATGAGGTATCCAGCTCCAGTTACTTTGCATGTGCATGTGTAGAAGTTAGGTAATGTTAACACTTTACTCTTGATGAACACTCAGTTCTGTGAATGATATGACCAGACAACTTGATCAATCAGATTCTGGATAAGCAAGTCTGTTTTCTGTTTGGGTCAGCTCTGTGGATTATTTCTTGCATACATTTTATATGGCTGCTATCCCCTCAACTAAATCCAAATCCTCTCCTGTGTTCCTAGGTGTATTTGGTTTTGTATGAGGTGCAGGGAGATGGTTGTTTTCCAAGCAGCTTTTTGCTGTGGAGTGCAGTGGGTGCAGAACAGAGGATAGCAAACAACAGATTCCAGGGTGCAATTAAAGATGTTTATACTTCCCCATGCTTGAATTCAAAAGAGTCCAGCAAACTATGATAACAGGGATATCCCGGGGCAGGGGTGCTTTCTTTGGGAGTTCTAAACATACTATAATGCCTAAAGTTTGCTAAGCTCCACTATTGAGCCACTATCATTTTTCATAAACCCAGTATCTCTAACCTGCCTTGCTGTGGCAGCTAGTGTTGCAATTGCTGTGGTGATAGTACAAATTAACCAGTTGGTTAGGATGAGGGAACAGAGAGTGCCCCTCTCTTTTTGTCAGCTTGCCCCTATTTCTCCTTCTTCAGACAGGTAGGGAGGATTGAAAAGAGCCCTTTTCTCTCTCTTCCCACCTCCTCATTCTTCCTTCTGGTGCCTCGAATGCCATTTTGCCAGTAATTGAGAACTGCAGTTCTCAGTAGGATTGCCGTGAATTTCACCATGAACTTGTTTGACAGTGGGACTTACCATTTTTGAAGGTGTCAGTCAGATGTGTGCCAATCAGACAGCCTGTTAATTCATGTCAAGTTGCCGTGAAGCCTGCTGAAAAAAAAAAACAGGTTTGCCTTTAGATCTGACTTAGCTGCGAATGTCTGGCAGATCTAAAGTGCATGATCAGACTGCAACATCTGTGAAAAGTCCTGTAGTCGTCGGCACCCCATGCTGCCCCGCCACAGATACAAAGTTAAAAGACACAGGGGAAAGTCCAATCTTAACACTTGCCAATGAACCATGTATGGGTTTTCCTAGAGTGTACACTCAGGCTGTTGGAAGGGACTGCTGGTGCCATTTCCCCCCCATTTAGCAATAGGTGTATAACTACATAATCGGTCCATGGAGAACTCTTTGTGCAGGTTTGATTCCTTGTTTATGCTCATGCACACAAAAAGGCAAAAAAAACCCCACAACCACTTGCCCGAACGTGCCATCTAATTGTGCAGTGATGGTCTGCACCCACAGCAAAATGGATTATACTGGGATATGTGATTCAGAAACTCTGTGCCAAATACCAACAGATGGAATAGGAGCGCTTCCTGACCACACCAAATGGTACGTCTGACCGCAGCCTTATATGATTTAATTATCTATTTAAACAACTGACTGCTGGATTTGCATTTTCAGATATTTGATAGAGTCACCACAGTAAAGGCAATGGTGTTTGCAGTCACTTCTTCTGTTGGCATGATATTGCTGGCATGTATCAAGGCAACTCACATGAAACAAAACCATAAGAAACTAAGTGACTCTGATGTTTACAGACAGAAAACAATACTTAAAGTACAGAGACACATTTTGGGGGTTTTTGTATGGTATATTTTGGAAACATCAAGTTCTAATAGGCCACACATTACTTAGCAATAATTTCATGTTTCAAATGCACCTTGAAAACAATCTAGTAGCTTGTAGGGCTGGTATTATAGAGTTAATTCTTGCTTGTGAAACTATGAGCTCCAAATATAATAGACTCTATCAAAAGGGAACACAACAGACCAGTAACCATAGATGCAGCCAGTAGCTGTCATTCTAGACTGCTGATGTCAGTCAAAGACAGGGATGATTGGAAGTCAAACTATATGAATCAGCTGGTGTAAACGATGCAGCGTGGAGGAAAAGGAACATTGTTAGGAAGGAACATTTTCTAAAAATAAGCACCTTGGCTTCCTCTCATCATTTATTTTTGATAAATGTCTCAGCTTTGTCTCACATTTGTCTAGTGGCAAGAGACATCCATCCTGTGTCCTACATCCCCCTGGCATTGTCTTTCAAGTCACTTCTTGAAGTCTACAGGAATTGATCTCATTGAGATGACAGCAGCACCTGTGATAGCATCTGCCCCCAATTTCTGCTTTGTAGAACCCCTTTAAAGATGCCTTTCACAATTAGTATAACATATACTTGGGGTATTTCATCTGAAAGAATCCCCTAGTATTATAGGTTTATGTGTTTGTGGAATTGTTTTTACTGTTTTATATATATAAAAGCAGAAAATCACAAGGATTTGCAGAGGATTTTCCCCTCTTTCCCACTATTTCTTCTTTCCCTTCCCTGAAAGCCCTCATAGCTTCTCCTCTTTTCCTACATCCTTCTCTCCTTTCCATCCACTAACCAAACTACCTTTTTCTTTCCCCCATCTTCAGTTTTCTCCCCTTTGATTCCCCTCTACAAAAGCCTTTACCAAATAAAACTATGGCCCAGTTGCAAAGTATCAGTTGCTGGGACAGGTCCAGTTGCACAGCGGGGAACTTGAGAGGAGAACCTCCTTTCTTCCAATATCACCATCCCCACACTATTTCCACTTTCCCTGCTCCTGGCAACCCCATATCCTCACCCTTCTCTGCTTCCTTCTCACCTTCCCATCCACCCAGTTACATCATTCTCCTCTCCTCCATTTTATCTTCAGAACAAACCTGTGAACAGGCGCAGAGTAGGGATGAAAAACCCTGGGAAAGGGCCTTTCCCCCACCAGCCCACCCTGGCCCACACTCCCAAAGAAGGGAGGAAGAGGCAGTCTGCCTGATCCTGCCCTGCCCTCCCAAAGGTGGGAGGAAGGAAGAGGCAGCTTGATTAACCAGTTGGCCAGGCACCATCTTCCTCTCCTCACACAGGGCTTGAAGGGGCAGCTGGGAAATGCTTCCTTGGTTTTGCACAGGGCTCAGGTGGGCCAAGATCTGTCTCCTTTGCCTCCCACAGGGCTTGGGTGGTCCAAACTGTGTGCCACCACTTCCTTGGCTTCACCGAGCTCAAGTGAGCTGAGCCAGGCACTGCTGCCCCCTGCCGCCCAGCTGTTTTGAGCTTTCTTGTGCAGTCCTTTTAAACTTTAAAGGGACTGCACAAGAAAGCCTGAAACAGATATCAGGGAGATGGCTGCTGCCTGTGGCTCAGCCATGTTTGCAGCTTTTGCAGGGTACTTTCTGGTCTATCCATGAACTGCCACAAACAGCCATGAATTGCTTTAAAAATTCATGGAAGTTTGTGATGGCAGACCTGTCACAAAGTTCAGTTTGCAAACCATGAACAGGGCAAAATTCATTATGAATTTTGCTTCATGGTTCAGTTTGTGCCCATTCCTATAATGTCCTAACAATGTACCTACAGGTTTTCACCATCTGTGTACCTCCCAGACCCTCTTGACAATGGCTTCCTTCGGCCTCCAGTCTTACTTGTTCTGGACAGCGGCCTCTCCTCTGCCCTCTGAGTTGGCTGAGTGTTGTTGTTGTTGATGATGATAAATTTGTCCCTTTTCTGGGGACACTCTCCTATAGCTGTCACAGGCAGAGGAATCACCTGGGAATGCTCTTGGATCTGTACTTACTCTGACCTGCCCCCTTCCTTTTATGAACTACCTTCAGCACTGACTACCTGATAAATCTGATCACTTTAGGTGAAGTGAGAGAGATTTTCCCAGTTGGTCCCAGTAAAAGCTATAAATTACAGATTAAAAAAAAACCCTTTATTAATCTCACATACATGTCAGAAAGCATAGATACCTGTGAACAATGTTTAGACAGGCAAATTTATTTATTTTATTTATTTTTTTTAAGACAGGCAAATTTAAAGCAGAATACTAACAAAAATACATAAAGGTATTTGTTGGCTAATCTTTACTCACAAAGGGTTTTAGATTCCTCTCCCTAGGAATCATTCCAAGACTGAAATTGTTAGAAGTCAGATAACCAGCACCTCCCCTTTGTCCCATGACATGGAGCTGCATGGCTTGGGGTTCTCTTTCTGGGCCAGTCAGAACTTGGGGTACAGGTTCAAATTTCTGTCCAAGATAACTCTTGACTATCACTTCAAAACTACAGATTAAAGGAGTTTTGTTCACCCCAGGGTGAGAGAGCTAGTAATACTTTATCAGGGCAATTGATAGTCCAGTCCAAATGGTGAAATTTGGCCTAGTGATTCAGCCGCTTCCCAGGTATCCTTCACCATAAAACTAGTGCTCCCTTCCTGGAATGTAACTTGAGGATCCTATTTCCTAATTCCAACAAATAATTCAGTGTTATTTAAAAAGCATATTTATCTTTTCTTAGATTTTCCAAATTCATCCCTTGAGGCAGCTGAATATAGGGCTTAAGAATGATGAAATATCATTGATGACCTGTAGTTTTGCCAAATAAAAACTATTTTCTATTGGGGGGGCATTGACAGAATCCACAATATCTTCTTGATAAAAAGTACAGATGTGGTATTTTGTATATCACTGGCAGGGACATTATAAAATAAAAGTTAAGCTTAGCAAGAGTGATGAGAGGTAATGTACACAGGACTTTATCCTTTAGATTATTAACTTTCCATCACTGCTTTCCCACAGCAAAGATTAGAAGAATTCAAAGCGCTTCCAGAATTTATGATTTCCATTATTTATTTATTTTGCTCTCCATTGAGCACACATGGAACTAAATTCCAAATGTGATCTGAAAGCGACCACCCTTCCATCCCTTAGCAGCTGGGACATTAAAATAATCTTTTACCGTGACTTTCCTTACAAAGCCAACTGCATGCAGGGTCTGATAGCGAAGTCAAGCTGATAGTCAGAAAAACAGATTATTGTTTTCTTTATTTAAAGACACTGTATGCTCTTGTGATTAGCATAACAATAATGGAACGGCTGTATTGTACTGTTTTGAAAGATAAGGAACGTAAACAGAGAATTCCAGACATCTGCAAGGTGGGTACATCTGCTGGTCAGCTGCGTAAGTTTGGTAGAGAAACTGAAATCCCCCCCCTTTCCTTGTTTTTAATAGAACATAGGTCCTGTTCATTAGCTGAAAGCAGGTACAAGGTGCCCCAGAAGTCCACAAATGCAGATAAGCATCTACATGGAGCACTCTGTATATACAAGAGGATACATGTAAGGCTTTGTACAGACAGTCAGGAACTATGACTAAAGCAGAATCCCAAATGCACAGACAAAATGGACATGCATAGTGTAGTATGCTCCCTGCAGTTACCTTCTATGCACATGTGGACTCAGATCTAACTTTTCGACTGCAGGCCAACATGGCCAGTGTTCCCTCTAAGCTGAGTTAGTGTGAGCTAGCTCACAGTTTTATAGCCTCTGGCTCACACATTTTTGCCTTAGCTCAGGAAGGATGGCTCCAGAGCAAACTCATTTATGCAGTTAGCCAAATTGCTCGCTCACTACTTTAATGCCAGTAGCTCACAAAGTAGAATTTTTGCTCACAAGACTCCACAGCTCAGAGGGAGCATTGATGGGTACCCTCCTGAAACTATTCATATGTACTTAGTTTTTCAAAAGCAAGATCTGAGTCCAGTAGTACCTTAAAAACAACAACATTTCCAGGGTATAAGTTCTAAGAGTCAAAGCTTCCTTTGTCAGAGACTGTCAGTTAGTTCAGACAACTTTCTACAGTTTAGAAATTCATCCTCTTCATTTAGGGACATGGCAGCAACTTGACTGGGCTGAATAACAATTGTTATTAAAAAGGGGAATGGTTTAGTAATAGCAGACATAAAACTATAGTGTGGCCCCGGTCACACGGAGCATTAGGTTCATCCTCTTCATTTAGGGACATGGCAGCAACTTGACTGGGCTGAATAACAATTGTTATTAAAAAGGGGAATGGTTTAGTAATAGCAGACATAAAACTATAGTGTGGCCCCGGTCACACGGAGCATTAGGCATGCTAGAGAGACGGAAGATAGGCGGATTTTCCGGGCGCGATCTCACCGCCACATCTGGGAAACGTAGAGCTCCCGTGGCTCACCCGAGGCTTCACTCCGAAGATGCGCTGTAAAAAACTAGTACCTCCGAGGTACTAGTTTCCAGAAACCGCGGGGCAAGGACGGGCGTCAGTTCACGTTTCCAGTGTTAGCTCATGGCATCCGGCGCCCACCCATGTCCCGTCGCGAAAACTTTTTTCCCCCACAAGTGCGCACAAGCACCCAACGGCGCATGCAAACACTTGGGTTAAAAAAACCAACACAACCCCCGTGGCGCCGCTTCTTTGCCGCGCCGCAGGAGTGAGGTATGATCGGCACCTCCCCCCAACCACGGGACTTGTTGGTTGTAAGAAGAACCGAAGGGCTGGAAGAGAAGAGTGGATCTATGGGGAGAATGTTTTCTTGATGCTGGTGCAGTGACATATCTCAAGTCTGGTTTAGATGCAATTCTTGAGTGTGTCATTATTGCTACCAATACAGCATTCCTTGTGCTCATGCTCTACAACATGTGTCAAATTATATGATTTGTGATAACACTGGCTTCTTGGATTGCATGCTTATTCCCATACCAGTATTGCATCTCTCTGAGGGGCTTGGGGTCCAACAGGAAGTAAGTACAACAGCAAGGTATGCTTAATGCTGCACCATAGAGCCCTAAATCACAGGGAAACGGGTTTTTTTTTCCTTGGCATTATTCATTAGAGATAGCAATGAATGCAACTTCATAACAAGGAAACAAAGCACAGAAAGGATCATTCAGGCAGAATGCAGTTCCTGCACGTAGCTTTCATAATTGCACAAAGCCAAGTGTTACAGGATACAGAGGACTTCCTGCAATTACTGAAGATTAATGAGAACAGCATGGAAAATGTTCTAATTAGGTAGAGCATTAAAATATACCCATGTATGTTTCTCCAGAGATTCTTGGTACTCTGTCTATCTGCTGGTGTCATTTCACTAGGACCTTCCCTGTTGGGGCTCTGCTGTCCCTGTCCTCATTCCATGTTCCCTGGACAAGCATTTGAAGAACTAATCAGGTACCATCAGTATGCTGGTAGTTTCCAAGTTTATTGCTCCCTGCCATCTGGCTGTAGTTTGGGACTGCATACAAGTGAGCTAATTGAAGCTGAATCCAAAAAAGACTGAAATAATGATGGTTGGCAGGTCTTGTGGTGGGAGTTAAGACACTGGGATATTTTGTTCTGCTTCCTATGGCCACAGCAGCCAGTACCTACATGTATCTCCTAGACTATTTAATATGCCTATACTGAATTTTCAATGGCCAACTTTATCAGAGGAGAATACCTGGAAGGTTTACTAAGATAGTTAATGGTTTCCTAACGCTGACAGTGCAGTAGCAACATATAGTTTTTCTCTTGAATACTATTTGAAGCCTGCAGCTTGTACACAATGTTTAACTTTCAACTGACTAAAAACATAGCACATCACTCTTCTGTTTTCTTCATCACATTGTAGAGGGTTGAGTCAGAAAATCCTAAATGGCTTTGAACAATTGTATCTCAGGGATTTTCCCCCCCCACACACACACTTTCCTTATAATTCTGTAAATTATCAGATGAATTAGGAGCATGCTTCTGATCATACCATGTCTCAGAATAGTCTGTATTACAAGAACACATAGGATGGTGACTACTCCACAGTTATGGAAATTATATTCCCTGGATTCCAAACAATGCCACAGCAGTCTGTGAAATACTATCTTATGGGGCTATAGTGAGACCCATTTGATGGGTCAGGAGCCTTTTTAACTGGATGTTTTGTATTTTAGTAAGATTTTACGGAAAGTATTGTTATTATCCACTCTGAATCCTTGGATGGAGTGGCTTCAAAATCCTAATACATTTGTGATGTATTTTAGTTTCTCTCAAGACCTGCAGCTTCACTACAGTCCTTAGCTTTTTTTTTTAAAAAAAAACCCCACAATCCAATAATTCTGTGGTATCTTAGAAAGCTAATTTTGTTTGAATTGTTCTCCTCAGTAGATCGACAGTTCTCATTTTCCTTCAAAATGTGAACATAGCTCCGATAACACTGTATTCACATTAAAAGAGTTCTTGAGAATTTTTTAAAGTGTGCATTAAAATGCAAATTGGTGGCTTTATTAAAGATTTCTGTAAGTTCTCTGACAACACATTTAAATGCAAATCACTGAAATATAGCCTCAATATTAAAAACCAAGCAGTTATTTGATCCACATTCTGAAAACTAAGATGGGAGCATATTATACATGTCAGTAAAACCAGTAGATGATTTTAGCAATGTGTAGGAAGATGCTTAGCATGGGGCCTCTTTGGCTCTTTTGACACTGATGCATAAGCTAAATGGGGGTGAACTGTCAATGAAAAATAAAAATCTTGTACACTAAAAGGTCAGGTTCTACAGAAAGAAGTGTGGGCAGGTGATTTGTTTTGTGCGGAACAAGGGAGGGTGTACTAGTGGCTATTACTTTGGGTAGCTTTCTGCCCCCATCATATGTATATCATATGGCTGCGGTCACACGCAGCATTAGCCATGCAAGAGATACAGAAGACAGGCGGAGTTTCCGGGCGCGATCTCACCAGCACATCTGGGGAACGTAGCGCTTCCGTGGCACAACGGAGGCTTCCTCCCGAAAACGCGCAGCAAAAAACTAGTACCTCGGAGGTACTAGTTTCCGGAAACTGCGGGGCAAGGGCGGGCGTCTGATCACGTTTCCGGTGGCATCCGGCGCCTGCCCATGTCCCCTTGCGAAGAAGGTTTTTTTCCCCCAAGTCTCCGTGGTTGCGCACACGCACCCAACCGAGCATGCGCATTCGTAGTGTACACACAAAAAAAAAACCAGTTCGCCGCGCCGCGCGCTTCCTCGTTGCGCACAGGCGTGTGTTGTGATCGACGCCTCTCCGTAACCACGGAAGCTCTACGGTACCTCCACAGAACCTCCACAGGAGGTTTGATCGCTTTACTGCGTGTTAGTTTGCCCCGGGGCAAACAGCCACGCTTCCCCCCCACAGTTTCCTGCCCGTGTGACCGGGGCCATATGTATGCCATATGATCAGAAGTTGCACATGTTAGTATAAGAGGGGCTTAGGCCTGAACATATGGGCTAGATAGTTATGCTAGATAGTTATGCTTGCTGGGTAATGTGATAATGGCGCACTCTTCTTTATTATTATAACATGCGTTATAGATTCCTGACTCCTGTTTGGAAGGCATTTTACTCCCTCAGTTAAGAAGACTTACTAGTTGGTACAGGGCTGTTCAAGAGCTAAAAGAGCAGGATTCTGAAGAGGCACAGATAAATAAATAAACTGATATAAACTCGCCTTTCTGCTATGACTACTAACAGCAGCCACGGAGTTCTCTCAACATGGGGGTGGAGAATGGAGACCAAACCTTTTCAGTGGTGGCCCTGAAGTTTCAATACTGTCTCCAGAGAGGTTCACATCACACATTCTTTTCTGTCATTTCAGCAGCTGGTTAAGGTATGCAGAGAAAGGAGAGGGAGGAAAATGAATTTTATTCTTTTTATTGTTATGATGCTAAGCAGGGCTTTTTTCCCCCTTCCTTTTTTTTGAAAAAGAGGTGCCAGAACTCTCAAGAGGGAAATCAAGTTTTCAATCTGTATACTGAAAACTCATGAACCTTTAAACATTTTAAAAAGAATAGTGTCAAAGAGGTTCTGGAACTCTGTTCCGGTGCATTCCTCCAGGAAAAAAAGCCCTGATGCTAAGAATGTTTTGCTTCTTACTGATTTTATTTTGATATTTTAATTTTTACTAATCCATTTTATATTCAGTTTAATATGCTAGCTTTCCTGAAGCACATGCAAAGAGGCAAGGCTCAAATATATTCAATATGTAAAACGTTTATATTGTTAAATAAACGGCGGGGGGGGGGAGCTTGTGGCAGGCATCTCATTTTCCCTTCCTCACTATTTTGCCTTTCCCTTCCCTGATACACACCACCTTCTGCCCTTTTCTTGCTTCCTTTTTTCCTTCCCACATTAAGTCACCCAGTTATTGATGTGGAGCCTGTCCTTCCTTCAAAGGCCAAAACAGCCCTGGAAATGAGACTGCCCTGCCTTTTATAGACAGAAACCAAGTTTAGAAGTCTGTTGTGGTGGCCTAACTACCACAGTGTGCATTCATTTCTTAAAGTGGGCTTCTAATCCACAAATGCTCCCCCTGCACATCTGGGGTGTTTTCAGGTTTGTATAAAAATGTGTTGTCTGTCCATGGCTCCAGTCTCCAAATTTAAATATCCACAGATTTGGCCATGTTGAGAATGAGATATATTGATAACTCTTAGAATGGATCCCCATTGCCACAAAATTAGTAAGTATTTCCACCAATGGACTGACATCTCTAACAGAGCTTAACTTGATTCCTTGGTCAATTTCAAAATAAAGAAGACATACTGAGTATGTATTAATCCAGTTTGAGAATCATAAATAAATTAATTTGGATTTCATGCATAATGTGATATAATTTTTCCGGGGGCGAGCTAACATGAAATAACATTTTCTTGGTACTACTGGGTTTTGATTTTGCAAGTCATCTAGACAAGCAGGAGCAAAATTAATTTTTAAAATTTATTTAAATTGTGATCAAAACACATTAAGCTTGCTGTTACTTGACGTTTTGCTGATGCTTCTCCCAGTGCTTATTTAACGTTTTGCTTTGTAATCTGTATGTTGGTAACATAACTGTCTAGAACAAATATGAGATTTGAGAGGTATAAAAATGGAAACAAATCTTAATATTGGTTATTGCAGAAAATCCATAACTAAATTTTCCATCAAAAGGATTAGCAATGATTATGGCTGCAATGTTTGTCATGGTAATGTCAGAACATATACAATACAAAATCAAGGTCAACACATTAATCTTCACAATTTACGATTTAGAAGACACATTTAAATAGATTTAAGCTCTCATGGCTATCACCCAGGTCACTCTATTACTAGTCTTATCGAGATTGAAAACCTACATGGTTTGCATTCAAGGCGACATTTGATGTTTACTGAACACAAGCCTCTGGAATGCACAAACACAGCTGATAACAAGCAAAACAAATGTCATGTTCAGGGTGTTAAATTTTACCAATATACACTCAAATAACTGGCACTTTTTACTCTACCTAGAAGACTGGGGTGCATGGATGTAATCACGATCAATTAAGCCAAAAACAAAAGGTGAGAGCAAAGTCAACAAACCAACACAGCGTCTGAGAGCCAGAGGTTCAGTCCGAGACTCAGGGAAGTCTGGGGTCAAGGTCCAAGGCTTGGAAACCAGGTCAGGAGACAGGGTCCAGATTCCTAGCTGTAAAACAAACACAGGTTAACAGAACAAGATGCAAGGCAGCACACAAGACAATACTCTGTTCACTGAGTGGATCAACTCACAAAGGGGTGATAGCAAAGTCACTTCCACAATGAGCTGCACTCATCACTTTCCTTTGACTACCCTAAATACTGACTCATGCCTGAAGCACAGGTGTTACTTCTCACCAACTTGTTATTCTTGCTCCTGAAATGACTCAGCTTCAGTAACTAAAGCTATTGTGCAATTAAATGGGCACTTCTTCATCTTTCCTGGGCTGACAAACACTCCAGTGTCTTCTGCACTCAGCTGGTTCAGGAGATGATCCTGGTGACTGAGACTCTGATCTCTGTTCCCTGTCTTTCGTCTCCTGCCAGAATGAGCAACTGTCATCTCCTGGCACTTCTTGAGCTGGCTCTGCCAGCTGCTCAGGTAGGTGCTCCACTGGGGCAGGGCCTGATTCTTCCATTTCCTCATCCTCAGAGGAGATGTCAGCTGTCTGGCTCATGACATACACATTCTTTAGTAAGTATGGATGCATACAAAAATATTATACAGATATGGCCTATTTCCTTCATTAACATGTTCAATTTTTAAAAAGTATAAAGATGGTACATACTGAGTTGTTACTGCCTTTTGGTGATCTTTATATTGGTTCTTTGAGAAAAACATCATTACCCATTCGTCTGTTTCTTAGCTGTGAAAGACAGTGAACGGTTAATGCTGTAACCTGGTCTGAGAACCTTGAGTGACAGGAGATTCAAACTGAATTCTTAATTTAAGAGTGTCAGTTGCGTATCAATTTCCTCAAAAAACAGGATTGAGTAGAGGCTGGGAAAATTGGGTGAAGCTGTGGAGCAAAATGTAGCCCTGCAGCACTTAGTGTGAAATTGACACCTACAATTGGGGCAAAGGGAAGAGCCAGCGCGCTGCAGCAGCTTGTGGGAAATCGGTCTAAGAGAGTGAGAAGATCAAGAAGGATACCCATTCAAGCCTGAGGAAAATAGCTCCTAGAAAAGTAGGGTGATCCATATCCAGTCTGAGGGAAATTGCTCCTAGAGAAGGGGTGAATTCTATTAAGTGGTTAAGAAGGGAAATTGGAACTTGTTTGAATGTTCTTGCCTTCACCAACTTTAGTGTCTGTGATAGATAGATGTTTATGTTTGTTTATATAAGCAGAGACTGTCAAGAAATCTCTCTCCTTAAGTTTTAAAGACCTGTCTGAATAACAGAAACAATAACTTGTTTGTGATAAATTAGCTGGCATTTATTTTTATACAAAGTTACCTCATTTCTGCCTGTTAACCTCACAAGTCCTATACCTGATTCCTATCTGACCGTTTACCTTCAGAGTTAAATAAAACAGTTTGTTATTTTTGAACTGTTATCAGCCTCTCAATTGCCATTATCAAACCTAGACATAAGAAGGATTTTCTCTCTCCCTTCTGTTCCCTAGGCTGGGTCAGCTTTTACCAATATACACTCAAATAACTGGGTGGGACAGCCGGAGAAAAACAAAAAAGGAAAAGGAAAAGTTATTGTTCAGCCAAAAAGAAGATACAGGGAAACTTTGTGATTGAGGGCAAAAATCATCATACCAGCCTGTTGGGGACACACTCTCAGCCTGTTGGGGTCACACACTCTGTCATGCAAGAGATCCTCCAATATGTTCCAGAGACAATCAAAATTATCACTTTGAAGAACATGTTGGGAAGGGAATATTAGTTCAAATATTAGTTCAAATTAGTACTCAGAATAGTAAGGCTGGGGTGGAGCTCCTACATGACACATTTTATAAAAAGAGTCAGAGAAAGAGAGACCACCATATGAATTTAGGTAAAGCCTTAACACAGTGTTGTAGGAAAGACTGGACAGAAGGATTAATATACTGTTCACTTTAGGGCTGCTGTGTAATGTTTGACAGACCTTCTAAATATGATGGATGTAGTCAACTGCAAGCTATTCCTGGTTTCTTTGACTTCAGTCATTATTCACTATCACTGATTAATATGGCTAGCTAACACTGAGATCACACCGCTGAAATGATGTACTAGATTTTTCACAGAATCCCTGAAAATTTGACAGTTGTAAAAAACTGAGCTTTGGTTTCAGTGCTGATTTGGGTCAGTTTGCACAGGAACCTATGAAACAGTCCCCCAGCTGCCTATTGCAGACCACAGCTTCAGAGCTGTTGCTTCCAGCTGGAAGAGAACCCTGTGTCAGCACTCTCAGCAGCTTCCTCATCCGTGTTACCACCACCACATGCCTATTCACTTTCCTTGGTATGGTTTGTCTTCTGGAGAGCCAGTTTGGTGTAGTGGTTAAGTGCGCAGACTCTAATCTAGGAGAACCGGGTTTAATTCCCCACTTCTCCACTTGCACCTGCTGGATGACCTTGGACAAGCCATAGTTCTGATAAGAGCTGTTCTTGAAAAAGAGCAGTTTCTTCGAGCTCTCTCAGCCCCACCTGCCTCACAGGGTGTCTGTTGTGGGGAGGGGAAGGGAAAGGAGTCTGTGAGCCTCTCTGAGACTCCCTTGGGTAGTGAAGGGCGGGGTGTAAATCCAATCTCCTCCTCCTCCTCCTCTTCTTCTGGCAACAAAGAAGAGGAACAAGGAAATCACTGTGTTTTTTCTTTGGCTTTCTTGTTCTTTCTCTTGACTGCCTAAGGACGCTGCTGAGGAGGGTGCATAGAGCAGTTTCATCAATTCTATTATTGAAAAGGTAGGAATATTGCTGTCAGAGATGGTACCTGTTACAGGCAGAGGCTTCTATACTAGGGAGGGCAAAGCTCCAGTGGGGGTGGGGAATCCCCCACTCCCAGGTCCAGTTGGAAGAATTTTTGTTAATGCAGCCTCATGTACCTACTGGAAGTTCTTACCAGAAATGATAAATGGTAGCTCTAGGAATCATTGGAAATTCTATGGTTTCCAGTGATTCCTAGAGCTACCATTTGTCACATCCAGGGTAGCTCTAGCATTCCTAGAGCTCTAGCATTCCTAGAGTTACCCATTGTCACTTCTGGTAAGAATTCCCACTGCGCCCGCCCACGCTCCTTCTGGCACTACCTGGCAACCCTATTCTATACATGCAGAACCCACTTCACAGGCTTCTGTGCAAACTGACCGTATTTTTGTATTTTTGCTTTCTCCAGGGCAGTGTTCTGAGCAGAGTATATGTAGTTATCTTAGTGTACCTTCAATACAACCCAGTGAAGTAGGTTAAACTGTGAGAAAGTGACTTGAACTAGGACATTCATGGGACTTTGTGGATGAGTAGGAATTTGAACCTGTGTTTCCTACAGCAAAACTCAACAGCAAAATCTGTCACATCATGTAGTTCATATGCACAGAATCTTTTGTCTCAGCTCACTGGTTGATAAAATTTCTGATAGGAAAATAAAAAAAATTATGACCGATACCTAGCAAATGGAAAAAAGCATATTTTTAGTATGCACTATGTGATAAAAGGTAGGAAACTGTCATAAGTATCAAAGGCTGTCTACATAACACAAATAATGATTGGCATGATCTCATGAATACCTCTGAATCAATTTTGAATATTTTTAGCAACTTGTGTCTTAATCTAGGTTTGTTTTGTTAAAATTATCAAGCTATATTTCTCCCATAGATCAAATATTTTATTACTATGCTCCATTCTCCTATGATTTACCATGTCATTTTTTACTAATAGCTGATGTGTTTCTAACATTTCAGATCTCTCCAATAAAGGAAAACAAAATCATTTCCTCACCAAGGAATATTATTTCCTATAAAGGATTGCTGCAAACATTCTGGGCTTTAGCAGCTATCCATACCTTTTTTTTAGCTAACACTGGTCCCTGCCACACGGCAGGAAAAGCAACGGGTGAAGTGCGGCTAATCTGAGCCGCACCAAAGTTGAGACGACTCGGCGGGATCCCACGGATCCCCCAAGCTGCGGCGCCGTTGCTCCCCGGCATGATCAGATGCCGGGGAGAAAGCGACGGTGGGAAGGGGAGGAAACTGCGCATGCTCACACATGTGCAGTTCGGCCAGGAGCAAGGGATACGCTGGCGCAAGGACGCGTCGGCGATCCCACAGCCGCACTTGCCGCGGCCCGTCAGCATGAACCACCCAGGTAGGTGGTTCTTTTTTGGTGCGGGGTTTCGGGCGGGACGGAATGGGGACGGCCGGGCAACGATTCCCAGATGTTGCCGTGGGATCGCGCCCATATGCCATGCATCCGTTCCGTCCCTCTCCCGGCCAATTTCCTCACGTGTGACCGGGGCCACTGTTGCTTAAAATTTCCAAATCAGGGTAACAAACCATTCATAATCCTGTGGACCCAATCCAGAGAATGTGGCTGTAGTTAACTCCCATTAAAATCCATGGAACACTAGATGTGTGACTTATTTAAGCTTCATTAATTTAAATGGGATTTAAGCATCATACACCTTAGGAGTGTGGGGCCTGTTCATGTTCATGTTCTGTAATAAAAGTAGCATCCTTATTTTTTTCAAATTTTGGAGGTGAAACTTAATTTAGTTTAAAACTGAAGTTCACTCTTACCTCAGTCACATGCCCATTCAGTGTCCTCAGTCAAGCCTCGGTTCTCTGCTTCAGCCCTGCCTCCCTTGAAACATGGGGATAATAAAAGCCCTAAACAGGGATGGTATTAGGATTACTGAAATGTATGTGAACACTGATCACTTAAAACGTATTATGTAAATGCTAATTATTGTTGTAATATGGCCAATAAGCCCAGAAATAAGCTCCTAACTCCGTGCTTATTTTCAGCTATATTCTATTCATGTTACATGTGAATAATAACCTCAGCCATGTTATATGAATCTCATAAGGATATTCAAGCAGTGTTAAGTAAATCCTTCTACTTATAAATAATTAACACAGGCTCTCTCCCTTATCATACGCAATATGAACAGCCTAACACTTAGCCACATAAAATCACCTGAATATACACATCACAAGTCTAAGATTTATTTTCAAAAATGTTTCTATATACAGACTGTTTTGACAATATTTATCCATAATGGGGACATGAAAGGAAATATTTAATTATAATTAAGATTTACAATCTGTCTTGGGGTGGCTTCAATGACTATGTATAATGAGGGATCTGGAATGGGAATTGTATAATTTGAAGTAAGATTTCATATTTCATATTTATTCCTCTTCCTTTCTCAGTATAGAAAGGACAACAGCTCAGGATACTGAAATTTGAGGGAAAATGCCCCCTTGCATGCCCTTAATTCTTAGTATAGGAAGCATAACATAGAGATAAAAGCATGTAGATTCAGAATGAGCACAGGCCTTTTCCCACATCCCCAAGTATCCCTAATGGGATGCTGTATTAAAGAAGTGCTATTATTTATTTATTTATTTTGTACAACCTGTCTTAGTAGTAGCCCTGTTCACAAGATGCAGTCAGAACACATATGTCTTGAATGTATGCGCATACGTCTATTTTTAAGACAGAGCCAATGTGCAGTACCTGGATAAATGTGTGGTTTCAATCACATGTGCAGCTGTACATGCCTTGAATGTAACTTGAGAATTACTTGATTTGCATTTGGGTTGCCACCCTCCCCTGGTTTCCCAGGGGTCCCCGTTGTCTGGGGGAAAGCCCCACCCCCAACACCCACAGCCACCCCTCTCCCTTCTCTCTTGAGAGAGAGGGGTGGCTGCATTTAAGTGCATGAAGCCCGCGTTTCTTCCCAAGCCTGCTTGAGAACAGGCTTGCAGGGAAATTCCAGCTCCTGCACTTAAAAGGGAAATGTGGGCTCTTTGCTCTTAAAGGGAAAATGCTGGCTCCGTGCACTTAAAAGGGAAACACTGGCTTCTTTAAGTGCAGGAAACTGGCGTTTCTGGAGATTGGGCGCGCAGGTGGCGAACGTCCCCAACGTGACGTCATCACATAGGGGATGCCCCTCCCCCTCTAGGAACACCCTCAAAGTCCCCCGCTGGGGGCGGAAGATGGACTTGACAACCCTATGTGCATATAAAGAAAAAAATCAAGGATACACAGTACATGGATTGTACATGCTTGTGAACAGGGCTAATGTTAGCAATACAAGTGAGCAATACAAGTGAGATCCTTGGTTAGGACACTAGTGTATCTTTGTACATCTCTTTCAGATACATAAAGCTAAGTACAGTTACAGTCTTCTAAACCTGCTGACTTAATTGAACTCAGAAGAGTGTAGCTCTGTTTAGGATTACACTGAAAGTTTTGTGCTTATTGCAGGGGTCTTGTTGTAGAAAAAGAGCTGCCGGAGCTCATTAGCATAACTCATTAGCATAACTTATTTGCATATGCCACGCCCCCTGACATCACCGGAAGTGACAGAAGGCCACACCCCCTGACATCACCGGAAGTGTGTCAGAAGGCCCGGCTACTTACCCTCCTGCTTCATCCTCATTCCCAAACGGAATGAGGATCGAAGCAGAGGGCGGGGTAGAGAAGGGGGCGGGGCTTCACCACGTGACCGCCTCGCCCCCTAGAGGTTCTCTTCCGGAGCTCCGTACCTGAGAGCTCCCCCCCGACTAGAGCCCTGGCTTATTGTAACTATCATTTTTAAATGGTTTGCTTCCTCTCCTCTAGCATGAAACAGTAACTGCTTTGGGCTCCTATGGATGATGATCTTCTGCACAGTTATATGGCAGTAAATTCTGCTTTGAGTCCTGATGGGAGAAAGGTGGATTAAAGATTACCTAAATTAATTAAATAAACAAAAACCCAATTGAACTCAGTGATACTACTAAGATTTATAGAACCTGTGACGGATTGCACAGGAAAGCAGGCTTTTTCAAAATGTTGCTTGTGTCAGAGAGTCAGGGAGTTCATGAGTTAATCTTCCCTGGAGAGAACAGCTTATGTGATTGGCTGCTCTACAGGTATTTGGCCTTTTGGTCATTGTTTGAACTCTAACGTCTGGATCAGCAGTCAAAGGGTTTGGCTTCTGAGGGAAGAGACATTTGGGAGTCAGTATTTTCTGACAGGCAACAAACAGAAAAGTACTTCTACATAGAGAAGAAGAGAAACCCCATTGTCTTAAATATATTAAAACTGTTCTGAGGGAGAATTTAGATTCTCAGTCAGGAAAGCTACAGAACAGCCTTTTACAGACAAAGGTTACTGGAGAAGGAATTGGCAGAGGGTCTGGGTAGTTAGAGTGAACTCCCATACAAGCCAAACAGTGGTTATTGCTTCTTAGGGACAAGGAGAATAACTTCCTGCCAGTGAAAGGGGTTGGGAAGAGAACCCTGGTCTGTGATAAAGGGGAGAAGCTTGGACTCTTCAGGAGTTAGTGAAAAAGCTGTAATATCTAAAGGGAAACATAGAACTCTATAGGAAGAAATCTAGAAACTTTAAACAAAAGCTGTCCTCCAGAAGAAACATTATTAAGAATTCTGTTAGTGCTGAAATATATTAAACAAAGTACCTCTCAAAGAAAGAACTAGGACACCTTGAAACAAACCTACAAATACACTCTCTTGAATGTTCTAAGAATTCAACTCTATACATATTAGAAAGATTTTACCTCAGCAATCTCAAAACCTTGAATACCCCTATTATACATATGTTCCATGCCTATTTAATAAAATCTTTATTCTGTTTTTGAAAGTTAATTTGCTTCAAGTGCCATTTCACATGGGTTTATAAAACAGGACAGCTCCTGTCTTTCCCTCAAGTTCCTGTATTGGGTCTAACGCCTAAATCAACATCTAAACAAAGGGGGCAACAGTTTCAAGTAGGGCCATTCAGTCATTGAGGGGAACTGAAGATTTGGTGAGGAAAATCTGCCAGGCAGTTGGGGAGATACAGGGGTTTGTCACAGAACCAAACAACATTTTCTTCAACTATCTGTGTATAAATGGATTCAGATCTTTTGGACCAGATGATCCTAGTGCAGTTAAATTTCGGCAGTCAGGAAGATTTTCAATGGTAAAATTACTCCTTGAGAAAAACAGAGTTATAGCCTTCTAAATTAATTGATAATAGAACTAGGGTTTCCAGGTCCCCCCCCTGGCTACTGGCAGGGATGGGAGGGTAGGTTTTCCAGATCCAGGTTGGGAAACACTTGGAGATCTGGGGATGGAACCTGGGGAGGACAGGAACCTCAGTGGGGTACAATGCCATAGAATCCCATCCTCCAAAGCATCTATTTCCTCTAAGGGAATTAATCTCTATAGTCTGGAGATGAGCTGTAATTCTGGGGGATCCCCAGATCCCACCTGGAGGTTGGCATCCCAAATTAGAATGCTTCCTCAGTGTTACTGCACTATATCACAACCAGGAAACCGGATCAGTTAGAACGAACAATAATTGTAATGTTAATGCTTATATTTGCAACAATTGTTTATCATTGGCTTTAACAGCCTTCTTAAGTGAACTTCTGAGGCCAAAGAATGGGGCATACGTTCCTAGTCATTCACCCCTCATTTAATCAGCAGCTTCCCCTAGCAGCTTTCATTAGCACTATGTCATCAAGTGGCAACATTTAGAACAGAAGGACAGAAAATGTTCCAATATTTAATCATCATCAAGAAGAAGAAGAAGAGGAAGAGAAAGAGGAGGAGGAGGAGGAGGGGGAGGAGGAGGAGGAGGAGATTGGATTTATACCCCACCCTTCACTTGTAGTCTCAGAGCGGCTTACAAACTCCTTTCCCTGTGAGGTAGGTGGGGCTGAGAGAGCTCTGACAGAAACTGCTCTTTCAGGAACAGCTGTGCCAGAGCTTGTGACTGACCCAAGGTCACATCAGCAGGTGCAAGTGGAGGAGTGGGGAATCAAACCCAGTTCTCCCAGATTAGAGTCTGCACACTTAACCACTACTTAACCACCATCATCATATCTCATGGCACCATCACTCAAAGGAACTTGGGGGCAGCATACATGATTCTCTCCTTTTCATTTTATCTTCACAGTAATCTGTGAGAGACAGTGGTTGACAGAATGTGACTGCCTTAACAGATCACAACTTGAATGCTGTGGGGATTTGAGCCCAAGTCTCCCTGGAGTCCTAGTCTGACACTAGACATTACACTACACATATATAGTTCTAACCACATTCATGTATAATATTTACAGCAGTCTTGTAAGGTACTTCAGAATGCTATATAATGCTGTCACATCACAACTGGCTTTCAAGTGAGAAGCAGTGGTGGTTTCCCATTCAAGTACTAACCCTACTTACCTTCCAAGATCTGACAAGACCAGAAGAGACTATACCAGCCCATATCCCAGTTCAGTATTACTATCCTCATATTGTAGATGGAGAGACTGATGCTAAGAGAGAGTGGCTTGCCTGTGAGTTCACAGAAAAGTGAACTTTGAACCAGGGACTTACTGAACTGTAGCTCAGTTTAGCTACCACACAACACCACCAACTTGTGCACTCTTTTATAAATGAGGCTGGAGAACAATTTACAACAGATTTTCCAAATGCAAATCCTTTGTCCCAAAGGAATTCAGAGTTTATTGTTCTGTTTTTACCACTGAACTAGTGAGATCTGATTTTTCTGCTTCAGGCACCAAAATTTCTTGGTTCATCCTTGTCTCTGTTGGAATCTAAACAGAAAAAGACAAGTAACCAGGGTGTCTTATCTGCCAATATACAGTCTGTAATTTGACTGGCAGCCGCTGTATGCTTCCTCAGTTCTTGCTGGGGTTCTCAAAAGGACAAGGAAAATTAAAGTCACAAAATACAGTTCCCACCAAATTTCATCTGAATTGGAATTTTAGGTAACTTTGGAGGCTTTTGCTAGAGGGAAATTTCTGGGGGGAAATAACACTAGTTATCTTAGGATGAGATTTGCAATCACAGAGGACCCTGTGTTCAGGAGCTTAGTCACAGTACAAATTTCTGACTGAGTTCTACTTGTTATACTGTTATATAGTTGAGGACAAGATTCATAGTGCAAAACGCATGATGCATAGCATTATACATGAAAGGTAGCCATGTGTGAACTGCTGCTTTTAAATACAAATTGCACGAATGCAGTGAGCTGGAAAAGACTGGACCCCTTTATGTGTTATTTTTTTCCCAAGCAAAATTTACAATTTATATATGTAGTGGGTCTTCATAAATGATTCAATGCATCTATATTTTGTACTGAGGAATCAGTTCTTCACAAAATGTAAATGTGTGCTGCTGCCCTTGACTACACATGGCACATTTGGAATTAATTTCAGATCAGGATATGGGGAAAACATGTTTTTTGTTATAATGAATTTGGGAGGCATTTAGGAGGGTTTTCAAAAAATTCAGGATTGTTTTAGCAATTTCCCCCCATTTCCTCAACCCTCTCCCCCTGAGGCAGCAGGAGCAAGGAGTGAGGAAGGGAAAAGAGAGGAAGCTGGTCTGAAATTGGAGGCCAGGTCTACCCCCCCCCAAAATAACAGCCCTTTAACATTTAAACAGACTGGAGATGCTGAGTAACAGCTGATCTGACAGAACTGGACTCATAGATGGAAACTACAGGGGGGGCTTGGGGGCCCGGGCCTTTCCCGAATTTTTAAAGTTTGCTTTTGGCCTGTGTGAAGCTGAGAGAGAACATTGGCAAGGAATGTGCACTCTGTACATGTTCACACTCTTCATTTTGCTGTTACTTAAAATTGCGTGGTATAGTTTCAAAGGGGCAACCAAAATGGATGACAGGATTGCCCATTGGAAAACAATGGGAGAGGCTTGAAGGCTCATTGGAGATAATGGGAGCCAGGGATCGCAATTGACTTGCATGGGCTCCACTGAAATACATTGCAGCACAAAAAAAGTTGCAAAGAAAATGCAGAATGGTTTTCCCATTAAGGTCTTTGGGCCCAGACAGGCTACTCTGGGACTGGAATGACAGCCCCCAGAGTAAAACAAATATAGAGACCAAAAAAGGTTTATTCAAGGTATGAGCTTTCATGTGCATGCACACAAGACAGTCCCTAGGAATAAATTATCCGCTCTGGGACTAGAATGACACCCCCAAGAGTGGAATGATGGTCTCTAGGAAGAGAATCTGTGCTTTGGGACTGGAATGACAGATCACAGAGTGGGATGACAGCCCCTAGAAGTAGCAGAAGCATTCTGGTACTGAAATGACAGCCTCCCAGAGTGGAATGATGATCCCTAGCAATAGAATCTGTGCTCTGGACTGCAATGACAGGTCACAAAGTGGAACAGCAATCCCTGGGATTAGCAGAATTGTTCTGGGACTGGAATTACAGGTTGCAAAATGGAATGACAGCCCCTGGGAACAGGCTAAGTGCTCTGGGACTGGAATGACAGCCCTTAGAATAGAACGATAGTGCCAGAATGGTGCTGCAAGTCCAGTCCCAGAACACTTCTGCTTATCCCAGGGACTGCTATTCCAGTCCCAGAGTACTGAGAAGATTGCTACTACTCTGAACTCTGTACATTGCTGAGAAATTGAGTGTACAGCAACTGTTTTGTATTCTGCCCTGACTCAGATTCTCCAGCCATGCATTTACCAAATGAAGGCATCTGTGATGCCACAATTTAGTACAAAGTCACCCTTATGAATGAGGCAGAAACAAAACTCCTGTAAATGAATGTTTGAGAAAACTTTTAAACTTGCCTGTCTAACTGTCAAATTTGTGACCATTATTTTTTCCGATGCACATGGTATATATATTTGCAGATCTTAAAGTGACTATTCTAAAAGTGAATTTCAAAAACAGGACACAGCAGGAGATAACTGAGATACCACTACAACCACTGGCCAACTCCCACCTTTTCCTGGGTTTAGCCCAGCCCAGGGGCATTGCAGGGGGGTTCCCAGGGGTTCCCAAGCTCCCCTACAATTCTGGGGGGCCCCACCCTAAATCCCATATGGCTCCACCTCTATAGATAGTGACAATGGCCTGTGATGTCACTGGCTCCTCCCTATGATGTCACTGGGCCACAACTTTAAGCAATGCCTCTGTCCCAACCCCCCTCCCCAGGCAATTGGAAAGTCTACGCCCTTGACTGGACTCCCAGGTCTACTGCCCTTAGGAAATATTGGGCCCATTATTTCCTATGGGAAGGAAGAGGCCAGGTCTACATCTATGAAATAATGGGATAATTATTTTCTATGGGTAGACTTGGCCTCTTTCCTACCCATAGGCAATAATGGCTCCACTATTTCCTGTATGTGGTAGATTTAACCTCCTAGAGAAGGTCTACCTGATCTGCTGTTAGTGTTGCCTCCAATCTATTTAAATGGTTAAGGGCCATTGTTTTCTATGGGAGATAATATGGTCTGCAATTTTGAAGGCTAGCTCTTCCATAAAACATAATGGCCCTTAAAAAGGGGACCAGAGACACCAACTAACAGCTGTTTGGCAGGCCAGCTTCCTCTCTCTCCCTTTTATTTCCTGGTGCCCCATAGCCAAAACACTCCCTAAATTCTTGTAGATATATATATATTTTTATACTCCCAGAATTTGGGAGTGCTTGGGGTCATTTTGTATGTCCTTGAGCCACCCAACACAGTCAATTTCCAGTTTATTTTTGGTGTATGTACATCTGAGTGCACACCCCTACCCCTGAGCCCCGACCACTATCTCTGTTCCGTCCTTCAGATCAGAGAGTGTAGGGGAATGATTCAGTCTCCATTCTCTCCCTGCTCCTCCTCCATGTGGTTTTTTTTGTTTTGTTTTAGGTGTCTAAACAGCCCTGGAGGAGTCTTCATCAGCTGAGCCATTTTGAGGCTTAAATACTTCCCCATACCCTCAACACATCTCTAAATCTCTGGCCTCGTCCTGTGTGATTCTCAGTCCTGGCTGGTCAAGCATTGCTATGGCAATGTCACTTTTGGTGACCACTTCACCACTGACTGTTTGTCTTCATACCTGTGATCCAAGAGAAGTATTTTTTCCTGTGTGTGGGTGGAAGTCATGGCCTGGTGCTTACCACTTCTGGACCATCAGTTCCAGCTGGCTGGAAGCTTATTTTTTTTTCAAAGTCAATTTCCTGTACTCTATGGGGTTGCCGGATCCTGGCTTCCAGTGGGGGTTCCCGGGTCTGTTCCAGGATCTTCTGGCACATGTGCGGTCATGATGACATCAACCAGAAGTGATGTCACTATCGATGCCAGGGGAGTGACAGTCCAGTATTTGGGCAAAACTCTATGGTTTGAGCCCAATTTTACCACTTTGCCCCAAAACTAGAGAATTGCCCGCCAACATGTCACTTCCAGGTGATGTCATTACATCACATTGGGGGTCATTTGCGGGGGCCTGGCAACCCTAGTACTCTATGGAAGCTTTTCTCCATGTAGGTAAGTCCACTGGCTGGCCCTATCCACCTATCACTCTCTCGGCAGTAACACATGAAGCAGAACTAAGTCAATGTCCTCAGCAAGTCACCCTCAACACCCATCTATAACAACACCCAGCTGTTCTCAGAGTCACTGCCATAGGGCAATAAGCTATTCTGCAGATGTACATAGAATATTTAAAAATGCATTTAAAAATATGTATCTATACATTGCATTTAATTTGCTGCTCAGGCACTTGGGGTTCAGGGGCTTGACATGGGAGAGAGGAATGGGTATACTTTACTGGGCCCTATGGTAGCCCATTCTAAAATGCAACCCTAATATCATAAGATGGTTTCTTTTAAAACCCTTCAAAAAGTTGCTTTTCTCTTTTATGACTCGTGGCATTATATGTATAGGAAGGGGTTAGGAAGGAGAGCCTATTCCAGGTTTGCATAAGGCTCAGCAAAATGATTCTTGGACTCTGTTGGGGATAAGTAGGCTATAAATCAAGCCAAATAAATGCATACCGGTTTTCTTCATAGAGGTGTTCTGAAAAGTTTTATAAAGCATTTTGTCTAGTTCAAGGGCAATATGATAGTTATCATCTTATCTATATATGGAAAACCCTTATCTGTTGATGTTTTAAAAGATCTAGTCATTGAGCCTTCAAGGCAGAACCCCTTAAAGATTTTTAGGAAACTGAAAAATCAAGGCAGTGAGCTCACAGTGCCCAAGTATACACTTTTCTCTTGAAAGTGCTTATTATCTTCCTCATCATTCTTTCTTCCTTTGAGTGGTAATCACCTGTCTGCTGTGAATGTATTTATTTTAGTTCTTACCGTGAGACTGCAAATAGTTCATGCTCTTCTGTCTTCCTTTGTGTTTCCTTTTCCTCAAGGGTCTGTTGGAGACAGGGAATATCCATTTTCCATCCTGCTTCCTTGTTAATATACAACCACTCCCACCAGCAAAACTAGAATTAGATGTTTCTAGTGAAAAGAAAATCCTAGATTTCTTCCCCCCCCCCCATCACTAAGCTAATTTCCATATTGGTTCAGTGATGGCACTTCTTCTAACAAAAATCACCCTGCCCACTCATCATGACCTAGATAATAATGGACAAATGCATTTGGTAGCCTGTTCCAATAACACTATTCAGTGCTTTGCAAGATTGTATAATTCTACTTTGTATGCTCTAGGGGGAAATGATCAAGAAGCAGGTTTGGAGAAACATATTAAGCAGGCAATTTTCAGTGATGAATGTATGAAGATAGTGGCGATAAGAGCCCTTGAGAACAACCCAGATATGCATATAAAAGTAAGCTTCAATTGTCATGTTAATAAAATTACAAATAATAAAGAAATATATAAGGTATGAAGTGTTTTATTTTCAGTTAGGCACAATTAGGCAAGTTTTCAGGGTAGCAGAAGAAAACCCATTTGCTGGGAGACTTACTAAGGGCAGTAGATCAGGATGAGTGCCATCCTTGTAGCTCCTCCTCGGCCTTTTTCTTGCAAAGGAACACAGAAATTGGGAGCGGCTATCAGAAGTCAGCCTCTGGCATCACGGTGTGTCACTTATGAAACTCCCTCCATGTACCTCTTTGGCTAGATACAGTTCTTGGGCATTTTAGCAATGGGTGAAGACTGTATTTTACTGGAATTGGATTATTGCTGCTGAGGGCTGTTTGGATTGTATTTTAGTTCCCATACTGGCTCTTACCTTACTCTGCTGTTTGTCCATGTCTGTGTTATTTTACTTGTGCATATTGATTTATTTGAAGTGTGAGCTGCCTTTAAAAAGCACTTGTTATTACAGCCGTATATAATAATTTCAAATAAATAACTAAAGCCCAGCCATTGATGAGTGGAGAGATGGTGGTAAAGTCTGTTCAGAATTGAATTCAGTGGTGAATTGGGAAATGAACCTGTGTTATAACTGAACTGCACCAGTCAGATTCTTGTGAGTTCATCTGTGCATCCAGAAATCATCCCTGATGTTTTAGGCCATGCCATAGAAGTCTCCTGGACAGACAAGTGAACCCCTCAGAATGCACATGGATGTGCATTCCCCACCCCCAAGTTTATAGTTTAAAGAGTCAGATACCTGCTGTCCAAAACTGCTGTTAATCTCAGAGTTAAGTTGTTTGAATATATAGAATACTTTCTATTAAAAGAAAACCAACTTTTGCGTTTTCCCATTTTCCACTGAACTCAGTAGGTCTATTCCAGATCACAAAATTTACGATTTGCGGCCTCATTTGGCAAAATTAGATATGGACGAATAAACCACTCCATTCTGATAGCTGATTAAACACAAGATGACCTCAATTTAAGTCTATTTTAATGAAGCAAAAGATAAAATTGGATTTGATTAAAAGATTGTATAAATTATGGACTGAATGTTGTTTTGAGCATGCTGCTCAGTAATGGTATTTGCTGCATTATTTGAATATTATTATGTTAATTTAAAATGGCAGTAATTACTAATATGTAGTTGCTTAAATCTGAAAGTCCTTTATTGTGGATGAACATGACTAAATTATATTTGTGTGGCTTAATCTGACACTGGAGTTAAAGTACAGACCTTCCTTCCTTCCTTCCTTCCTTCCTTCCTTCCTTCCTTCCTTCCTTCCTTCCTTGAGGTCAGATCACAGTGAATGATACAAGTAATAAAATGTAATATTTTCCTCTTTCAATAGAAGACATTTCATTTCATAAATTCCACAAAACAATTCAGCAACCATTCACACAGTGAAATACCATTAAATTCAATAGATTGTATCCACTAACAAAACCAGTGCACAAACTGGGTTGCCCCCCACATGCCTATATAGATATATCTAACTGTAATCATAAGAACATAAGAGGAGCCTGCTGGATCAGACCTGTGGTCCATTTAGGTATCCTGTTACACATAGAGGCCAACCAGTTGCCTTGGAGGGCAAAGAAGATATAGAGGCTGAGGCCTTCCTTCCTGCTGTCTCTCATCACTGGTATTCAGAGGTTTGCTGCCTCTTGATATGGAGGCTTCCTTCAGGCCTGTCAGGTACAAGGCCCCTTACATAAAATAAGATATGACAGAAGCCATACTACCATATTATAATGAAATACATGAACAGCTAGCTTAGAATACAAATGTCTTCTTTCAGCCTGTACTATTTTCAGTGACAATATTACTGACTTACTGTTGACCTGATGACATCACGTTGGGGACATCCACCGCCCCCCCGCCCATGCGCTGGATCTCCAGAAACGGCAGTTCCCTGCCCTTAAAGGAGCCGGTGTTTCCCTTTTAAATGCAGGAGCTGGCGTTTCCCCTTTAAGAGCAGCCGCATTTCCCTTTTAAGAGCATGAAGCTGGCACTCCGGGCTTGGGAGGAAACACAGGCTTGGGAGGAAACACGGGTTCCACAGACTTAAAGGGAGAGAGAGGGGTGGGTGTGGGTGTTGGGGGCAATGTTCCCTCTAAGGCGTGGAGTCTTGTGAGCAAATATTCTACTTTGTGAGCTACTGGCATTAAAGTTGTGAGCAAGCTATTTGGCTGCTACATAAATTAGTTTGCTCTGGAGCCATCCTTCCTGGCCGGCGGGCGGGTAGAACCCCCCCAAAACGGGGGACCCCTGGCAAACAGGGGGGTTTGGCAACCCTAGTTGAGCTCCTTGGCTTCCACAAACTCCACCCTCCTCAGGTACCACCCCAAATATTAGCGGTTTGTGGCCAATGATCTATATAAGCATTGGAAACATGATGTGTATTCAGAAAGCCCAGGAAAATAGATTGAATTGTCAAAGGTTTACAAAGTTAGAGTTCCAAATAAAGCCCAGACAGCTGCCTCTTACCTATAAGGTCCAGGCCAAAGTATTGGGGCAACCAAATACAACCACTCCCCACTAAAATTTCAACAGAGAAATAGCATGATTATATGAACAGCAGTCAGCAGCAAACCAGAAGATAACATTTAAACAAACAAACTGTTGTAGATTGTTATTGTTAAGGAACAAGTCTGATATTTGTTTTATGAACTGTTTATTGCTACACATGGACTGTGCACATACACATGGGCTCACAGAGCTGTACAGTTTAGGTCACCTGTTGTGACACACACATAGAGGGTGCGTGCACATACCTTACATGTAAATACGGTTTCAGTAACTCAGTTCCCCAGCCTGGTGAAGAAGCACAAATCTCCATTATTGTGAGCAATGAAACAACAACTTTGGGAAGAGACAGCCCCCATGGCAAAGCTGCTTGTGGTCACGTATCCCCCATCAACTGCTTTGTTCCTGAGCTGGAATTTCCTGCCAGATGGACATTTGATTATCAAAGGAACTGACCAATTTCATCAGCATTACAAGGAAGCATCCTGATGCCTGGATTTCACACCGGTCCAGATGCCATACTTCGAGTAAGGTTTTAGGTTACAATATTGGCCATCCCTCCTAGGTAACCTCCCTCCCTACCTGCAACCAATAGGATTGTTTTTGGGATGGACTAACAGGTAGGTGGGTCAAAAGGTTGGCACAGGTGCCACCCACCTCTTGGACCCCCTACAAAAGAAGAGAACCAGTCACCTGGCCTCTCTTTCTGGTTAGCTAGCACTCCCCCCAAGACGACCCCTGCCTGCTTTTACCCCTCTTGAGTCCCACTTGCTATCCCCAACCCTTGCCTCTACTGCTCATGCGTTCCGGCTGGTTCTGGTTGTGTGTTGATTCCCTTTGTTTCCATTTCTTCCCATCCATTCTTCATTGGAACAACCAAGCTTCAGGAAAGATAAGTATCACTCGTCATCATCCCTACCTGCTAATGCAACTGTGCTTATTTCCTACGGTAACTCTTAGGACTTGATTGAATGTGTGCGTGCGTCAGTATTGTTTGTATGAGATATATTTTAAGTAAAATACATCTATTTTAACCACAACAGCCTCGAATCCTTTACTGGTAACCCTTGGTGGGATCAGGACCTAGGTATAAATTGGCAAGAACCCATTTATAAATTGCCAATTGCTGTAAATAAAGGCATTTGGCTAACATTATGCTGATATATTGGGTTGGCATCCATACCCTCTATATGTTTTGTTGATTTGTGTTCAAAACTGTTTTCCTACTCATTCAGTCATTCATACCATGCTAGCAAAAACACACATGAAAAAGTGAAACAAATTTATATCCTCTCTGAGAACTTCTAATTTTTTTCTCCAATGTGGAGTTCTCATTAAGGTTTCCTCCAAGATAACATTATATTGTCTCCCTCTCTATGTGCACTGATGGAAGAAAAATACATGCATTTAACATAGGATTGCCAGCCCCCAGGTGGGACCTGGCACAATGTCCCTGATGTGATGACATCATGCAGAAGTGATATCATCATGCCAGGGACATTGCGTAGCAACACTCTGGTATTTTGGCCCAAAATACCAGAGTGTTGCCATGCAACGTCCCCGGCATGATGATGCCATTTTCATGTGATGTCATCATGTTGGGGACATCACACGTGGTAACGTCACTTCACCTCCCACTTCTGGAAAGCTCCTTCCCACCCTCCACCAGTGAGAACAAAGGACCTAGCAACCCTAATTCAACAGTGGCTCTATTTGAAAAAAATCTGGTCTAAAATCAGCAGTGCTAAATGGATAAATGCGCAGATATCTGTTTCTACATGCATTACTATTGTTTAAGAAATATGAAGGGTATATGCATCTTTTTGCCTGTGGAAAATGCTGCAAATTAAAGGATGTTTTTCTGAGGGCTAGAAGATGCTGAAAAGATTTACTATTTCCCAGAAAAGTTCATTTATTCTATAAAAATATGAGTATGTTCAGTGAACGTAATGGGATTCTTAGGAGGCTACAGCCATCTTTTTTTTTTTGTTATGAGGTGGTAATCAACTGATTTTGCTTCTATTCCCAGACTCATTAAGCCTGTCCTTTCTGTTGTCTCTGCTTGCCTAAGGTAAAGGTAAAGGTTCCCTTGCTCGAAAGCCAGTCGAGTCCGACTCTAGGGTTGCGGTGCTCATCTCCGTTTCAACGCCGAAGAGCCAGTGCTGTCCGAAGACGTTTCCGTGGTCATGTGGCCGGCATGACTAAACACCAAGGCGCACGGAATGCTGTTACCTTCCCACCGGAGTGGTACCTATTTATCTACTTGCAATTTCTTGCTTTCGACCTGCCACCTCCATTTAAATTATCCCCCCCCCCGGCATATTTTATCCAGATGAGTTATCTAAGATGTACATTCCTTGAGCTTTGCATGTCTGCTTTTGAAGAGATTTCAATTGTTCATCTAGCTGATTATCCCTGTTCATGCCCAGCCATCTTTAGTTTTTTTGTTTTTTTAGTGTGGCAAATCTAGTCTTCCAGGAATATGGGAAATATAACACCCTGTTTTTTGTTTCACTTGTGCAATATTTATTGTTATTTAAATATTCTGGTTCCAGAAGAAAAAAATATATGACTCAAACAATGAGCTAGGCTCTTGAGAATGCCAGTTTTATTTAGATAAAACTTAGTTTTGAGTCTTCACAGTTGCAATAGCAATAAATATAGATTCATTAATCTGTTCATAAACAAATTCAATCCATATATCAAACTTCAGGATTAAATCTCTAGATAATTTTTGACAGGATGAAGTAGCTTTCCCAAGTTTATGATTAAGAAAAATAGAATATGATCTAATTAGGTGCCAGATATTAGTTCTGTGAAATCAATGAACTCTCAGGGTTATATATTCCTGTAATAAATGTGTATAGAAGAAGTCTGCACAGTTCTGCACTGATATGGTATGACACTGCGTAGAGGTCTGGCCCAGAGTTGTCAAGGCAGTTGCTCTGTTTTATGGCTCTGTTTTAAAGGTGAGGTCATTGAGGCACAAACATGGGAAAGAGACTTGCTGAAAATTTCCAAATAGGTCAAGTGGATGGAGCTCATTGATATCTCTTTAGACTTCTGAAGCAAGATCCTCCATGGTATGTTAAGGGTACCTTATAAGGTCATCAGTAGGCTTATTACGCCATTTAAAGGTGAGGGTATGGAGCATCCCCGGGGGCCGGGGATGCGCCGGCAAAAAGTCGCGCCGGCGATCCCACGGCCGGTGGTGATGCGGCCTTTCGTAAAGAACCTCCTAGGTAGGTGGTTCTTTTTTGCCGCGGGTTTTGGCCGGTAGGGGCGGATTGGGGATGGGCTGGGAACAGGTGCAGCATGATTCCCAGATGTTTCTGTGGGATCGCGCCCGTTTGCTGCGGCCCCGATCCATCCCTCTCCCGGCCCAAAACGGCTCGTATGAACACGGCCCCAGAATTAAGTCCAATGTTATGATATGGGGCTTCCTTTCAGGAAAATGTGGTTATTTGTCACCCAGAAAGTCTGTAGAACTGGAGTCCCCAATGTGATGTTCATGAATGCCACAGTGCTTGCCAGCTCCTTTCCTACTGCCCAAGTAATTTTAGGAAGTGGGCTGGGCCAGGTGGGCCTTTTTGACTTTATGTAAAGTACTTTACCTGTGAAAATAGCAGCATGGTTCTAAAAACTCAATCAGCCTTGATTATAACTAGTAGCAATTGAGCTGCACACCTGATTCTAAAGTTAATAATAAAAGCTACATAGCAGATCTGTTTTTTTTAAAATGTTATATGTGAATTAACTACAAAACATATTTATTTATTTATCGTTTATTAGATTTTTATTCCACCCCTCACCCAGAATGGGGCTCTGGGCAGCTAACAACATGCCAATACTGTAACAATAATAAAACCATAACTCTAATAAAATCCAATTAAAACTCAACTCACATCTTTTGGCATAAAAATCCATGGTGCTGTTAGTAGAGTCCACCAGAATTACATTACTGGAATGCCTGGTGAAATAACTCTGTCTTACATGCCCTGAAGAATTCAGACAAGTCTCACAGGCCACAAGTCTCCTCAGACAAAGCATTCCACCAGATTGGGGCCACGATGGAAAAGGCCCTCACTGCTGTTGCACTCAAATGACCAAATGTAGGGCCAGGTACCACCAAAAGCCCAGCAGGAAGGAGAGCTGGGTGTCATCTGCGTACTGATGGCACCCAACACCAAACCTCCTGACAACCTTTGCTAGAGGGTGCATATAATATTGTATATAACATTAAATAACACTGGAGACAGGATCAAACCCTGAGGAACCACTCAGTCTAGTGGGTACCTGGTTAAAGTCCTGTCCTCAGTGGCTACCCTCTGCGTGTGTCCTTGTAGGACCAAGGCAAACCAAGATATGGCAATGCCCCTCACCCTCAGTGAGGCTAGGTGGCTGACCAGGACTGAATGATCAGCTGCTGGATTAGACCTGCTACCAAGGCTGTCTTGGTACCAAACCCAGGCCTTTACCCAGATTGGAATGGATAGAGTGTAGATTTCTCATCTAAGAAGTCCTGGAACTGCTCAGCAACTGCTCTCTCAATTACCTTTCCCAGGAATGGTAAATTTAATACTGGGCAGTAATTGGCTAGCTCCTCTTTGTCTAAGGAAGGCTTCTTTAAGTGGGGTCCAGTAATGGCTTTCTTTCAGGGGCTAGGGAAGCTACCCTGAGAGAGGGAGAGAGAGAAATTTATGATCTTCAGGGGGCATCCTACCACATTCCAGCAAGATTTTACCAGCCATGATGGGCAGGGATTGAAGGGTGAGGTTGTTGCCTTTACAGCTCTCAGAACACTGTCCATATCTGACAATGAGAACTAGCAGAAGTGGTTCAAAAAAGGACCAGACATTGGCAGTTTCCTGATAGTTTAATTATTATCAGTCAGGCATAACAGTAAAAGCAGATAAGTGATAAGCATTATTTTCTGGAAATATGCCAGGCAACCAAGCTTAAAAAATAATTTTCTCACCAGTGAGAGAAGCAGATTTGCAGCCTGATCCCAAACACATTGATTTAACAGTTGCATTGATTTCAATACAAATAAGTGTGCTTAGGACATGACTTTATATGTCAAACACAATGCCAGAACACAATGCCAGAATACTGCCTGTGGCAGAATCACACCACAAATGTCCCAGAACCCTCCATAGCTTGACTGAAATCAAGAGCACAGTACATGTCCCGGAAGAGATAGCAGACATTTTAATGATCATTTGAAAAAGATCATTTTCCATAATGGAACCATTTGGTTCCACCTCTCTATATTTAATGTAGGGTTGCCACTCTCCAGGTGGTACCTGGGGATCTCCCGGTATTACAATTGATCTCCAGATGACCAAGATCAGTTCTTCTGAAGGAAATGGCTGCATTGTAGGGTAGACTGTATGACATTTTACCCTGCTGAGGTCCCTCCCCTGCCCAAATCCCACACTTCCTAGGGTCCACCTCCCAAATCTCTGGATATTTCCCAACCCAGAACTGGCACCTCTAACTTAATACCATAACAACCAGTTTCGAGAACAATTGTTCAGGTTCTGAGAATTAAAATAATGCAAGTATAACAAGCTGCTCATAAGTGAGTTCCTGGACCCCTGACAATGGAAGGATGGGGAAAGAACTAAATTTGCATCAGAGGCCAAAAGGGAGACTCGAGTATCCGATTCTACCTCCTCGTGATGCATTTGGGGGTGGGGGGAAAGCCATATAAGGGATGGTATGTGCCCCACCCCCTTCTCTTTTTGACCACCCATCCTCCCACTCTTTAATTCAGAATGGTCATTAGCTGGTCACTCATTGGGGGCTGTCATGGCCCTGCATATCATCCCAGGGTGTCCCCCTCAGCTGTGTTATCAGGCACTAAAAGGGAGACACGGGGACCTCAGAATACAGATGAGAGGCCTTGGACAGCCGGCAGTAGGCCCTCTCTTAAGTTCTTTCCTTCATTGTGTGCTCTCTCTCTGGTTTTTCCATCACAACTCCATTGCTCTCCTCCTCCTTGATCCCAGCCCCTGCTCTCTTTTATGATGCCTAGCCTTGGGTTCCCACCCCCCTTTCCCTTTGTGATTGGTTTCCCGTTGTGTCCCTCCACCCCAGCCCCACTCCCATTGGGCAGAACTGTTTGGCCTGTTAAGTCCCTGTTCTTGCCCCCTGCCTGCTCAGTCCAGGGCGGGGTTGGCATTTGCAGTTCACTCTGTCCTGCAATCGCCATGTTGGGTGATTGCCATGTTGGGCTGCTTAGAAGTGGCTCCCTCCTCCACTTTCCCCTATGATGGCTGCAGGGCTCTCTGTGCCCCCCTCCCCAGGCTCTGCCACCGTGCCCCAGCTTCTCCTTGCTCCAGTGGTAGGGCTCTTCCCTTTGGGGTCTGCCATAGCCCCAACCAGCCAGGAGCCAAACCTGCTGCAGAGTGGCCCCAACACAGAGCCAGCAGCGACGGACACCACTATTCCCTCGGCCCTCCAGGATGGCACCAGCTGAGTAGGAATTTTTCCCCATCTGGTGGATTGGCACTAGCCTGGGTGGGTTTTTCTCCTACTCTGTTATAAAAAAGGGCAACAGGTCATCCACTAGGTGATGGGTGGATGGTATTCCAAGTTGGCAGTAGCAGTGCAGATCAAGTTGATTGAAAGGTACACAGTAGAGCTTAGGTGAGCACCCTGGGGCATCATTGGATGGTGAAGGGTTAGCCTTCAGACCATAGACCTGGAACAGGAAGCCCTTGAGTGGTGTCATTATCCTCAACCCATAGATCCTTTGGATAGGGGGACAAGAAGTGGCGCACCTCCCACGAGCATCATGAAGACTTGACAAGGAGAAGCCTGAGCCATACAAATGTGATGGCTCACAGCTCAGAGCCAGAGTGGTCTCACCTGTAAATCCAAGGATGTGCAAACAAAAGTAGGCCTGACTCTTCTGCATCCCACCAGTGTCCCACACTGTGTTTGGGTTTGGAATGGGGTTTTGGATTACAGGCACCATAGATCAATGCCCACAAATAAATAAAGTTGGCCTTTTTATTAACCAACAAAAGGTGTTGTCTCTCCTTATTCTGGGTCTGCATGCAATACTTGCATTTTCACAGCTTTGAAAATTCCTCATGTGCAATTGTGCAATTGAGAGCTTATCCAGTCTGAAAGGTGGCAGCCATATACTATGTTAATAGGCCTAGCCTGTGCAGTATATATATAGATAGATTGCTGGTCTAGGAAGAGGAATTGTGATGAACTACACTTTAAAAGCTCGTAAGTGCTGTGTAAATATGTGAAGGACTGTGAAGGGTTAATGCCTCACAGATCAAGAGAATCTTGAGTGACAGGCTGCTCAAAGGGATTAGATTGGTTAGCGTCAGTTGAGCAGAAAGACTTGGGAACTGACTGCTGAGGAGAGCTGAATTTAGCACTGACTGAGGACTGGGAAGGTTGGTAAGGAGGAGGGGGAGAATTGCTGAAGACCTCCATTTGGGGCAGAAAAGGGGATAGATCTTCTAGTTAGAGAAATGATTCGCTGTCCAGTTGATAAAGGAGATAGCTCTAAAGAGTGGAGTGATCCCTGGTGTGTTTAAAGAAGGAATTACTTGGTAGAGTAACCCTGCCTTCTGAAACCTGAAGAGTCTGTTAAACTCAAGAAAGTGAACTGGAATGCTTAGAAAACACTAAAACAAAAGCCTCTAATCTCAAAGATTCTAAGGCTGTGGTCAGACGGGCTGGAAAGAAAATCCTGTGTGTGAGGAAGGGAAGAGGGTGAGGTTGCCATAGGAGTCATAGATCCAGATCCCTATCAAGAAATTTAGTGAGGAAGCCAATCACTTTCTGATCATAACCTACCTCTAGGGCTGCCAAGCCGCGGCGGGGGATCTGTGCATCTTCACAGGATCCCCACCGCAGGGGACAGCGATACGTGTTGCACCGCCGTCGCCAGGATGTGACGCTACGCGTCGCTCTGGCAACAGGGCTGTTTGGAGTCCCGTTGCCAGAGCGACGCGTAGCGTCACATCCTGGCGACGTCAGTGCAACGTGTATCGCTGTCCCCCGCGGCAGGGATCCTGTGAAGACGTGCGGATCCCCCGCTGCAGCTTGGCAGCCCTACCTACCTCACAGGATTGTTGTAATAATAAAATGGGGAAAGGAGAGCTATTTGTGCTATCCTGATCTCCTTGGAGGAAGGATGAGATAAAACAGTGAGAAAGATCTCACAGTAAAGCTTCGCTATCATTATTACTTTTTAAAAGCAAACTAAATGCCTCAGTTTCTGCCTTACTTAGGATTACTTAGAAACTAGAGTTGCCAACCTCCAGATGGTGGCTGGAAATCTCCTGATATTTCAACTGACCTCCAGACTACTGATATCTATTCACCTGGAGAAAAGGGCTGCTTTAGAAGGTGGACTCTATGGCATTATACCCTATTGAAGTCCCTACCCTGCCCAAACTCCACCCTCCCCAGGCTCCACCCCAAAAATATCCAGGTATTTTCCAACCTGGAGTTGGCAACCCTGTTAGAAATGCAGGTTTGCCTTGGAAGTATTCTGTGGAGGGTTTTTTTGTGGGGTGTGTGTGACAAAAGTAAAATAACTGGCTACAGGGAATGAAACCTTCAGTGCATTTGCTCTGCAACCTCTGAGCTCAATTTAAAAAGCAAGAAATTTTAATAATTGTTTGAGTAGGAGTTAATTAACAGCATGAATTTAGTTTAAAAGGCATTTAGCATTTTACCTAGAGTATATGCATTGTCTTTGCATTTCATTTATAAGCAAAATTCTTCTTTCTTGCATCTGCATGTGCTTGTTATGGATTTTTATTAACTTAAAGTGGTTTCATTAGCTGATTATAATTAAATCTTTATACAATACTATATATATGGTGTTCCTATAAAATGTGAGAAATGGAAATTATTAAAAATTTTATGACACCAGGAAGTGGGTTAATGTCTCATCTGGTGTTCACTGTGGTGATGTATGCTAATGTTTTTTTTCCCCCTTATGGAAGAAAACTGGCTACATTTAGTTCTCAGCTAAGCCCGAAATACAGCTATTTAAATCCATGCAGCTATTCTTTCTTGGCTTGAGGAACAGTTTCAGAACTTGTTCTAAGGTGTTTTTGTCTCCAGAATGACGAGTGCTTTCCTTCCATATTCCACTTCATCACCTGACTGTTTACTACCCCATTGTGAGCCTGGTAAACATTATCCCATGAAAATGTGTGACATTTCATATATATTTATTAGTGCTGTATTCTGCATAGGGAGCGAAGGCAAAAGTACACCCCAGATTTAAAATACTTAAATAATCATTCTTTCTCCAGAGAACCAAAAGAATGGTATTTCTAAGGATGAACACATAAATATATCTAATATACAATTTACAATATCACCAAATTACAAATTACAATATCACCACAGACACCATTTTTATGGGGGATGGAACCAGTAGCTGTACCAGTTTAGAAACAAGCTTGCATGGAAGTTATATCCTAACTCTGTAGGTAACTATAAGCAAATCCTTAGAAGGACCAGATTTACTTTTAAAGTTTGATTGCCTTCAAGCTAAATTGCTAAAAACATGAATTTGTTGAGACCAACCAGCCCTTTAAAAGAAATTAAACTTCTCATATAATGGAAATTTGCAAGTGTTAGTAGCAAGACAGCACTAAATATCATAAGAACATAAGAAGAGTCCTGCTGGCTCAGACCAGTGGTCCATCTAGCCCAGCATCCTGTCTCACACAGTGGCCAGCCAGTTCCTCTGGATGACCAACAGCAGGGCATATAGGCCAAAGTTTTCCCCTGATGTTTCCTCCTGTCCTGGCACTGGGATTCGGAGGTTTACTGCCTCTGAACATGGAGGTTCCCTTTAATCACCATGGCTAGTAGTCACAGCTAAGAACATTCATTGGATCCTAATTCCTTAGGACATCCTAATTTATTGGATGTCCTAAAGAACTGGCTGTGTAATATTACTATGGAAAATAAGAGGGTGTGGATGAACAGATGAAAGCAGCAGCAGGCTGGTATTTTTGTCTTTTCTGTTGCTATTTGTCAATAACAACATAAAATCTCCTGTAACTGAAAAGACAGCAAGCAAGTAAGGAGAGGCGCTGGATGCAAGGAGGGTAAGGCACTGATGTGCAGTGTAGTTATGTAAAAATACCCAGTAAAGAATATCAAAATGCTTAAAAGTGTGTAAAACTACTATGAAATGATGTACACAGATGCCTCCATACACTTGTCCCAATTGATTTCAGTGAAGTTTCGCTGGTTTCCATGAAACTTATTGTAATTTAAGTGGGGATAGGTCCAGTTTTAAAAGGAGATAGGTCCAGTTTTAAAATCTAAATGAGGAGTCACCACGCTTTTCTTTAATGAGACCTACTGCTAAGTAATAAAAAAATATCCTAGGCTACCCCCTGTTCTTGGCATGTTACCAAGTTTTGCTTTGTCCTAGGAACAGAACAGACTAGACAGGGTGCCTAAAAGGACACTGTCATGCAAGCATCGCAGAGGGAAAAAAAACCCTCTATGAAATAAAGAAGCCTGGAGCTGATAATTTTGTCTGGGGCTTCTAAGGGATACGTGAGCTGCTCTACAGCAGCCATTGACCTATGGTCTACATGTATCTCACTCAGAAGTAAATCCCTTCTATTTAAATGGGGCTGACATCCAAAGAGGTGTGCTTCATATTGCAGCCTTAAACATCTCAGTTATAACAACACACAATAATACAAGAATATAAGGGGGTGGTCACATGTGTGAGATAAAATGGGGGGGGGATGCGAGGCTATTTCCTCTGGAGGAATTTGACCCGCAGTTGCATGATCACACAGTCCTTGGAAGCTGCGGGCACAGCCTGCCACTGCATGATCAGATGCAACCGCGGGTGAGGGTTGTTTTTTTTTTTGCTGTTTGTTTCCGATGCGCTTAAACAAGGAATCAATTAATCGCATCTCTGGACTGAGGGCTCCCTATGGAGTTTGTGATGATGCGCATACTGAGAGGGGGGGGGGAAACAATGGCACAAAGTCAGGATGGCCTGATCAGACCATCCTGACGCCATGAGAGCATGCTGGAGTGATCAGACACGGGAAACTCTGTCCATGGCCTGTTGCAACCCATTTACTACTGGATTTCCCCCCCGTGTCTTTTTACTCCACTCCTGCGGCGGAGCAAAATGGGTTGCCGACGGGTGCGGGGCACTTCCCAGATGTTCGTGTCTGATGGAGCCCTTTAAATCCACCTGGCATTCGCGCCTATGGCGGGGCTAATTGTGTGTGTGATCACGCCCTAAGACTTTCTGTACCCAAACCACTAAGGAACTTAACTTCAAAAACTGTCAGATTACTTGCTGACAGCAGCCTGGATTTTTGCTCCATTCTTGCCCCCAAGTTTGCAGATCCTGAATATACTTTTTACTGGCCTACCCAATTTGTACAGAAAGGTTAGTATGAATTACAAAGTTTTTGTGAATGTTATTGAACATTCTGTCCTCCAGAATGCTTCAGGCTGGGCTATATAAAAAGAAAATAATTACAAACCAGGCATCTTTATTTAGATTTTTAGATAAACCAAATTCTCTCCAATAGCCATAGCTTCGAAAGCAAAGGTACCCAAAAGACTGGACTAATTAGATGCTCTCCATCCACTAAATAATATCACCCAATTAGGCTCATTTTCACTTACTAATGCACACTCTAAAACAAATTTCCAGTTCTAAAACCATCAAGATCACTTTGTTTTTCAGCTATTGTCAACTTTATATGTTGGGAATAGGACTGATAGGAAGCACCATTTTATATTTGTAAGAGAATTAGATTTAATTTTATTACATTAATGTTTTAAGGGGGTAGAATAATTTGGAAAGTCACAAGAAGGCATGAAGCACTTTCCTTAAAATTACTAGTTTTAAAACCCAGTTGAAATGGAAGAGCAGAAGACACAGATGGAGCCACTAATTGCTTCTGCAGACCCTCCTGACAAAAGAGAAGGAAAGCCTTCCCTCACTGTCCCTATACCTCTCAGTCGCAGGTCATGACTTTACTCATTGGTTAGAAGAGGGAACATACATGGGGTTGTCTCCCAGAAAATCCAGTTGTTTCCTGTTGGCACCTGAAATGTTGGAGGGAGAAGAAGAAGAAGAGGGGGAGGAGGAGATTGGATTTATTCCCCACCCTTTACTACCCAAAGAAGTCTCAGAGCGTCTTACAATCTCCTTTCCCTTCCCCTCCCCCCAACAGACACCCTGTGAGGTAGGTGGGGCTGAGAGAGCTCTGACAGAATCTGCTCTTTTTCAAGGACAGCTCTTATCAGAACTATGGCTTGCCCAAGGTCATCCAGCCGGTGCAAGTGGAGGAGTGGGGAATCAAACCTGGTTCTCCCAGATTAGAGTCCATGCACTTAACTGGTGTAGTGGTTAAGTGCACAGGAAATATATGGGAAATGTTTCTGCATCCCCCAATGTCATGATATCATTTCCAGTTTTCACTGGAAGTGACATCAGTGTGATAGTGTGAGGCTGAGAGCCAGTTTGGTGTAGAGATTAAGAGTGATGGACTCTAATCTGCATAGCTGGGTTTGATTACCCACTCCTCCACGTGCAGCCTGCTGGGTGACCTTGAGTCAGTCACAGTTCTCTTATGAATAGTTCTCTCAGAGCTCTCTCAGCCCCACCTACCTCACAGGGTGCCTGTTATGTGGAGAGGAAGGGAAGAAGATTGTAAGCCCATGTGAGATGCTGAGTGAAGGGCAGGGTATAAATCCAACTCTTCCTCTTTATCATCTGACATACCTTTCCCTGCTCCCAAATACCCCTGAAGGCTGTGGCCTGGCAACTATATACAAACTAGGGATGGGCATGAATCAGCTGATGTACTAAAGCTCATCATGAATTTCAGCCAGTTCATGGTTCGCAAACTGAAGTCCTTGAACTGAAGAACCACAATGAACTTCCATGAATTTTGGTGCAATTCGTACTGGTTTGTGCCAATTCATGAAGAGCAGAAAGCAGGGGTTTACCCCTGCTTTTTGTTCTTCATGAGAAACAGCTGAGCTGTTGGGAGCTCCCCACTGCTCAGCTGTTTGGTTTAAATGGTGGAGAGCCACTTAAACCAACAACAGAGAGGTGGAGAGAACTCTCCCTGCCAGCCCAGCTGTGGACTCCCTCATTCGATGAGCCTGGGCCTTTCTCTTTTTCTATGATATGTAGGTTTTGCTATAACTGACTTTGATTTCTTGGTTCAGAAGTCCCATAAGCCTTTGCTCTTTTGCGGGCATCCTAGGCATAAAAAGTAAAGCCTTGCCCTGTAGATGTACCTTTGACTGAATTCACATTTCATGGCCTTCAAAACCTAAGCATTTCTGTCTAAGTCTTTTTGACATCACACTTAATAAAATATATCTAGGTGAAAGTTCATACTAGCAAAAGTTCATCTTAAAATGGACTGGCATTTGGCAAGTTTGGTATATTTTAATTAACTCCTGCCTTTATTCCTATTGACTGAAAGAAGTTTAAAAAGGAGGCTTTGGGCTTTGTTCAGGGCTGCTTGGCCAACACCCCACCTAGGCTTGAGTGCGGGCTTAGTCCACAGTCCAGGAATTTCTTGCACTTTCTGAAATGTACACTATATCAGGTATTGGGATTTTTCTATATGTTACTGGGTATTGATATTAAATATATGCTATTGAGTTTTACTGGTGTATTGTTTTAGAGTTAATAAATACTTTCAGTTTAAGGCAACTGTTCTTGCTGTGTTTCTCTCCCTCTGGAAGCCTGAGTTCCCTAGCCAGACTCCACGCACCCACAGAAACAACCCTAATGGGGTTGGGGATCTCTGGAAGAGGCCTGGACTTCTAAAATTCCCCTTCAAAGATCACTGAGCCCACAGGGAAAACTCTCCCCACCAGCCTAGCTGTGGGGTCTCTTGTATGGCCCTGTTTAAAGGGGCTGTGCAAGGAAGCCCAACAGAGCTCCACCCATTGGGAGAAACCTTCCCCCAGCCCAGATTCATACTCTTTTCATCCAAGGAAAGCCATGGCCAGCAGAAAGGAAGGGCTGAAGTGCCTCCCAAGAGGGCAGTTCACCTACTTCTTTCTGCTGGCTGCAGCTCTCCACCACACATCTGTTTTGGGGCTGTCTTTTGCAGTCCCTTTAAACTTCAAAGGGACTGATGAAGACAGTCCAAAACAGCTGAGTGGCAGGAAGAAGCTGTTCCCTGCCGCTCAGCTGTTTTTCGACCTCTCTGCAAACTCTGTTTAAAGGGACTGCAGTCCCTTTCCACAGGGTTTGCAGGGCCACAAACCACACAAATCATTTTGGTTCGTGAATGTGCCTTCTCGTTTGGTTTGTGGTTCAGCCACAAACCACAAACTGAATTTCATTTTCCCGTTTCATGCCCAACCCCAATACAGGCTTTTCCCCACTGTATAAAGTAAATCGAATACAGTCTTCGCATTTTACTATCTGGATTTAGAAAGTCTTGAAATATTTTCTAATGAATGCTGGAATCCAGGCCAGCTAATGGACTAACTGTGCAGTGCCCAGATTGTGGGTAGTAACTCGTCAACCATGCAAGATGGATAATGAAATTATCTGCTATTTACATTAAATACTGTCATAGTAAGAAGTATGCTAGCACAGCAGTTAAGAGGAAGAAAAACCATATCCATACCTGGTGCTGCTTGAATGTCATGGTGTAATAATCAATATAGGGCAAACATTTTTATGCAACACAAGCTTTGATTTATGTCGTGTTTCATAAGTGTATTTTGAATGTGTTGTAGACCACCTTGTATATGCCTTATTAAATATTACTCCTGGCAGGGTTTGTAATTCAGGCTAGTAAAATAAATTGGAACTATCATGTCACAGACAACATCCAACCATAAAACATGGGTATTTTAATAAGTCTGATGAAGCAGTATAAAATAGTCTCCATCAGACTGTTTTCTAAAAGTCTAGCTATTAATATTAATGTACACTTCCTAACACAGCATCTCCAGAGCTTCCTAACACAGCATTGTCCTTGGTAAGGTAATTCACATTGCCTCAAGTGTCTTTGGAGAATGGGAATGATTCAGACTTAGGTTATATGATTATGATGATGAATATACTGTGTGGATTGTTGCTTTCATTTGCAATATTCCTGCAGTCAGAACTTCAAAGACAACTTCAGCTGCACATGTGGTTCTTGTACATGCACACTGAGAGATGTTCCTATTAGGAGCTTCTCCTTTTGACTCAAAATCCGTGCTTTCTTCCTTGGAATCCGGTCCCTTGTCACAATAGCTGAGATAAGGCCAATGTTCCTGCTATAAAACATCTCCTAACTTCAGACACTGATTTCGTTAACTGTCTCTCATTAGTATCACTCATTGGCCATGTGGAATAGGAATTTGTGATTTTTTTTCTTTTGTTGGTATCATTTTATAATTAGAGTAACTTTTCCCTTGAGATACATCAAAATTATGGTCCCTAAGTGAGGAGGATGGGAAACAACAACTGGAAAGCCAAACCTTTTAATTGAATTCACTGGTGAACTGCCCAGGATTTCATGCAAAGAACTTAAGTTACTCACCCCCAAACTGCACATTAAAATTAGCTGCAAAGCTGGAAATACATTCTTGGAGCATCTGGCTTTTTTTCTTCCAATCCACCAGCTACTCTAGCATTTTGAAAAGGAAGAAATACAGTTTCCCCTTGGCATTAATTAGGGATTTAAAAATGAATTTTAGATAATTAAAAAGGTCAGCTCAGTTTGAACATGTTCTCCCAAAGGTTGCAGGTTAATTTTAAATGCATTTAAGTTCCAGGAGACTGAGAGACTTTACAAAAGAATGGGAAGGGGTTTCCCCCCACAGACATACTAGAATCTCATTCCTATAAAGCCACTTTAGCTGTGAAAGCCACAAACAAAGTACTTTATTTCTGTGGCTACTAAACCACTGTTTGTTTGGCATGTAACATAGAAATGTCTGGCTCTTGGGGCAAGCCCATGGCCCAGAGGAGCCAGAGCCCAATCAGGCCTGGAGTGTGTGTTCTCCTTTCCAGATTCTGGACCAACTGAAGCAGCTAAGGTATAACTAAAAGCAGAATTAGGTCTGAAGCAGGAGGTGAACCTGAAGTGCAGCAGACAGAAGATACTGATCTATTGACTAGAGTAAAACAAAAGGCCAGGTTTTTAGTATTTCTGAAGGGTAGCCATGTTAGTCTATTGTAGCAAAATAAAGCTGAAGTTCTGTGGCACCTTAAAAATTAACAAAACAGAGATCAAGGGAAATTCCCAGTGCATCCCTGAAATGCCACTCTCCAAGTAGGGTTGCCAACCTCCAGGAAGAGCTTAGAGATCTTCTGGAATTACAACTGATCTCCAGAAATCAAAGATCAGTTCCCTTGGATAGGGATGGGCATGAACCGAACCACAAAGCAAAATTCATCATGAATTTTGCCCTGTTGGTGGTTTGTGAACAGAAGTTCATGACAGGTCTACCATCATGAACTTCCATGAACTTATAAAGCATTTCATGGCGGTTTGTGATGGTTTGTGGATGGAACAGAAAGCAGGAGTTCAAAGTGACTCGGAGTCCCTTTAATCCCCTGCTCTCTGCTCCATCAATGAACCACCATGAAGTTAAAGTTAAAGAGGTACAGTATGATACAACATGTTAAGAAGAACCAATTAGGCTGCAAACCCACATGCCTTTAGATTAAACATAGGTGCGAATACCTGATGGGTCTTAAGGGAGCGATCAGACAGCAACATCTGGGAAGTGTCCCGCAGTCGTGGGCAACCTGTGCTGCTCTGCCGCAGAAGTGGAGTTAAAAGACACTGGGGAAAAGTCTGGCTCTAACAGGTTCCGATGGGCCACAGATGGACTTTCCCCTGTCTGATCATGCAAGCACGCTCTCATGCCATCGGGATGGTCTGATCATGCCATCCTGATCAAAGACTTGCATTTTATTTGCCACAGCCTGTGTTCCCTTTTATCAACCTCACTGTGACCGCTTAAAGGAATCCTTCTTACCTTTTATGGCTTCCATTACATTGTTTGTTAAACATGCAGGCTTTTTTCCCTATACCTTTTTGTGCCTTTCCTAACCTGTTCATCCTTGCTCATGTTACTGAATGTTCTTCCTTACAGAAAATCCCACAACAGAGAAAACAGAAAATCCCATAACAGGGAAAACACGGAGAAAGGTTCTAAGATGATGTTCTCCCTGATATCCAGTGCAATATTTTTATATGAATGAGCTTTCAAACATATGAACTCCCACTTGCACTATCAAATGGTACAGCCCAGATACATGATTACCATTTCAGTGAAGACTAGCAGACAGATAATGTATTATATGAAAAATGCCTCTCATGTGTTGTTTTTACACAGCAGCATAAAAGCAGATTTTAATTGCAACATTTCTTTTAAAAGAATTGTGCACAGTCTCATTAATAAATACTTGCTGTCTTTTTCATAAATGAGACTGTATCTTCAATCACCACAGAATATAATCCTCAAATAACAGGGCTAAATCTGAGGGAAGAAAGTAAAATAAACTGCTATCCATCCTTCCCCATTGCAGATAAGCCTCTTTGATCCAGTGGGACCCAGGTGTTACAGACCACAGAGATGGGTCCCTGACATTGGATTCTTACATTTTATTAGCCTGACCAACTCACTGATCTCATCTTTGGCCTAGTAATTTAAAGCTAGCTTCTCTTGTAGTGCCAATCAGAATTTATGGTCAAAATATCACAAAAAAGAAGACACAATAAAAAAGATGGTGTCCAGAGTTTCATCTCTCAGGGTTAGCATTAAATAACTCAGCATTTATGCATTAGTCTTATTTACACCCTGTATCCGAGGTATATAAACCTATTGATGGCAAAGCACAAAGTGTTTAGTGTTTTTTGTAATCTTTGTGAGTCATAGGTAGACCAGTAAAGACTGAATCAATCAAGCATTTTATTGCCACTTCTGTGATTTTCCCAGAAAAAAAATCACAAGATAACCTCATGATTTGCCACGCAATCAAAAGCAGCAGCAACGAAACATAATGTATGAAATGTATCTTACTGGCTGAAATGTATCACATTTTTTATACAACTTTCTAAACTATCCTTTGGGTCCCAATAAATTTAACATCAATGTGCAAATAATGACTATCAGAAGGCAAGTATCTTAAAGTAGCACGGAGGTCTTGTGTAATGTCTAACCATCCAGGCTGGGTTCCCCCCCCCCAAAAAAAAAATTGGTAATGTTATGGGTGGAAAAAATTCTTGATCCACATGGCAAATCTGGTGTTACAAGATGCAGATCAGAAATCTTGAGAGTTTGGAGGAAGCTGTGTTACCATGTCAAGGACAGAATGACATGATATCTTATAATAGCCATGATGTCTTAGCCTCTTTGGTTTCTGGGCCTTAAAACTTTTAATCAATAATGTGACAGCCTCATTCAGCATTCCTGGATGCTTAGATTGTTAATGTATTCTCCCCCTTTTCTGGTGGATCAAGGCTGGCCAGCATAGGGAACCAGTTAACTTTGGTTGCTTCCTTGCTCCCGGCCTGACTAGGCTCCCCCAAGGGGATATCTGTGACAACCAACCCTTGATGAGTTAATGCTATAATTGGCTGAGTATGTGGAAATTCTTACTATAATTTCACAAGACCCAGTTTTTAGAGACTTTAAGGCTGTGTTCACATGCGCCAGTTGAAGTGGAGGTGAAGCGAGGCTATTTCCTCCAGAGGAATTTGACACGCAGTTGTGAGATCACACCTCCCTTTGTAGCTGCAGGAGCAGCCTGTCACTGTGTGATCAGACACAACTGTGGGTGAGTCTTTTTTTTTTTTGCTGTTTGTTTCCCATGTGCATAAAAGAGGAGTTGAACCTTGGAGTATGCGATGATGCACATACTGCGAGAGGGGGGGTGTCCCAACACCGAGCCAGGATGGCATGAAATGTAATCACTAGGCAAGCCTACCTTGTTTAAACTCACACATGAGGCAAATTCCTGATGAGCTTTTATTGATATTTTTGTTGGTAGTTCATCTTGAGCACTATTCCAAGCAGCTTTACACCTCTGTAGTAGCTCCCTTGTGCTACAGGCGGAGGGCTTGGCTATGTCTAGGTAAATATGTAACACAGCCTTTTATGGCTGCTTTTGTAATTCCACAGTCTGAGAACTATATTTTCTTGATCACTGGAGAAGGCACATTTCCCTTGAGGGGGTGATATTGGGTAATTAAAGTGACCTACTTGTCAAGCAGTTGCAATTTCCCCCTACAGAGTCCGTTGCAATTTCCCCCTAGTTTGTGCATGCACTGTCAGATGCATCCTTTTAGTAACCCTATCAAGGATTTCATGCCTGCGCTCTTTACCTCGAGTCAGGACTGAACAAAAAGTTAGTTACACAGATTCAAGGGCAGACACTAAGCAATGCTGGCAGAAGGCAAGGCACACAGAGATGGCAAAGTAGTAAGTCTCAGTTTTAAAGTTCTCAAACCTTTAAAACTATTTTTCCTTGAAACATTGGGGGTGGCAGTGGCAGATGGGTGTCAGGTGTTGGTGGCAGTGTGCAAAAGTGGTTTGTAACCATGTAAATGGACACACTTGAACTATTTGGATACAGGTGAATAGTCCGTGAAGCCGAGTTCCCTGTCTGCTGTTGTTTGAATGTCAGAGAGTATAGACAAAAACATTTGCTCCATTATCTAGCACTGAGACATGAGAATGAAACAGCAGAATAACAGAATCCCCTGATGCTTGTATAGAGTGAAGAAAGTTCTCCCCAAGCAACTGGGACATGCAATAATTATTGTATTATTCTGCTTTTCCTGCATTGACTTCTACCTTTGCAATTTCAATTGTTACATTGTTTATAGTATACCTTTTCTTTAGCAGTTTGTTGTTTATTTATTTTTCGTATTTATACCCCGCCCTCCCCGTGGGCTAAGGGTGGCTTACAGGGGCCAGGCGAAGCCTTGCCATGATAAAACACCAGTTTGCACTGGTCCTCTAGTGATGCAATCCTAGTGCTATTGTATTCGGTGTTTTTATTTTGTAATCCACCTTGAGTCTCAGCAAGAAAAGCAGGCAGATTATTTGCTGAGTCACTCCCCCTTGCTGCCTCTTGTCCTGTTTCCCTTATTTCATGCTACCAAAAGTGAGGCATGAAAAGATAGTAATTTCTCCTAAATTCCAGAGATTACAACTGTTGTTTTTTGCAGGAGGAGAAAGAGTAGGGCCTTTTCCAGGGCTGTATGTGGTACTATTAATGGAGCTGTGGTGGCTCAAGTGGTTAAGACGCTGAACTGCCGGCTGGAAGGTCGGTAGTTCAGCAGTTCGAGACCTGAGTGACGCATGACGGAGTGAGCTTGTGTCTCTGGTTCCAGCTCCTGCCAACCTAGCAGTTTGAAAGCAAGAAATCGCAAGTAGATAAATAGGTACCACTTTGGTGGGAAGGTAACAGCGTTCTGTGCACCTTGGTGTTTAGTCATGCCGGCCACATGACCACGGAAACGTCTTCGGACAGCGCTGGCTCTTCGGCTTGGCAACGGAGATGAGCACCGCAACCCTAGAGTCAGATTTGACTGGCTTTCTAGCAAGGGAAACCTTTACCTTTACCTTATGTGGTACTATATAGCAACTATATTGAACAGACGTAATTTCGTTCATATTTTGATTAATATTTTGGTTCATATTTTGATTCATTTACATCCATATGCACATCAGTTTTTAGCTCTCTTAGAACTCTGTTACTGGATATAATTTATGTGTATTGAGAGCAAGGCAATAGTTAGGGTTGCCAGCTCCTGGGGAAACACCGGGAGATTTTAGGGGTGGAGCAGGAGTGAAGTTTGGGAAGGGGAGGGACTTCAGTAGGGTATAACGCCATACAGTCCACCTTCCAAAGTGAGCATTTTCTCCAGGTGAACTGATCTCTGTTGCCCGGAGATAAATTGTAATCCCAGATCTCCAGCCACCATCTGGAGGTTGGCCACCAAGCAATAGTCCCTACTATTTTACAGTGCTTTAGAAAGGAAGCTCTTGGAGTTGGGGGGGGGGAAGCAAACTGAGGAAACTCATGAGGAAATAGTAGTCTTTTTATATGGACAATCCTCCATGCATCTTAATTAAGAGCAAGTTAGTTAAAGTTATATGATGCAGAAGAGCATGTTTATGGAAGCTGCTAGCAAGAACAGATTAATGCCACATATTATTTTTAGCCATTATTGGGCTAATTTTTCTAAGGGTAGAAAACTTTAAAATGGCAGCTCTGGCCTTGGAATGTGACAAGAAAAGCTTATTGCCGTGCACGCTGGCCATATTTTTAAAAAGTAAGTCTGGGTTAGATCCAAGAGTTGATATTGTCAGAGCAGAAGCCATAATCACTTCCAAACAGCTAAACAGGAGCAAAGGAGACAAGGAAGTCCAGAGTTCAGCACTGGGAAAGCAAAAACTCAGAATGCACCCAATCATTGACAGGATCAGTCAATGATCAGAAATCAGGAAAAATGGGGGAAATATTGACATGCCAGGATCAGCATTGACTGGCCAGGAATCCCCAGCTTTTCTCGGAACTTAGTGTTTCTGGCTTCAGAGAACCAATGGTCTGCCTGTACTGGAACCTTTCTGCATTCTCACAGCTCTAGCCTATGTATGGATGATTAAAGTTGCAAAATTCAAGCTCCAAAGCCTGCTGGTTCAAACTCCAGCAGTTCCTCCTGGCAGTACTACAAGCCTCTTTGAAGCAAGAGATCTGTGACTCTTCTAAGAGTAATTCATAAGAGGGTATTTATTAAATGGGAATAGAGAGGAAAGGTTATCTTGTAGCAACTTCTGTGTACCAGCAATAGAAAATAATTGATCTGTGACACCTACTTTGATGAGCACAGGACTTGGTATGGACACAGCAAACCCTGAATATTTGCTACAGGTTTTTCTTTTTTAGTTCTTCTTGTTTTCCCAAAAGAAAGAGATACTCATCTAGCCATAAGAACATAAGAACATAAGAGATCAAAAGAAAGAGATACTCATCTAGCCATGAATTTCTAGTGTAGCTGTATGGTTTTGTGGATAGTTGGGCAATATCCAATTTTTTTGGTTCATCGATACATCTCATTTTCAATGTAGCCAAAACTTTGGATACCTACATCTAGAGACTGGAACTTTGAACAGATAAGACAGATCTTTCTACATACCTGAGGAAAGCCCCAGGTTTGCTGGAAAAAACACCACAGGGGGTTTAACCCCCGCAATAATAGCAGTGCCTATAGCTTTAAGAATCAAATGCCCTCTATGGCCGTTGCTATGCAATCACAACAATATTGCAGTCTGAAGCCTTGATTAGTGTCAGTCAAAGGGAGGAGAAAGAGTAGGGCCTTTTCCAGGGCTGTTTGGGCCTTTGAGGAAGGATTCATGGGGTCAGGCCTCACCGCAATCAAAAGGCAACTTGATACCACAGCAGTTCCATGACTCACTCAGGCCCAGCTGCTCATTTTTGTTCAACAGCAGCAAATACACAAAAGCCAGTGTGGTGTAGTGATTAGACACCCAGGTTCAAATCTTCATTCTGCCATGGAAGCTTGCTGGGTGACTTTTGGCCAGTCACATACTCTCAGCCTAACCTACCTCACAGAGTTGTGGAGATGTAAGTTGCTTTGGCTCTCAGTCTATTTCAGTGCCTTCAGCGTGAACTCTCAGGCATTTAAATGGACTGTGGTCCCTTTAAATGCCTTTGGAGTTCACTCACTGATTCCCTTTAAATGCCTTTTCCACCTCCATTGGAAACAATAGAGGATGGGGAACCTTCTTCTGGGGCCTATAGAATTGGACCCCTTGGTCCCATCTTTTTGAAACTTGGGAGGTTTTTTGAGGAGGGGCACCAGCAGCTAATCTGCAAATCTGGTGCCTCTACCTCAAAAAACAGGCCCCCCCTGAGCCCTAGGTACCCGCAGATCAATTCTGCATTTTAGCCTATGGGGACCATTGACAATAATTGTCCCATAGGGTATAATGGAGTTGAAAAAAATTGGCAATCCTGAATATTTCCCAAATCACAATATCATACCAATATTGTGATTCAGGAATATTGGGAAATACCAATGTTTCTTCAGGTTCAGTATACCTGAACCTGAAAAATACTGATTTTTTTAGCACACCCCTACTTACCACTGTTGAGTACTGGCAGCTTTGGGGGATGGACTGTTTCAAGTACTGAGGGAGGAATTGGTGGAAATCAGTACAACCTTATATATGACTACTACCACTTAAAAAAAGAAAAACAAAAAACAAAACCACTGCTTATGTATATAGAACTGGGATGTGTGATGATATTGTATAGCCTGATTTCATTAGATCTTGGAAGCTAAGCAGGGTCAGTACCAAGGAAGTCTTTCCAGAGGAAAGCAATGGTAGACCACCTCTGCTTAATCACTTGCCTTGAAAGCCCCAGGAGGGGTTGCCATAAATTGGCTGTGACTTGATGGCACTTTAAAAACACACATGTATATAATTAGGTAGATATCACCACAAAATACAGAACAAGAATTTTAGAGCATTATTTTTCTTTTGATGGCAACTGTGTAAAATCTTGGTCCTTTCAAACAGCACATGGAGTATGATAATTTGGTGACAATCCAAAGGGTAGCATCTGCACTTGCATTCTGTGAATTAGAAAGCAATCTGTTGCTAGGTGAAATGGATGCATTTCCCACATCAAGTTTATGCAATGCTCCTGCATTAGTTTATAAGCCATTTCATTCCCATCTTCTCTTGCCACTGTTTATTATCCACTTACTAGTTAAATCCATTTCCTCCCTTTCCTTTAGTGTGCTCAAGGTAGCTACCACAGACACAGTTGCCTGAAACAATTATTAAATCAATGCAATAAAAGAATTTTGAATCCTCACTCTGCTTCTGTTAGCTGATGATGTTTAGAGGTGGGGTGGGATGTTCAGAGGTGGGATGCTGGGATGGCAAATTAAGGCAGGCATTTTCGTACTTTCTCCTGGAGTGATAGCTGATGTTCCTTGAACCAGCATTACACTGGCTTCAGTCCTACCATATCAACTTAGGTTTGAAGGAAGTAGGGTTACCATTCCCCAGGTGGGGGATCCCCCACCTTTGTGGGTTCCTGCCTGCCAGCGGTCAGCTGGCTTGTTTTATTGGGTGATCCCCCCCATGTTACTAACATTTCATTAGGTCAAGCGTTTAACTGAATGTACCAATCACATGTGAACTCGGATTTCTTAAAGCAGTTGAACAAATTGAACTTGAAGCACAACTTCATTATCAATTGTGTTAGCCAAAACCACTTGTGCTGGTACAACAAAACAACTGGTATATATTCAGCTAATGTCACTTAGAGGTAGGGTTGCCAGATCCCCTGGTGAAGGCAGGGCTCCCTCGCTCCCAGGCCCCACCTCCCTAATGCCGGTCAGCTGGGCGGGGGGGGGGCTCACCCAGAAAAAGAAAGGGATCCAGTGTCATTACCCACATGACCCAGAAGTGACATCATCACTTCCAGGGCATTAGGGGAAACACTGGTATTTGGGCAAAAACTCTATGATGGAAGCCAAACTTATTATAGAGTTTTTGTCCAAATATTAGAGTATCATCCCAACGTCCCAGGAGTGATGACATCACTTTCAAGTCACATGGGCAGTGACATCTCACTGAACAAAGGCTGGGCCTCCCTGCTGCTCCAGTAAGTCTCCTCCTACCCCCCACCAGTTGCCGGGAGTTGAACAAAATTTACTTAGAGTTGAACAAAATTTAATGTTATTACCTGAACCCTGTTCACCTCCTTCAACTTCCTACTCTTAATTTCTCTTTGAATATTGTAGTACTGGGTTCATCGGTGGAAGGTGCTAGCAGATCTGAGAGGTTAAAATGGTCAGCTTGTTTGGGAAATGTGTGCAAAAGGGCAAAGAGAAATTGAGAGACCAAAGCCTGAAGCTTTGCCAAGGCCTTTATTAACATGCTTGCCATCTTTAAGCCCATATCTTGGAAGAGGAATGTTGAGGTAAAATGAAGATCAGGCTTGTTTATTCTCTTTTAATTTCTAGTGCTCTGCAGCATCTCTAGCTGTGTTCTGATAAATTCTCATCTATCTGTGTTGGCTATTTGTAGGATCTATGTTAGTTCTTGCAAAGTGGTCTGGCCACTCCCCAACCCACATGCCTGGCCATCCACACATACACACCCTTCTGGTGACTCAAAGACCTAGGTGGAAGAGGAGAAGAAACAGGATTTAGGGGAACCTTGGGCGGTTGCAGATTCTACTGAATATGAGGGACTCCAAAGACTTGGGTGGGGGTTTGAAGAGGAAATAATTTCCCCAAAGGAGGTTGGGACATCTCATGCATATATAGGTGGGGAAATAAGCCTTTGTGCTCATATGCTAGTTTGGAGAATGAGACCAGGGGTGAGAGGGTGAAACCCCATACTATGACAGGGGGACTATACTGAGGAGGATGAAGGGGGCAAAATTTTCTCTCCAGTTATCTTTGGGGAAGATAGGGGAGGGGCAAGATTGATGAGGATAAGCATTATATTTTTGGCTGTGTTGCATATAATCTGGTGTGCATCAGCTCAGGCTATTCAAAGTGTGAGCCTTCAATCCTGAAAACACTTAGGATGTAGGATTCAATCCCACTGAATAAAATGGTATTTTCTTGAGTAGACTTGCTTAGGATTGCTTCCTGATGCCTGTTCCAAGGAGCAGATCTTGGGTCAGCTAAGATTTTATTTAGCATCCCTAGATTTTAAAGTTGTCCTTCAGTTGCCTTCTTTGCCAACAGTAGTGATATATTTAGTCAAATTCTTGTCATATTGTTTAAATAATGCAGACTATAGGGACGATGTAGTAATTGTTATTCTTTTCAAGCACCTATTGCCAAGAAGCAAACACACCGTCAAAACAAAGCCCTTTTGTCCCTTATTCCATTTTAAAGCAAGATCAAAGCGAGTAAGTAATTGCTTTTGGCACTTTGACTGTGGGGTTTGAGTGGCTGTGTTTGCTCAGTGGCATATAGTATTTATAATGATGGGACTGTGAACTAGATGCCATCTCTGCATGTACTCCATTCTGAGTGTACCAGGTTGCTGGAGAGTGCCTCAACCAAATGTAAAACTGAAGAATGAAAACAAAATACCTCATTGGAAGAAATATGACTGAGTATTCTTTCTCCTACACCACTGGTCTTTATCCAAAACAATTGTGGAATATCTCATCATTTTGTGATGTATGTTTGATAAAAACTCCCTCTCAAGTGCCTTCCCCCTCTAGAAATGGCTATGTTGAATCATATCAAAGGTCCATATAGTTCAGTTCTCAAGAAGCATCTGGCTACCCACTGTGGTTCTGTGTGCTCAGATGCAGAAATGCAATCCATAACTTGCTTTAAGGATTAAGAACACAAAAAGGGAGAGAACGAAGTGAACACAGCACCCGTCCACTGCAGTGTGACTAGTATGTGCCCTAGAAAGATGCCCCCACAACCATGCAATAGCCCTATACCAATCACACTAATAATTTTGATCAGCAAGCTCCCTATGAACCTTCTAGAGGGGACTCATTGGTGCCATGTGCACCCATTTATCCCAGCCACTATTGTGGATTCAACCCACCCCATCATGCTGGCCATATAAGATGTTAGCAGTGATAGCCCTTACATGAATGGTCCAGGCTAGCCTGATCTCATTGGATCTTGGAAGCTAAAGACAATCAGCCCTGGTTAGTAGTTGGTTGGGAGACTGCCAAAGAAGTCCATAGTTGCTATGCAGAGGCAATGGCAAACCACCTCGGAATGTCTCTTGCCTTAAAAACCTTATAGGATCACCATAGGTCAGGGGTGAGTTGGTGGCACATTCCACCATCAACAGCAGTATTCAGAGGGACCACACAAATTGCGGAGCCTTCTGCTTCCTTTTCCAAGAGCGTACTTGTACAGAGTATGAATCCCATGCTGAAGACATCTGAGTTTTGTAACCAACAGGGGTGTGTGAATAGATCCCTCATTGGATGACCCTTCTCCAATCTCCCTTAGAGTATGATTCCCTGCTGAAAACATCTGAGTTTAGTAACCAACAGGGGTGTGTGAATAGATCCCTATATATCCAACCCCAAGAAAACAGAGACACAGCTGTGACACAGTCCACACCAGGCCCTTTTGGGGGTGGAGCCCCACCAGGGATAAGCCCTGCCTCACCACAAGATGATGCCAGGCCCCCCCATAAACCTCACCCCTGGTACGCCTCACCCTTGCAGTGGTGGGGAGGCTGGGGAAGGAAGGGGAAGCCGCCCTACCACTTCTGGTCAGTTTCACTCTCTGCTGATCAGCTGTTAGGTTTAACAGCTGATGGGGGAAGTGAAACTGACCAGAAGAGGCAGAGTGGCTTCCCCTTCCTTCCCTAGCCTCCTCACCACTGTGGAGGGTGGCGGGGAGGGGAGAGGAAAGAGAGAAAGGGAAGGCATGCCTTCTCTCTCTCTCTCTCTCTCTCTCTCTCTCTCTCTCTCTCTCTCTCCCATCAAACAGCTGTTGAACCTAACAGCTGACTGGAGGGGAGTGAAACTGATAAGAAGTGGCAGGGCAGTTCCTAGACGCAGAGAAAGCCTTTAATAATGTGAATTGGGACTTTATTAAGCAAAAATTAAAACTTTGGGATAGCGGACAGATATTTATGAACATGATAGAATCAATATACACTGAACAATGGGCAAGTATCATAGTCAATGGGGACCTGACGCAAAGGATCCCCATACAAAAGGGAACAAGACAAGGTTGCCCATTATCACCCTTACTATTCATATTTGGACTAGAAACTTTAAATGACTTAGTGAGAGCGAATGAAGAGATCAGAGGACTCAAACTGAAAGAAGACCATTATAAGCTATTGGCATTTGCCGATGACTTAGTATTTATCTTGGAAGAACCAACGTCAACAATTAAAACCCTATTAGAAACAATACAACGATATGGGTACGTAGCCGGTCTTAAAATAAATATCAAAAAAACGAAACTATTGACAAAAAACTGCACGAAAGCAGAGATAAAAGAGCTACAAGAACATACAAAATTAGAAATAGTAAATAAAGTAAATTATTTAGGCATTAATATTACAAACAATAACGCAAATCTATACGAAAATAATTATAAAATCACATTGGAAGAAATCAAAAAAGACTTGCATAGATGGCAAGACTTACAAATTTCTTTTATGGGAAGAGTATCTACGATTAAGATGAATGTGCTACCGCGTATCATATTTATAATACAATGCATTCCTATTCTCAAATATAAAACATTCCATGAAGAACTAAACAAAGTGACTAGAAAATTTATCTGGCAAGGGAAGAAAGCCAGAATAAAACTAAAATTTTTAAGAGAAAAGAAAATGAGAGCAGGATTAAACTTACCGGACTGGTTTTTGTACTATCAGGCGGCAGCACTAGGATGGATAAAAGATTGGGCTCTACTAGAGGACAAAAGAGTGTTAAAACTTGAAGGATATGACCTACACATGGGCTGGCATGCCTATGTGTGGTACGATAAAGATATGATACAGAAGAGCTTTTCCAATCACACAGTAAGGGGTCCGCTAATGCAAGTGTGGAGGCAGATAAAAGGGAAAAATTATGAAAAAATACCAAAGTGGATATCTCCCATTGAAGCCTTTGTATTACCAACCTTAATGTCCGCAAGGAAATATAAAACGTATACACATTTATTAGATGAAAAAAACGAGCTCAAATCATGGGAAGCACTACAGGGCCTAAATATGAATCTGTCAATATGGGAAAAGAACCAACTGATTTCAAGATACACAAAAGATAAAAAAAACAGGTTTCTATGCTGAAAGGACACAATTGGATAAAATATGGTTATATGAATCTGAAAAACAGATTGGGAAAATATATAACTTATTATTAGAAGATGACCTAAATAAAGACGGGGTCAAACCATTTATGATTAAATGGGAAAAAGACTTGGGTCATAAGATAGGGAGAGAAGATTGGGAAAAGTCTTGGAAATCAATTAAATTATTAAGAGCAATATCCTATAAAGAAAATATTTTGAAAATGATTTATAGGTGGCACTGGACGCCGGATAGGTTACAAAAATGTTTTACTAATGTCTCAGGTAATTGCTGGAGGTGTAAAAATAATAGAGAATCATACTTACACATTTGGTGGAAATGTGAAAAAATAGTAAGTTTTTGGAAAACCATCAAGCAGCTGATAAAGGATATTACTGATATAGATTTGCCTTTAACCCCTGAAATTTTCCTATTAAACATTACATCCAACGGTATAAAATATAATGATATATGTATTATCGTATACCTAATCACTATGTCAAGAATTTGTCTTGCAAGAAACTGGAAGTCAGATTCAATACCAAATAGGGACGAGTTGATATACAAATTGGTTGAGGTGATCGAAATGGATAAGTTAAATATGTTTTGGGCTGGCAAATCAGACGATAAATTTGATCAGAAATGGCACAAAGCTATAAAATGGTATGAGAAATATCTGTAAATATCTGTAACCCCCCCCTTATTGTCTTATAAACGTTTTATAAATTGATATGTAATGTATAAGATGAAAATGTAAATAAACTGTTAAAAAAAGAAAAAGAAAGAAAGACTGCCTGGGCCAGAAGGGACCGAAAACAGCCTTCAAAAACAGCGACCGAAGAAAGGGGCGGGATGCTGTTGGCAGGGGCGCCCCGTCTGGCATGCCCAAAATTTCTTGTTATGGGGCTGGTCCACACATTAATTGAAAAACGTCAGACTTTTCAGATCTGGAAGCAAGGCAGAGGAGTGGCATTGCCAACTCACTTGTCTCAGCAAGGTTCCTATGCCTTTGAAAGCTGCCCTAAAGACTGCAGAATCACAAGTAAGCTTATGCCTGTCACTGCATGCCCATGCAGGGGACAACTCTGCTGGTCAGACAGCTGTCTGTTAAGCAACTTGTACTGGTGCAGGAGCCAGGCTAGAACAAGAGGATGTCCAACTGCACAGCACAGTAGCAAGCTACAAGTTTTCAAAGGGGGAAAGTTACAGGATTCAGAACTGTTTTTATAATAGCCTGGGGGGGGAGTCCTCCTAAATGTGCAAGAGGAAATTAAGAATCCATTTTGATCTTTCCTTTTGTAGCCCAGTCTGATTAATTTTGTAATAATGTGGAGGTTGCATAACAGAAAAATTTGACTTATTCTGTGTCCAGCTGCAAGACTTGAATGAAAGCCTTTGCTGCATGATTTGCTATTTTAAAGTATCTGCTATGCAGTGAAAATCAATCAATTTTATTTTAAATAATTTAGATTACTTTTTCTTAGGCCAATTAAAAATTCTTTGAGGGGCATGAAAACCATGTTATTGCTTCCCTCAAGCGATAAAAAGTAACCATTGAATCTCCTTTTGCTCTTTTGGTACGGACATATGAAATACAAGCAAATATTACCTCCAAAAACATGACCAAAGAGAGGGAGGTCTGTTTTTCTTTTCTGAAGATGAAGCAAGTATTATGGCATTTATTAATATGTAATTACATTTTCATTGCATATTTATGCCTGGCTGATTACATAATTGGGATAACAGCAGCTCTATAATTTATTGCTTGTTGGAAGAGTTTGGAGTGCTCACAAAACCATGCCCTGTAATTAGATAGTAATTGGCATGCCTTGAGTAAGAGTAAGAACCAATAAAACACAAAGCAATAAGAAATTGCCTTATAATTATTTGGAGAAAGAAGTTCTTTCCATGAATGTGACTAGATATATGCAGATAAACCTTCAGTATCCTCCACTATATGGTTCTATATGAAATCCTTCATCAGTATTCTTTGGTTCTTTGTGAATCCATCCAATCTGTTTGGGTTCTGTCCTGGAAAAACTGGTATTGACTATAATGATACCAAGGAGAAAGCCTATATTCTCTTCGCATTTCCCCATGACATTGGCATCTAGTATCACGGTCCGGTGGCATTTTAAATGGAGAGACCATGTAGAACAAACAGATAGTGATTGATTGCTATAACATCAGTCCATATGCACAAGATTTATAGAGTACACAAAGACAGATCCCAGCCCCAAGGAGATTACAGTCTGAAATATGACACCAGAGAGACAACTAAAGGACTCAGCAAAGGGGTTGAGCTGGGGCTTCATGGTAGAGGTGGGTTTTGAGAAGAAATTTAATAAAGGGAGATAAATAGAGAGCAAGCATAATGTGGGCATTCTGGCAGGCGGCGAAGGAGACAGCACAGTCATTTGACCAAGGAGACCTTTGGATGGTTGAGGGTGGTGGAGCTGGAGGACAGAAGTGAGGAGCAGGCATAGACTGAGATATGAAATAAGAGAGATAAAATGGGACATCAGAGGCCATCATCAAGTCTGTGCTGGATCTGAGTGCACACTTTGGATTTGAAGGAGGGATATCACATGCTCAAAGTGATGATTAAAGGTGTGCAGTTGGAGGTTTATTAGTCATGATAATCCGCACAGGCAAATGGTCAGTAACTGCTGTTCATGCATGCTCAGAATTCACTAGACTGCAGTGGGTGAGGACAATTTTAGTTTTATTGTACCTCTAGTTCAATTTGGCAGACCATGAAAATTACAGTTCCTGTAGCCAGTGTGATGTCATGGCTAGAGTGTCCGACTAGGATCTGGGAGACCCAGGCTGGAATCTCTACCCTGCCAAGCTTACTGGGAGACCTGGGGCCAGTCATACTATAGGATTGTTGTGGGAATAAAATGGAGAATGGTGTGAACTACTTTGGGTTCCCTTTGGGGAGAAAGGTGGCATGAAAATGAAGTAAATAAATAAATAATAAATATCCCAGTCTGAAGCCATTCTGGAAAAGACGTAGAAGAGTAATTCAGAGGAAATATAGCTCCCACCTGGAGCCTATTATCTGTTTCAAGAGTCACCCCTTTCATAAAAGTAAGGTTTGGTGGCATGAATGGCAGGGCCTGGCAAGAGAAGGCAGGGATATATGTGAATGGGCACATTTTGCATGCATCCCATCAAGTATCTGTAAATACCCATCAAACATTGTTGAGTATTCAGCGGGGATGCTTGAAAGAATATGAGGAGTTTTAGGTCTCACAGAGGATTGTTCATCCACAAGTAAAGTATTTCATTCCCTGCCATTAGCTGCTCAGTCTTTTTTAGGATGGCTTTCTGATTCTGCATAACCTTGGGTCTTGTTTTTGTGAGCCATGTTGTTCTCCAGGGCTGTGTCTGTTAGGCTGGAACAAAGACTTTGCTGGCACACACTGTAAGGCATGGTGGGTAAGGAGATAGGGGCAGACACTTGGCCTAATGCCATATTGGACTCCTTCCTCATGATGGCAGCCTGCCTAGAACAGGAAAAGACACAAAGGTTTCGGTCTGGCTCTTCAGCTTAGAGGTAACAGAGGCAGAGGTGTAAGTCTCCACCCCCTCGAAAAATGAAAGAGAAAACACATGCACAATTGCACTTGGGAAATGTGAGAGACCACAGAAGTTAAATGACCAGGTTGTCTATATGTGAATCAGATATGAGATCTCTCAGGTATCATTTTCCAGAACTGATCTGTCCACTAGGTAGACTTAGATGATTGCCTAGGGCACCAGGGCAAGGGGAGCACCAAAAGAGGCTCAAGGCAAACCCCAGCTGGGGCAAGGTCAGCCATGGCAAGTGTCAGGCCTAGGTGGTGCTACTGGCCCCAGTGCCGCCAACCAGGTGTACCATATAATTGGCAGTGGCTCTGGAGGTCAGGGTGAGCTTGCCTGGCCTGTCTTCCCCACCCATGGCTCTGTCTTCCAACAGAAGGCGGCAGGAAGGAAGAGCAGGTGGTCACTGGCTTCACACCGCCTATTGGCTTCACACTGCAGAGGCAGCTCCTTGTCTGTCTGGGTCCACACGTTCCCAGGTTGCAGCAGGGGGAGGGGGATGCCAAAGTCATGGGCTGCCTAGGGAACACAAACCCATGATTGGCTTTAAAAACACTTCACACATGGGAGTCCTGATATGCTAGAGTCTGCCCCATTCATGCTTAAAGCAAGTGTGTGTGTGAGGAGGAGGGGTATGAAGTAACTGAAGTATGAAGGCAAGGGGAGCCAACCTTGCTGTCACTAAACCTTATCTCTCTGTAGTCTGCTTTTTTTTAAAGCATATTTTCTCTGGGCCAGGCTCTATGCAAAGAGAAAAATGCTTAAAGAATGAAAGCATAACAAAGTTTCAAAGGGTAGCTTTGTTGGTCTGCAGGAGAACAGCTAGGTTCAAGTCCAGTAGCACTGTAGAGACCAACAAGATTTTGGGGGGATATGAGCTTTAAAAGGTCAAAGCTCCCTTCATCAGATACGCATAGGAAACCACTTGTATCTGATGAAGGGAGGGGGCTTTGATTCTCAAAAGCTCATGGCCCTAGGGTTGCCAAGTCTTACCTGCTGCTGGAGTGGGGGGGCTCCCGGCTTGTTCCTGGAGCGCGCGCACCACAACCTTGTCACCCAGAAGTGACGCGACCACACCGAGTTTTCCCTCGGATGACCGTGGCCCCGCTCCCAGCGTGCCCGGTGTGGTCGTGTCACTTCCGGGTGATGTGCACGTCGCGTACTTTGGGGGTGGGGTTCCCCCCGGGGCCCGATCCACTGGCAGCGGGGAACGGGCTGGGGCGGGGGTTTCCCCGCCCCCTGGGGGGACTTGGCAAGCCTACATGGCCCAAAAATCCTGTTGGTCTCTAAAGCCAAGCAGTGTTTACGTTGACTGATCTGTGCACTCCATTTTTTGTGAAGCCCTGATAGGCCCATGAGGATTGTGGAAAGGAGCAAAATTGTCACTTATGTCAATTCACCTACACCTTCCACTTGCTGTGCAACAATTTTAACTACATATAGAAAGGGGACATTTTCTGTTACCTGTCTAACATTTGGAAGAAAGTGGTAGAAAAGAGCAAGAGTCCAGTAGCACCTTAAGGACTCTAACAAAATTTGTGGCAGGGTATGAGCTTTCATGAGCCACTGCATACTTCTACAGAAGAAAGGACTCTTGAATGAGAGGCACAGTTCTGAAGAACTTCATCCCAATTGTGTACATGGGAGAAATTATACCAAGGCCACTGAAACTAAGCGAAGCTATTACCTGATTAAGTCCTTAATTCTGGTATTAAGCATTAAAAGTAGCTGACTCAAGTGCTTAAAGTGACAAATACCATGAATCTGACTCTGGCTTTGTTTTTTTGCATGCATGTTAGCTCACATCATCCACCCATCTGTGTGGCTCATCATTTCAAAGCCTAACAGTACAGTTTGGAGTTGTTCAAGCAGAAGCGATTGCCATGCCACAAAGGTAACACGGTCCCTACTTTGTACCAGTATGAAAACAAAAGGCATTTTCATAGGTGACACTGTGAACGTTCATCCCTCAGTTCATAAAGAACTGAAAGCTGAAATTATACTCTACTCAGAGTTTTATATTCAAACTCAAGATCAAGAAAATGCAGCACAGAATTTAACTTGTCAAAATAACCAAAGTGGTACTTCTGTATTGTGGCAAGCCCTTTTATACACAAATGACTCATTAATAATGGAATTGATAAAGGTTGAGGTAAGAAAGGCTGAATGACAGACATCAGATTTTGCACTGAAAGGACCAGAACCATTTCGTTGCAGAGCAATGACCTGAGGATCCCTGGCTCAGTAATAGCTCCAGGAGCATATTCATCCTGAATATTGAAGGGGTGTGGGGAGAAGCCCAAAGCTTTCAAGCTTCCCCTCGAATGATTCAGATGAAATAATCAGTTTTTATCACATTCCCCTTCTTATGACCTTTGCCAGAAACTTTCGGACCCATCTGGTTCTATTTTTAAAAGCAAGTTAGAATATTTTACTTCACGCATGTATAGGGTTTTGTTTAATCAACTGATTTACAAGCACATGGAAACTTGAAGGACCTTACAGGGTGATCTTTAAAGGTAAAGGTTTCCCTTGCTCAAAAGCCAGTCAAATCCAACTCTAGGGGGCAGTGCTCATCTCTGTTTCCAAGCCGAAGAGCCAGTGCTGTCCAAGACGCTTCCGTGGTCATGTGGCCGGCATGACTAAATGCCGAGGTGCACGGAATGCTGTTACCTTCCCACCAAAGTGATACCTGTTTATCTACTTGCAATTTCTTGTTTTCAAACTGCTAGGCTGGCAGGAGCTGGGGCCAGAGACGGGAGCTTACTCCATCACATGGCACTTGGGTCTCAAACTGCCGAGGTACACACCTTCCAGTCTGCAGCTCAGTGTGTTAACCTCTGAGCCACTGCGGCCCCTTTTAGGACAGTATTGTTTTATTTAATTATTGCCAGAAGCATCACGAATATGAACATGGCACTAAATAAGATGGGGATAAAATAAATGAAACCATTCAGGCCATTAGATCCTGGGGGAAATCATTTTGGCAAGTGCTTTACCAATACTTTTTGCAGAGGATGCATGGGAAAACCTATACATCTCCCTGGAGTGGGAAACATGCAAGTTACTAATGCATCTACTTTTCTGCTATACAATGAAATGGACAAAATGAATCCCACTTTAATGTATTTATAGAGTCATGAATGGGAGACAAACATGGGCTTCAAACCAGCACTGTGTGAGAAGAAAGGAAAATGTACTTAATTCAGGTCCTCTTGTGCAAGCAGTAGAGCAGCAACTGAAGCAACATGCAGTGTTTTAACATAATTACAATGTGCATATGGAACAGTAGAATGTACAACAGATGGTTCACATGATTTTATTTGAATTAATTTTGAAATTGTATCAAAAGAAATACCTTGTGCTATATCTTGGGCATACAACCACTTTTACATAGCATAAGCAGAGATCAAGGAGTCATTTTGGTGCTTCTGGCTGCACAAGGACTCAGCCCCATAGCTAACAACGTTTTGCTGGGGGGGGGCAATGTTTTTCTAGGGGGGGCTGCCATTATATGTCTGTGCAGTACTGCCATGCCATGGTCATACTGCTTGTCAGGCAAGGCGGGATATAAATTGAAATAAAATAAATAAATAATAAGCAAGGGTCAAGCCAAGTCCCACAGCATGCCACACTGGAAATAAAAGCAAGGGAGCAGATTCAGTGGAAATCCCCCCCAATCCACCTCCATCCTTACAGGAACCAAGGTACTTAGAGCCAAATTAGCTTTGCAGTTCCAACTAGAGACCCACACACACACCCTGCTGCCCCCACATGAGCACCTCTGGTCTCTACGTGGACTTGGAGTCCTGCAGGCTGCACACCGGTGGAGGTAGGGCCGGCTCACCCACTAGGCGAACTAGGCATTCGCCTAGAGCGCTGGGCCCTGGATGGGGCGCCAAGCTGTGCCTCCTCCCCCCCTTTGGTGGCGGCGGGGGGGAGGAGGCGGTGGTGGCGGCAGCAAAAGGGTGGCTGGCTCCAGAGGTCTCCAGGCCTCGCACAAAAATGAGGGGGTAATCGTAATCTACAAACCCCAGGCAGCCAGCCCCATGGAGGATGATGAGCTGAGCAGCTGCTGCTTAAGCTTGACTATGATCGGAGCGGAGGAACGTGTTGGGTGGCACACAGCAAAACTCCTCTGAGACTGGCTGCTGAGCTGCTGAAGGTAGACAGAAGCCGGGCTGCATGGCCGGGGTCCGACTGTCTGATGGAGGAGGAGAAGGAGGAGTTATGGCCCAGGGCTGTGCAGGATAGGCAGAAAGGCTCACATGCTCTGCTGCTGTAGTTTGCTAGGAGGAGGAAGTGGCAAGATGCCTTAGTTTGTATTTGGCGAACTCTTTGGTTGGGGGTGAGGGGGCCGGGGGGAGGAAGGAGAAGCTGAAGATTGGTGAGGGGCCCATAAAAACTGTGTGTGGGGGGTGGACTGCTGCATGTGTGAAAGACTTCCATCGAAATCAACCCATTATGTTCCAGTGCCATTTGTAGCTGTAGGTTCCATATAATTGGTTGCACTGGCTTCTTTTCTAAGCTGAAACGTGCTTTTTACGCACGTCCCCACTGTGTAGATGGAATATTCCATAACCTTGAAGAGATAAAGGCACCTGTTGTTCAATAGACACACATGTATGTATTGGAATTCCACTTTGTTTACTGCAGCTTGAAAGGCGTGAGTATGCGTAAACCTAGATGGGCAGAGTGATCCTGTGCCACACCTGCACTGTGGCGGCCAGCTGCTGTATGACTATGGGAATGCTAGTCTATTCCCTATGGGCATAAATTACACAGTGGCCAGCAGACAAAGCTGGTGAGTTTGCAGTGATCATAACTAGGGTAGTGCCTATAGCAACCACACCACAGTGGTCAGTGATGGTGTTGTGTGGAGTCAGTGGCACTATGATGGATAAGGCTTCCAGAACCAATCAGGAGCTATGGGACAATGGGGTGGAGTCCAGCATCCATCTCACGCAGGGGACGGAGAGGGGCGGGCCATAGAAGTGCTGCTTGTTTTCGGGAGCACCCCACCACCCGCTTAAAGGGACCAACTCCAGTCAGCAGATCCAGGCACCTGATAGTGGCAAAGCAGGCGAGGGGGGTGCTGGGTTGGGCTCAGATGTGCAGCACCACCCTCAGTTTCCCCAATTCCCTCCTCAATGAAGCAGATGTGGTCTTGGACTGGAATGGCCATCATTCCACCCTGGGCTCTGTCATTCCAGTTCCAGAGCAATCAGTGCCCAGAGACTGTCATTCCAAATCCATTCTGCATTCATCCTTTCTTCCTTATGTTAGTGATGTAGTTGGGATGTATTGCAATGGAAACTATGCAAGTCATTTGACATTCCTGGCTACCAGTATGTCCAATAGGCATACCTCTCCACCCCTTCCAAAAACATCGAGTCTGTCCACTGCATTGGCTCCCCTCCCAGCCATTGACTCTGAGGACCCCCATGATCCCCTGCCCCCTCAGTGTTACCTTCATAGATGTCTTCCCCCTGGGTGACAGAAGCCCCCCTCCTTCCTTGAGCAGAATGAACTTCATTCATTCATTCATTCATTCATTCATTCATTCACTCAATTAACTCTGAACTTTCACTCCCAAGTGGCTTACATCATTCTCCACTCTTCAATTTCACACTTACAACAACCCTTTGAGGTTGGTTTGGCTGAGGGTGTGCATCTGGCCCAAGGCCAGCCACCTAGCTTACATGGAACAAGTGGGAAATGGAATCTGGCTCTCCCAGATCTAGTCTGACACTCCAACCACTGCACCAAGCTGGCTCATTCACCCAGACCACCCTCTGGCCCCTCCCTTTCACACAGAAGCCTGCAAGGTGAGGGAGGGAACCTTTGGTGCTGCTGGGCCCCTGCTATGTTTGGCAGATGACTATGGCCATTGGGACCTGCACAACCATCCACAGCCACCCAAGGCACCCGAGAGCCCTCCCTTTTAGACATCTCCCCAGGAAGCCCTCAGGGGGAGTCACAGATGGGCTGGGGAGGGAGAGGGGCAGGGAGGGATGTGGAGTTTCTGTCATGTAGTCAGAACCAAACAGACAGAGACACAGTTGTGGCACAACATGGACTTTATTGAATGGCAAACCATGGTGAGGTGTGAAGACTCCATTCGTTTCATCCCTGAGGCCATGGGGAAGACGATCAAGGATCCACACCGTGGCACGCCGGTAGAACTTGGAAGGGCTGGCTGGGTGCTACACTCCACTTCAAGAGGAGGGCTGGAAACACAGACTGAGTAGAATGGGGGAAGATAGGACTTGCCACACCCTCAAGTCTCCCTGTTGAATCTCCATCTGCAGGAAATTAAAACAGAGATACGTCCTTCCATGGCAAGCTGGCACAAGGGCTCAGCCATGGATGTGTTGTCCTGACAGGGTCTGCAAATGCAGCTGCTGGGGTGTGTGTGCTTGCCATGAAACCCCCCTTGTGGCACATGATGGTACCATCCAAATTAGACTTGCCTGTCCTGAGTGAAGTGCTGACAGATTTCTGGCGATCCGTCCACAGCAGCACCTGCAGCTGCTGCTCCAGGCTCTGATTCTGCAAGGAAATATGTTAAAGGGTTACATGGCAAGCTGGTTCAACATGTTCAGTGGAGCAGCTGCCAGACCCCCCCCCCCAAAAAAAACCCCACAGATATGCTCTGTCTTTTGCTGAGGGTGGGAAACAGATAAATGATGGAGCATTCCCCCTGGCCCGAGATCTCCTGGGAAACTTTCCCAGGATCTTTTCCCATGGCATGTAAGGGGCCATGGTGCTGTGTGGCTGTGGCTTATGCTGCCCCTGCACAAACTTAATTCTAGGCTTGAGTGCAGGAGGCATTGCCACAGCACCCAGCCTCAAGTGAGGGGAATGGGGGAGCAGGTTTGGGGTCCTTGCCCTTGCTTACCTGTCAGTGCGCGGTTGCCCCTTTGGGTTGAGCCTCCAAAGGTTGGGTACTTGTTAGCGTTATGAAATCGGAGAGGTCAGCCACAGAGTATGGACTTTGCTCTCCTCCTTGGGTGTTTGTGCCAAGTACTCGCCCTCTAGTGCTAAGCGCCCTCTCTGGGCTTTTCCCACCACCAAAGTGTCTCACTGCTTGCTCTAAGTCTGCACAGCAGGGATCTCTGAGAAGAGTACCATGCTGCAGGCCCTAACTACCGAGCTGTAAGATCTCCAGGCTGAAGTCTGTGTAGGGTGGGGGGGGTGCGACTGGGTGCTGGGAAGAGGGCTTGGCTGCCCTGGGTAGGGACTTAATTGGCCGAGCCTGTAGCCAGTATACTGAGTTCCCCTGAGCCTAATTGGTGAGGCTACAGTGGTGGGAGGATGACTTGAATTTTCAGTTCAGTTGGCTCCTGTGGGCCACACCACGTTTTTTGTTGGCATAATTCTCCATCTCTAGCAGAGGGTGTTTGCAGGCTGAAGGGGCTCAGGGAGCCAACTATCTTTGGGCACGCCCCCAAAACCGCCCACAATCATACTGGTGTAGGGGCCTATGCCTTGGTTGCACCAACAGGTGGCTGCTGCAGCCCTCTGCTGGAATCTGAGAGTAACCATGCGGCACTGCCTGCACGGATAATTTGCCAAGAATAATTTGAGTTCTTTCCTGCATGCTCCATGGACATGCCATTGTGAGCTTTAAATAGGCAGCCTAATGAAGTTTTTCTGTATTCGCATGATGCGGATACTACAAGCCATCAAAGAGAAAAAGTTGTAGGGGATTAAATGTTCGTTCTGGGTTCAGACAGGGTTGATCTAACTCATGGGAGTATTGCCTTTTGCATACCCAGCACTCAGCAACAAGCATTTAGCAGTGATATAAAATATCCTCAAAATATGCATGCAAAGGGATTCCTACTGGGATGATTGCCCAAATGGTGATCTATTGCATTACCATAATCAGAGAACAACACTGTTTGCTGTTTCAATAACTTTCAGTGTCAAATATTTTACTGTTAATATGAACACATGGGGCTTGCTTTAATTCTGTTTAGAGCTTCAGCGTTAAATTATGTGTTCATCAGATGCATGATAAATCACTTAATGGGTTTTCCCAAATGTTTTGAAACTCTGTTACTATTTTTCCTAAAAATGTCAGTTTCATAGCCTTAATGGAAATGATGGGAGGTAGCTAAGGGAGCTGTTCCAGCCTGCTAGAAAATGTAAACTCATTTCTTTGCATTATTTGCCAAAACCAATTTATACCAAGTTGTGTCTTCTGTGCTGAATGCCTGCATGAGTCCTCTTGGTGAAAGGCAGAAAGTGGCATCAGAGGTACACATGAAGCTCACCAGACACTTAATCTACTCTTGTTTGTTGGAAATCAAATCAAACCTAGCAGCTGGAACTTAAAGCTACATGTATCAAAGGAATCCATACTTCCATCTGAGCTGAAAATGGGTAAAACATATCTCACCAGTCATGAATCATGACCCAGTTGCAGAATATGCAAAAAGTGGAGAAACTTTGGATGAAGATGTCATAGGACATCCATCATCAGTAAGGATGAGCTTTCTTTTGGTTAATGTATTTGTTCAATTTGGAAGTGCTGTGAATATAGGGATGTCCACATATGAAACAACCCTAAGCACATACAGGAGACTTGTGCACACTGATCATTTTGGTCTAGTGATGCTATCTGTTGGTGCATGCATTACTTATTGGAGGCCACTGTTCTTGATTGCTAATAAACCTTGTCAGAACAGAGACCCACTCCCACCTCTAGCTGTAGTTGGGCATGCTGCAGATTTCACTGCAGACATGTTTGATGAGCAACCGTACCGTGTTTGACATTCAGGATCACCCATAAACTGAAGCTTCAGTCTGTTTGCCTGTCTACTGTCCAACTTGAATGGCTGTTGAAAAGCTTTGCAATGTGGTGGTGGATTTTTGTCTGCTTTTACTGGTGAAGTCTCATTTCCTTAACTCGTGAAGCTTTTGCACTGATGAAGCATATGAGTGATTCTATCCAAGGTCATCGAATCATAGAATCATAGAGCTGGAAGAGATCTCCAGGGTCATCCAGTCCAACCCCCTGCACAGTGCAGGAAATTCACAAATCTCTCCTCCCCCCCCCCCGCAGTGACCCTTGCTCTATGCTCAGGAAGGTCAAGTGAGGGGGGACAGTATGTCTCCTATAAGGAGGGTGCAGGGCCCTGTGGGACCTATTACAGTGCCACAGGGCCTGCAAAACAGAGCTCTTCCACCAGGCCTTTAGCTGAGGCAGCGAGCATCCATTTGTGATGAGGCCTCCCCTCCCCAGTGACCACAGATCGTAAAAGCCAAACCTGGGACCACACTATCTGCTGCTGAGGCACGTTGTTGTTTTAAATGCCAATGATCTCATTGAATTAAGGTTTATGATTTTATGGTTTTTAATTATTATTGTTATTGTTTTAAATCGTAAATCTGCATTAATTGCAAATATATACATGTTGGTACCCGCCCTGAGCCTACAATGTGGGGAGGGCAGGATATAAGTTTAATGAAATAAACAAATATGCACATGCACAAAATAATGTCAATAGCACAGGTTTAATTAAACAGCAAGCAGTAAGACTGTCTTAAAAATTAGGGATGCTTAAACACCCACCAGTTTGGTGCCTGTCCTATTTGGTGGTTGTGAACAGACACCTGATTTTTTTTTCACAGTCTGTTTGATAGTCTGTCAATCTGTTTGTGGGTTTTAGCAAGTTGTTTCATTGTATTCCATGCAGCACAGCGCAACTGACTTTTTCAGCATGGACATTCTCACGCTGCCCAATTGAGTTCTACTGTCTCCCATCCTTGCTGCATAACTGCTCCACTCAACAGATAATTGTTTAAACAGACAATTAGATTACTCACAAATCATATAAATCAATCATCAATAAATGCTGCATTTCAATAACATCCTACCCTTCAGTGTTTGTCTAAGTAGTCCTTAGTGATACTAATGGATACTGATCAGTTTAAATCAGCAACATCTTTGCACGTGCTCACTTTTGGGAAAACCTGATGCAAATCAATTTGCCAGGCATTCACGGCTGCTTGGCATGAACTGAACAGACTGAATGATCAGCTCACATCTGATCACCATGTTCAAACATGGGAAGTTTGAAAGCCATATTCACAGTGAAATTCACAACTTCCCTTTTAAAAATCCAGTGTTTATAATTGCTAGCTAACTAATTTCTCACTATTTACATGATTAGCTGCTGGTGATGTGCAGTGATAAAAGAGTTGAGGGGGAAGGGAAAAATAGGACTCCTGCTGGTTTGTGTGAGAATTCATATATATATACACACACTCACACACATAAGAAACCCTGCCAACTGTACTGTACTGTCTGAATATGTCAAAAAAGTAACTCAATGAACAGGTTCAAACTGTTCACGAGCAGCTGAAATTATCAGTGAAAATTGTCTCCCTTCCCCGCCATGGATAGCCTTGGCAAGCAGCTTGTCCCCGTGGACCCTGACCCAGGGGATTCTGTACCCTCAACTTCCAAGGATGAGTTCCCTGCACCCCTTGAATTGCCCGACCTAAGTCCTGAGGAGGATGAACACCAGTAAACAGGAGAGTTTGCACCTGGAGCCGTGCTGGCAGAGCCAAGCACAAGCACCATGCCTCCTGATTCACCTCCACAGGTGTCTTGTTTGCGAGAGCAGAGGCGACACGACATGGCAACCCAGCATAAGGAGGCGCGCATGAGAGGTCGACGTACTCTAAACCCAGAGTACTGATTGGAGCCAGGACCCTGTTAGCGGGCGGTAATTGGCTAACAAGCGGAACGGGCTCTTTAGGCGGCTCTCTCAGATCCACAATTTGTGCTGGCAACTAGTCTCTTGGATGACTCGCTGCACTCCGGATCCTGCGTTCCTGTCTCCTGGTTTTCGTACTGACTTTCCGGCTCCTGACTCTGGTTTGTGTGACATCATTTCTCTCCGGGTCCCCGACTACGGACTGTGTACCCTGACTTCTGACGAACAGTTTTTGGCATCTGAACTCTGTGATACAACCTCCGGTAACCCTAGGCTATGTTTTGACTTGGTATTTTGCACTTTACTCGCTTTACTCTGTCTTCTCTGGTACCTGGACCTCAGACTGTGTTTCGGACTTCCGTGTCCTGCCCAGCCCGCCAGCACAATCGTGACACCCAATCTTGTCAGATCTTGAAAGCTAAGCAAGGTCGACTCTGGCCAGTACTTGGATGGGAGACTTCCTTGATATACCAGCAGTCGGGAGGTGGGGGCAGGCTTTATTCAGGCACCTCTCTGAGGCCCCCAGTAGGGGACAGTCACCAGAGGTCGCCATGACTTCCAAGAGCACACATATTCTCTCTCTCTCTCTCTCTCTCACACACACACACACACACAGAGACACACACACACTCATGCACATATGAAAAATACAAAAAAAACCCCAACAAAAAAAATGTCTCCCTGTTCGTAACTGGTAAGCAGGCTGTGAGACAAACCAATGCATGTTGGGCCATCCATAGTTACAATAGAGCAGGTTATAGAGCCTGGCTGTCATCCCCTTTGAATGCAGGCAAAGGAATGGCTAAAGGTTAGGCCTCCATGTATATCACATAGCTTAGGCCACGGTCAGACATTGTATTCCATTTTGGGGCCCTTTTGCCCAATCAAAATCAGACCAGTGAAGTTATGTTGATATGAACCTGTTACAACATATGGCCCAGGAAGGGGTCACTTTATGATGGGATGGAGAGCTTATCTGCCATCTAACCCATTCCTTGGGTAGTGGAAATCAAAGCACCAATTGAGGATGCACTGGCACCAAACCCTGTCCTAGTAAACAAATGGGTTGTCTCTATATCTGAATTGCTATCCAAAGGTCACAAGGCTGATTTGCCAATCCTTCATTTGCTTAGAAGAGACAATATCTGACTGGACAATTGACCAGCATGCCAACTTAAGTATTCATTTGGGCATGGAACTGGGCTGCATAGGAGATATACATGCACAGGAAGCCTTGATGCAAGGGAATGGGCAAGTGTCTTGTCTGTAGCACTTTGGAATGCTCAAGGTGTTTTTGATATGCATCCTCCCGATAATCTTCCAATTAGTGTACAGGGCAGGATGGTGCTTTTTTCTCCACATTGCAGATTGGGAGTGGCTCTAAAGCATCTCTAAAGCTTGCAGAGAAGACTAGAACTGAGGACTTCTTAGTTCTCAGTTCAGTCTGAGTCTCTGTGCTATGCTAGTTCTATATAGCTCATGGCTGGGGTATAAATATGGAAACAGATAAAATCACTTTATTCTGAATATATTTGGAGTGGGTTAAATAATTTTGAGTAATCCATGATTTTTTTTAAAAAAATTAACTAGTAAGAATTTTAAGATCAGCTTCTCCTAGGCCAAATATATTTCAAAAAACCCCAAAACTATAATGGTTCCCCATGTGAAACCAATCAGGAAATTGATGTAAATGTTTGTGTGTTATTCATGCTTTATATGAGCAAACCCCCCCCCCCCAATTGTTTGGGTTTGATATTTACTAATCTCCAGATTTTTGGAATATTTTAATGATACCAATGATTACCTGAGTCACTAGCATACTGTTAGCTGAATACTGATTGAGGCTGCAAATTTTCTTGTGAATAAAAACCAAAGCATAACCCAAAGTTATACAGGTCAGTGCTTTAAAATGAAGATGACCTGATTGCACTATTCATTCCAGCGGCTGAGTGGATATTTGAGCACATAACCTGTACCTTTTTCCACAAAGCCTGTTGCCCTCAGGCAGTCGCCTGAGCCATCTTCCCTAAATCCGGCCCTGGATATAGGAGTACTGTCAGGGGTCATTTCCTGCAGGAGCGCACAGGAGCGGAGCTCCGACAGTAAGGAGCACAGGGGGCGGGAACATGCAACAAGCCCCACTCCCTGCTCCCAGAAGCCCTCAGTCGGGCCACGAGGAGCAAGAAGCAGCCAGGTAAGTTGCAGAGCCCCCCCCCCGGCCCATCTTCAGGTACAAGCTCTCCCTCCTCTGTGAGGACAGATCTGCATGTCCCCCTCCCCCAATAGCTAGCAATCCAAAACAGTCCAGTGGAGCCTGAGCGATGGGTGTTGCCTTCTGACACACTTCTGATGATGTCAGGGGGCGTGGCGTATGCAAATAAGTTATGCTAATAAGTTATACTAATGAGCTCCTGCACCTCTTTTTCTATGAAATGACCCCTGAGTACTGTACCTTAAAAAAAAAAAAAATCATTCAGGGCTGGGTTTAATCCAGGATCATGAAATGAGCACACTGTGCTGTTCTAAACAGAACTTTGCCATTCTAAGTCCAGCTCAGGGTGCCCAATCTCATCAGATCTCAGAAGCTCAACAGGGTTGGCCTGGGTTAGTACTTGGCAGGGAGACTACCCAGGCAGTCCAGGGGCACAGACAGTGGCGAACCACCTCTGTTGGACTCTTGCCATGAAAACCAATGTATGGGTTACCATAGGTCAGCTGTGCCTTGACAGCTCTTCCCACCACCAAGTCCACTGACTTCAATGGACTTAGAAGAGTGCAGCTATGCACTGCTAATGGGCTGTAATGAGGGTATATCAGTAGAAACATTTTCTCTGTCTTCTTGTTACTATTTCTTTATCTACATATCCCAGCATAATTTGTTGAGCTGGAGCTCTAAACCTGGGTGGAAGGAATGAGGACAGGCACGTTTAAAAAGCTTTGACTTTGAATGACGCCTGCGGGATGCAAACTAGAAGGTGCCCAAGGGTGGCTGATTTGATCCAATCTGATTGCTTCAAATTGTAAGATGGAAAAAGAAGAGGAAGAAATTATGCAGACTGCCGGAAGACAATAAGGGATACTGGTTCAGCATTTTGAAGGGCAATTCTAACAATTTACTCTGTTTATTTTGACAAAACAAAACAAAAATCTAAACTGCACTGCCTATTATGTTCTTCTTGCCTAGCTACTTCAGAATTGTTATTCAGCTTCCTTTTGTTTGTTTGTTTGTTTGTTTGTTAAAACAAGTGACTGCTTTGAGGGAGTAAGCTAAATATTTAAACTAGTCTCATTTTGAGTTATCCATGTAAAGTCTGAGATGGAACAAACCAGTTGCTGGATCACAAAGGCTCCATCTCTGACAGCTGAAATTGTTTGGAAACTTTGCAGAAACAAGGCTGATATAGAGCATGGCAGCTGTGAGACAATCCAGTCCTGACAGCATAGAGAGAATGGGGAGGAGTGTAGGGTGCTCAAACACCCGCCAGTTGGGCTCACATCCTGTTTGCCAGTCCTCGTCAATAAGGAGTAGTGCAGTGCAATTGGCTTTTTGTGCATGTGCTTTTATGTACAGCTCTGTTGAGTTCTACTACCCCCCATCTTTTCCTGCATAACTGTTCAACTAAGTATTTGTTCTATTTATTTTTTGAAAACATTTTTATGCCACCTTTCTACCTGAACAGGATACACATAGTGGTGAACATTAAAAATTTAAAATATTTGAGCAATTAAAAATATACTTAAAATTAAAAATTACAATTGAAAACACATAAACAAACAACACCAAAAGTAGAGCCAGTAACTGTTATTGGGAGTATGCCAAACAAAACAAAAAAGTCTGCATTTGCTGAAGAAATACACCAATAAAGAGAGGGAGATGAATTTTCCTGGCAGTGTTCCCTCTAAGCTGAGTTAGTGTGAGCTAGCTCACAGTTTTTTAGCCCCTGGCTCACACATTTTTGTCTCAGCTCAGGAAGGATGGCTCCAGAGCAAACTAATTTATGTAGCACCCAAATCGCTCACTCGCAACTTTAATGCCAGTAGCTCACAAAGTAGAATTTTTGCTCATAACACTCCACAGCTTAGAGGGAGCATTGTTTCCTGGGCAGGGAGCTGCAAAGTTTTGGTGCCACAACCCCGGCAGCCCTTTCTTGCCACCCTCGGCAATTGTTTAAATAGACAATCAAATCAGTCACAAAATATATAGATCAGTCACAAGTGCTTTGTTTTAATAAAATCCTACCCTTTGTTGTTCATCTAAAAACTCCTTGGTGATGCTAATGGCCGCTGACTGGTCTTTGCACATGCACTGTTTTGCAGTAACTCAACGCAAACCCATTCAGGAGGCATTCATGGCTTTTGGGCACTAACTGACCAGGCTGGATGATCATGACTGACCATCACCTTACAACTCCTCAATTTTATTTTATTTTTTGCAGTATCCCTAGAAGGAGCGACGAAAGAGCACCTTTGTCCAAGGAACCCCCAGGTAGTGTTTTCCAAAAGGAATTCTGTTGGACAAAGAGAAACTCAAAAGGGCGATTTTCCAAAAAAGGGCCAATTTTAGTCTTCATTGAAAAATCATGAATATATAACGATAGGTTTAATGTATTTTAACACTAGATGTGTATGATTTTAAAGAAATTTCACATTTACAGTTATCCAAAAAGACAGTCGATTCTCTTTTATTTAATTTGCTTGTACTTTCCCACTCTGCTGGTCAGATTTTGATATATCTTTCTGATGGTTGCAGGTTTGTCATCCTTTTGACTGGGGCATTCTGCATTGTTCAAGGTGCATTACCCCTCTCTTTTGAATCCAAAATGGATTTCACTTAGATGCCTAAGTGATCACAGTCCTTGAAAAGCATTGGACAAAAAGGTTTCTCCCAATCTTCTGGTGATCCCTGGCCCTACGGATGTCCAGCTGTCCTCGACCAAGGCAAGGGCTTTCTTGGTCCTGGCCCCAACCTGGTGGAACTCTCTGCTGAATGACATCAAGGCCCTGTGGGATCTTACGTAATTCTGCAGGGCCTGAAAGGCAGTGATGTTTGGCCAGGCTTTTGGTTCAGGGCAGCAGCGTTTTTTCCCTTGGCTCGTACCCTCCCTCCGCTTCCCCCCTCTTCTGTATTTTTGGCTTGAGTTCTCTCAGAAAATGGCCAGGTAGTCCAGAATTGGGTTAGAAAATTTACAAGATGCCATCTTGGATCTTTTATTCTGGTTTTTAATTTTTATCAAATTGTATATTGAATTTTAATGTTTTGTATATTTTTATGGCATTATGCCCCCTTGTATATCACTCAGAGTCCATCATGATGGGATATGATGATTAATAAATTGAAATAAATAAATTCATTATGATGATAATGAGGAGGAGGAGGATAATGATAATTTTGTGGCATCTTGCTGAACTTATTTATATTTTCTTTTGCCATTTGGCATTATGTACCATAATCTCCCTGGCCTTGTTTGCAGTCTCTCTTGCCTCATGGATCTCACACAAAGACAGATTGTCACAGTCCAGTTTCTATTCTGATTGGCCCTCTCAATCCAGTGAATCTGCCCTCTTGGTCTTTAGGGTTGCCTGTTTAAGAGAACTGGTTAATTTCTAGCTACAAAACCTTGGTCAAGAAGGTTGCTGAATACACACTGGAAGCTTCTGGATGGCTGTGTAATTTGAGCAATGGCTCCAAATAAACCTTTTATATGAGCAGGGCTATTTTTGGGCAGGAACGCACAGGAACGGAGTTCCGGCTGGCTCCCAAGTTGGCCACACCCAGCAGGAACTCATTAGCATAATAGGCCACACCCAACAGCAGAAACTCATTAGAATTGGCTACATTAGGGGTGTGTGGCCTAACATGCAAAGGAGTTCCTGCTACAAAAAAGTTTTGGGTTTTGACAACAAACAAGGTAAACAGAATAACAAGCAAAAGGGGGGCGTGGCTGGATGACCACACTTCTGGTAACATGGGGGTGCAGCCTAATGTGCTAATGAGCTGTGCTGTCAGGGGTGTGGCCTAATATACTAATGAGTTTCTGCTTTTGGGTGTGGCCTATTATGCTAATGAGTTCCTGCTGGGCTTTTTCTACAAAAAGAGCCCTGGGAAACAACCAGCAACAGGGAGGTTTTTATTATTACGGCAATCCCCCCTTATAGAGAAAAAAAACATCTGGAAAATGGTATTATGCCAGTGTAAAGAGCATTCCTTCTTGCAATTACTACTTGCAGGGGTTTGAAGAATAGTTCTGTACCCTGCTTAGTGTTATTCTAGAACACTGGGCCAAGACCAACAAACTAAATTTTATAGTTAAATAATTTTGGAGCACCTTAAAGTAAATTTTAGTGAATTGTATTTATCGTATTTTATATTATTCTGTACTGTTTTAATGTTTTAACTTGGGCATTCGTGTCCCTTGTGAGCCGCCCTGAGCCTTCGGGGAGGGCAGGGTATAAATTTAAAGATAAATTTAAATTTGAAAAGGAACAAATGTAAGGTCTTACATTTAAATAAAAAAGTCAAAGGCACAAGTATAGGATAGGGGAGACCAAGCTTGCCAGCAAAGCATGTGAAAAGCATCAAGGCATTTGGGTTGATGACAAGCTAAATCTGAGACACCAGTGTGGCTCATAATGTGAAGTAATAGTTCCAGTTACTCTGCACTGATCTGGTCTATTTTGGATCATGTGTCCATTTCTGGGCAACACAGAAGTACACTGAAAAACTTAGAGCTCATTCAAAGGATCATGACAAATAAACGTGGCGGGGGGCCCCTGATAATCAAGCCCTATGAGGAAAAGTTGCAAGAGCTAGGTATGTTCAGTTTGGAAAAAAGAAGACTAAGGGGGAGGCATAATCCCTGTCTGCCAATATCTGAAAGTTTATTAAACAGTGGAACAGACAGTCTGGGGAAGTGGTGGACTGTCTTTCACTAGAAGTCTTTAGTCAGAGGCTGTATGCCCACCTGGCATTATGCTGTAGTTGCACATTCCTGCATTTAGCAAGGAACTTGATGCACTTCAAGGTTCTTTCCAGCTCTGACCCTTTATGACACTATAACTCTAATCCCAAATTTCTAGGTTAACAAACAGAACAGTGTCGGTTAAAAAGATTTAGGATAATTTTGATTGCCAATCATAATTAGGGAAGACTATGAACAGATTAAATAACATGCTCTGTGTGTGTTTCCCTGGCTTTTAAATGGCATGTTCATCTTCCTTAGTGACTAGGTTATGGAGAAAATGTGTATTTCAGAATGAGGTCAGACAAGCAAAAATACATGTGGCTGTGGAAAAACTAAATGCTGTGGCACCTGTCAGTTGCATTTTAGACACTACTTAATAATTTGAGTTTAATTGGTATGTAGCCTATTTTTGTATAGTTCTCCTTTCTCATATTATACCTGTGGTCAAAATGTATTCAGACAGGATTGCCTGGTTCTTCTTATGGAATTGTACAAGTTTTCTCTCTTGTTCTGTGTGTGTGTGTGTGCACATGAGACACACACACACACACAGAGAGAGAGAGAGAGAGAGAGAGAGAGAGAGAGAGAGAGAGAGAGAGAGAGAGAGAGAGAATGACTTAACAACCAACTAGGTCCCAGGGATCCTTAGCAAAAGTCACAGCTGAACAAATTTTAAATAACATGTAAAGAAATAATGCTCTGATTGATTTCATTGTCTCCTCATCCCCCGCACACCATTTTGCATGCAAGGGGGCACAAATGCTTTTTATTGTTAGGAAAAAGAAATTGTTCTAAGCAGGGTAGCTTAAAAAAAATAAGTAAAATAAGCCATGTATAGATTTACTTTTCTGCTCTCCACACTCTGCAAGTATTTTTTTTGCTATTTGTGTAATGCCGCAAGGTCTTTAAATAAAATACAAATAACAATGACTAGAGAATCAAGAGCCTGCGTTGTCTCTCAATGAGGCTGTAACAAGAGCAAACTTTTTTTCATTGATAAAAGCAATAAGATGGGCCCTGTAGTTGTAAATTATTCATGTGAAGATTAATGCATCAAACATTACAAGGATGTGTAGGACTGGTATTTGGCTATTTGGTATGCTTGACTGCAAAACAGACAAATGATTGCTATTGTCTTAGGAGCATTGGATAATGTAGTGGTCATCTGCTAACACTTACACCAGGAATGCAAGCAGCCATCCAATAAAATTTCACTTTATTAATTAAATATTTTGTATGAAGAGATTTATCACCTTTTAAAAGCTTCTATATATTCCTGCAGACGTGTGAGGACCAGAAATACGGCACTAATCCTTTGATGATACATATATTACTGCCAAGTCCAATATGCCTGTTGACAAACACATAGTAGATGCCTTTTTAATCTCCTTTAAATTGGATGAATTGTTACATTTTGCAGTAGAAAATGTTTCATACTGTCTGTATTCGAACATTACAGAGGCCTTGGCAAAACTTCAGTTGTAGATACAGCTCTAGATAAAATAAGATGGGCATAAAGGGACAACAGTAAACTCAAGTCTGGATTGTAAGACAATCTCTGGGGCTGTCCTTGAAGACAGCTTGGAAACTGCAAGCAGAGGACCCACACATACTTTCAAGGGCCTCTCATTTTCCCCTCCCCACTATTTCCTCTTTTCCCTCCGTGATGGAAAAGTCCCCAAAACTTCCCTCTTTTTCCTGATTCCTTCTCCCAAACCAGCCACCAGCAAATCTATCTGCCCCTTCACTTATCTGCCTTCATCTTCCCTACATTTCTTCCCATGGCAGCCAGCTCTGGAGGAAAACTCTAGCAAAGTTGCATGATGACAGACGGGCCCTGTTACATGATGGGGAACCTGCAAGGACTTGCCATTCCAATGTATTTTAAAAAGTATGCATGAAAGCCCATACCTTGAATAAACCTTTGTTGGTCTTAAAGGTGCCACTGGATTCTAAATGAGGCAGGTTAAGCTGAGAGTATGTGACTGGCCAAAGTTCAGTTTCCGTGGCAGAGTGGTGAATCAAAAAAAAATGAGAAAGGGGAAAACAAAATCAATGCTACAAGGGTCAAGCTACAGCAAATAATTTTTTTGTATAATTATGTTTAATATATAGTGCACACAATAAAATAATTAAAAACAAAGGGTCTGATTAACAGGCTACAATAAGAATGATAAAGAATATGCTTTACATACAGTTATAATTTCCTATACAAAATTGATGAAAATATCAAATGACCAACTCAAAACCATACGCATTTCGGCCTCAAAGACCTTCCTCAGTGGCCCATACTATATAATATAGTTTTTAAACACACATCCAGAAAATAAACAGTATAAATAAATCCTGACCAGGTGATGTTATCTGAAAATACAGAAGGGGAGAGAAAAGAAAAAGCCAAAGTGTTAAAATAGAGTTAAATATTATTAATGCTGTATTTTTAAAAAACAATTCTGCAAAAAATACAAAACCTATTTGTACCTGGTTTGATGTTATCTAATAAAGCAGACCATGGATCCTTTCACATGGTAACTGTACTCACACATAATTCCTCTACTGATATTATAATCTATAAAACAAAAATTATATATGAGCTGAGTTATATTATAAATATACAAATGAACATATAACTCTCAGGATAACAGATATTAACAAACCCGCTATACAATTTCAAATGTTTCCAGATGTTTGTGTCATCAATCAGTAAGTAAAGTCCAATGGCACATTTGTCATAATTTGGTCAGCCGTATGATGGAAGGAAAGGAAGATGCAATACCTCCCATGTGATATGTAATTCTGCTCCCCCACAAACAAAAAAGAAAAGAAAAGAAAAAACCCTCCCAAAGATCAGCATTGTTAATTAGAGTACTGAGCCAAATAAATAACCACTCAAAATTAAACACAACAAGTCCAGGTAACTTCTTCATTCAATCCTAGTGGTACTATTGTATGAAGATAGTGAATCCAAAACATTTATATTTTCTGTAAAATTCTGTGTAGGTTTGAAGATGTAGGCTAAATACATTCCACCTCCCAAAAGTGCAGATGTGGTAAAAAATTAGATGATGATTTACAAGTGGAACGTTTATTTTCTTTCATCTAATACAATATTTATTGGATTTATACCCCACCCTCCCAGCTGACACAGGCTGAGGGTGGTTTACATAAAAGTGTTAAAACAGTTAAAAACACATAAAATTTAAAGTGCAATGCATACATACATTCCTGTGTGATGGCAGTCATAATCCAATGTTTTCATAGCAGGAGTCAGTTAGTACAGACTTGGATGATGCAAACAATCCGAGGGAGGCTCCAAGTTATATCAGGATGTTAAATGTGGTCAAATACCTGGTGGAAGAGCTCCATCTTGCAGGCCGTGTGAAATTGAAGTATATTTCGCAGGGCCCTGGCGTCCTTAGGGAACTCGTTCCACCAGTGTGGCACTGCCATGGAAAAGGCTCTAGCCCTGGTAATGACCAGTTTGGTTTTGTCTAGGAGGTTTTGTGTCCATGAATCCAGTGCTCTCTGAGGAACATGTGGGGAAAGGCAGTCCCTGAGGTATGCTGGCCCCTGACCATATACGGCTTTATAGGTAAGCACCAGCACCTTGAAGTGGATTTGGTATGCTATAAGCAGCCAGTGCAATGCTTTCAGTGCAGGCTGGATGTGTTAAGAACATAAGAGACGCCAATGTTGGATCAGGCCAAAGGCCCATCCAGTCAAACACTCTGTCACACAGTGGCAAAAAATACCAGGTGCCATCAGGAGGTCCACCAGTGGGGCCAGGACTTCAGAAGCCCTCCCACTGTTGACCCCCCCCCAAGCACCAAGAAGACAGAGCATCACTTGCCCCAGAGCCCCTATCTATACCTTGTGGCTAATAGCCACTGATGGACCTCTGCTCCATATGCCTATCCCAGAACTGCACACAGTATTCCAAATGAGGTCTCACCATTGATTTATATAGGGGCATTATTATATTGGCTGATCTGTTTTCAATACCCTTCCTAATAATCCCCAGCATAGCATTGGCCTTCTTTATTGCAGTCACACACTGTCTCGACATTTTCAGTGAGTTATCTACTACAACTCCAAGATCTCTCTCTTGATCTGTCTCTGCCAGTTCAGACCCCATCAATGTGTATTTATATTTAGGATTTTTGGCTCCAATGTGCATCACCTTGCACTTGGCCACATTGAACCCCATTTGCCATGTTGACGCCCACTTGCCCATCTTTGACAGATCCCTTTGGAGTGCCTCACAATCCTCACTGGTTTTCACCACCCTGAACAACTTTGTATCATCCGCAAATTTAGCCACTTCACTGCTTACTCCCATCTCCAAATCATTAATGAACAAGTTAAAAAGCAGTGGACCAAGTACTGATCCCTGTGGTACCCCACTGCTTACCCCCCTCCACTGGGAGAACTGCCCATTTATACTCACTCTCTGTTTTCTATTAATTAGCCAGTTTTTGATCCATAAAAGGACTTGTCCTTTTATCCCATGATTTTTGAGCTTGCTTAGGAGCCTTTGATGAGGAACTTTATCAAAAGCTTTCTGGAAGTCAAGGTAAATAATATCTATTGGATCCCCCTTGTCCACATGTTTGTTCACGCCTTCAAAGAACACTGACAGGTTAGTGAGACAAGATCTTCCCTTACAGAACCCATGCTGAGTCTGCCTCAATAGTTTTTGTTCATCAATGTGCCTACTAAATCTTTCCTTAATAGCAGTTTCCACCAACTTACCCAGTATTGACATCAGACTGACTGGCCTGTAATTTCCCGGATCTCCTCTGGAACCCTTTTTAAAGATGGTGACATTAGCTACCTTCCAGTCCTTAGGAATGGAGGGAGACTTTAAGGAAAGATTATATATTTTTGTCAGGAGATCCACAAGTTCACATTTGAGTTCTTTCAGAACTCTTGGACGTATGCCATCTGGGCCTGGTGATTTATCAGTTTTTAAGTTGTCTATCAGTTTTAGGACCTCCTCTCTCGTCACCTCAATCTGACTCAGGTCTTTCAACACCCCTCCTGAAATCAGCGGTTCTGGAGTGGGCAAGCACTTTTTATCTTCCACAGTGAAGACAGAGGCAAAAAATGCATTTAGCTTCTCAGCCATTTCCCTATCATCCTTCAGTACTCCTTTTATCCCTTGGTCATCCAAGGGCCCCACTGCCTCTCTGGTTGGTTTCCTGCTTCTAATGTATTTGAAGAAAGTTCTAATGTATTTGAAGAAAGTGTTCTCATGGAAAGAGACCCAACAACAGCCTCGCCGCTGCATTCTGCACCAGCTGCAGCTTCTGAATTTGGGACAAGGGCAGCCCCATGTAGAAAGCATTACAGTAGTCGAATCTCGAGGTGACCATTGCATGGATTACTATTGCCAAGTCATTACAATCAAGGAAGGGAACCAACTGCCTGATCAGCCAAAGATGGGAAAAGGCTGACTTGCAGTGGCTGCTACCTGGGACTCCATCATTAAGGAGGCATCTAAGAGCACTTCCAGACTCCTAACCTCCGCCAAAGGCACCCTATCAAAGGTCAAAAGTGAGATCCCTAACCTCAGGCTGCTGTGACTTAGGCACAGAATCTCCATCTCCATCTGATTCAGTTTCATCGTTGACAGGTTTAGTAGTCATCCCCACATACATTAAGTTACAAGGACATTGAATAACATAAATTACTCCCAGATTCTAATCTAACCACTACACACAGTGGCTATCCTGGGGTGGGTGCTGTTGAATAGTAGCAAGCATCCAGGCCTGTATGAGTCATGTAAATCAAGAGCTATCAAGTTGCCCAGTGGTTTGCCAACAGGCCCAGCCCTGATCAGTCCTCCATCACAAGCCAAAACAGCCTTGGAAATAGGACTGCCCCCTCACCTTGCCTTTTACTGACAGAATCCCAGACTTGATGGCTGGAAGTATTGTTAGGGTTGCCTAGAAACTGCCTCTGCACCAGCTGCAGCTTCTGAATTTGGGACAAGGGCAGCCCCATGTAGAAAGCATTACAGTAGTCGAATCTCGAGGTGACCATTGCATGGATTACTATTGCCAAGTCATTACAATCAAGGAAGGGAACCAACTGCCTGATCAGCCAAAGATGGGAAAAGGCTGACTTGCAGTGGCTGCTACCTGGGACTCCATCATTAAGGAGGCATCTAAGAGCACTTCCAGACTCCTAACCTCCGCCAAAGGCACCCTATCAAAGGTCAAAAGTGAGATCCCTAACCTCAGGCTGCTGTGACTTAGGCACAGAATCTCCATCTCCATCTGATTCAGTTTCATCGTTGACAGGTTTAGTAGTCATCCCCACATACATTAAGTTACAAGGACATTGAATAACATAAATTACTCCCAGATTCTAATCTAACCACTACACACAGTGGCTATCCTGGGGTGGGTGCTGTTGAATAGTAGCAAGCATCCAGGCCTGTATGAGTCATGTAAATCAAGAGCTATCAAGTTGCCCAGTGGTTTGCCAACAGGCCCAGCCCTGATCAGTCCTCCATCACAAGCCAAAACAGCCTTGGAAATAGGACTGCCCCCTCACCTTGCCTTTTACTGACAGAATCCCAGACTTGATGGCTGGAAGTATTGTTAGGGTTGCCTAGAAACTGCCACACTGTTTACTGCAGAGGGCATTCATTTCTTAAAGCTACAGGTGCTGCTTATATCATTACTTCCCACCTTTTTTAGATTTCTGATTTTTCTGCAAATCTGAGGCTTTTCCAGGGCCATGTTGAGACTTAGATATTGTAATAATTAGTGCAAAATGTTGCATATTGTGCATTGGCAGGAGGTGCCTCAAGGCTTCATGTTACCCCAATTTTATGATCATTACATTGTTTGTCAATATGTTTCTGGGTTCAGTTCAAGGTGCTGGTAATGATTATGTTTGAAGTCCTTTATGATTGATAGACCACATACCTGAAAGATTACCTCTTCATATATGAAGACACACAGCCCCCTCTGTGAAACAGTCCCCAAAGTCAAGTTGGGAAGGTTTCTTCATTTGACAGTCTTCAGGAGAGGCTAAGTCCAGGATCTGCAGAAGGGCTTGGGGGAAACATAGCTGGGCTAATTTTTATGGCAAGCTGGCATTTTAAAACAACAACAACACATAAGTCTTAATTCTGTTTTATTGTTTTATATATTATATTGTTACTCATCTTGGGCACCACATTCCTGGGAGAAATGCAGACTTATAAATATTTCAAGTAAATAAATAGATACAATGGATATTGCAGAATGGGAAGAGCTTTGTATTTCCCAAGCAAATTTCCCAAGCAAACAAAGAAAAAGTCAAGCTTTCTTGCTCTGTATGACATTGTAGTTAGTTGGATGGACAGGCAATACTTAGGATGGATACTTGCCTCCTCATCTTGTTCCTTTGGTCAGCTGTCACTCAGCTCTCCACACTGCACAAATCAAGCTGAATGCAGGACAAAGGGACAGCAAATATCTTGCCTGCCAGGGGTTAAAGATGCTAGCTCGAGCTGCAAACTGACTCTAAGCAGTTATACTTTCGGCTCTATAATGCTAGATTGACTGGTCTGAAAGTAATAGCTGCTGAAGAAAATTAGACTTAGATCTGAATAAACATGTGGATTCAGCAACACGTATTCTAACTAGATTTTCGCTTCTTCTGTAATAGCAGCAGAGGCTTTACCTCCTCTCTTGACTAATAAATTAATAAATTTAATAATAAATAATTCATTATTTATTTAATAAATTATAGGGGAGTTCAGATTAGAGGACCAAATAGAAAGGGGACTGGAGCAACATTTAAGTGAGGTGGCAGTTGCCACTGTGAAGTGAGGTTGCCAGGTGCATTCCTGGAACCTCCTGGGGACTTCGGGAGAGCACATGGGGAAATGTCACTGATGCATCAATGTCACTCCTTGCTAAAACCCAGAAGTGACATCACTAGTGCTCTAGGATTGGCAAAACCTCAGATCACCTCAGGTTTTTAGCTGGAAGTGACACTGAGGCATCAATGACCCCCCCCCCTTCCCTTGCTGCTCATTTGAGCAGCACCAGAGGCCGGCAGGTGGCAGTGGGAGTCCATTGTCCACCCTATGGGCACCTGAGCTAAAATGCTCATCAAGGTTCAGAGGCCTGCTCTTGAATGTGTTTAACATTCACTTGCAAAAAAAAATTAAGTGCATGTTAAGTGTAGTAACTGCAGTTATCAAAATCAAAATACAGAGAGGAGGATCGAACCACCATCCAAGGAGTCTTCTTCAGCTAAATCAATATACTGCTAAATCTAAACTATCCCTTCTTTGTGGGTTGCCATCTAACTTTGCAATACCAAATGTATAATGAAAATAGAATAATGAAGATTAGCAGCCCAGCCCTGTGCATTGGGGGAGGGGCTGTTAAGCCTCCTCATCAATGATAAAATACAGCAGTATAAGGATTTTATATTGGGGAAGGGGTTGATCTGAAAGAATGAGACTATTTACACAGTCTCATTATGTTACATTTATGATAAAGTGAAGTTGAAGACTGGGGAGGGAAAGGCAGTAACACAAGGCGGGTGGGACTGGAGGTATCTTCTTTTGGATTTTCAATAATTGGCAAGCCTTGGTTTGCTGACTTCAGGTTTGGAGTTTGGGGGGGTGAAGAGTGGGACTATTGAGTTTTGGTAGGGGAGGGGACTCAGCAGAAATGTAATACTATTTTCTCAAGTGGAACTATTCTTTGTAGCCTGGAGATCAGTTGTAATTCCAGAAGAACTCCAGGTTCCAACTGGAAGTTGGCAACATTGGGCAAGCCTGAATCAGAGCCTTTCTTTTCTATTTAATAGGTAAATTGCCTAGAATTGACACTAGTTCTTTTTTTAAAGCAACTGTTCCATGTTCAGTACTAGTAGCAATATTTGGGTGTGTGGGGGGGAACAACTTTAATGTGTTCCAAAAATGGTGGCACAGATGAAGCCATTCCCTGTACAGAATATGGCGTTTCCCTACTTTCCTCTGAAGAAGTGTGCTTGCACACAAAAGCTTATACTTTGAATAAAACTTCGTTGGCCTTAAAGGTGCCACTGGACTCAAACTTTGTTCTGCTGCTTCAGACCAGCACAGCTCCCCACCTGGATCTGCTTTCCTCATTGTTCCTGGAGCCTTTTCTGACCTCCAGAAGATAATTCTCAGGGACGTGGAACCCACATGGATGACAAGCCAGGTGGGTTCGGAAGCTGGAGTGAAGAAGGACAGGAGTGAAATTGCTCTTCCTTTCTCTTCCACTACTGCAGCTCTGCTGGAGATGTCCCCACTTCAGCTTAATGATCTTTCTGGTAGTCAGATTGGGCTGTGGTAATCGATGGGAAAGTAGAAAAATTTCACATGCCTTCTGTGCATGAGCAATTGTTTCTGTGCTAGTATATTCTAATAAAATATGGTGAATGTTGTGATACACATAAGGTTATTTCTTATGGAGTTGCAATATACTACTTATTTTGGAGCTCTTCTGATAACAATCCAAAAATGAGCTGTAACAATCCTAGTCTTCTAAATCATAATTCCAGTTAACTAAATGAAAGCAGATTTGCTTTAACAACACATATGTGTTGATTTTGTTAAATGGTCACATGATCTCATGTTATCTTGTGACTAGCAGTAACCTACTCATTTGTCTTCTTTGATGACCACGCTGGTTTGTGTGTGGGTGGAAAGTGCTGTCGAGTTGCAGCTGATTTATTTTTTATTTTATTTTTTTAAAGTATTTTTATTAGAGGCCAACAAATCACTAGGTTTCTGAGGTGAACATTTTGTACCTAAGAGTTCTTTCCCATCTTGATGATGATCAAAGCCAAAGAAACCCTTCTACAATTTGCTGCCCTCCATCCCAGATTCCTATTTATTAGGCTATGAGGGGGGCTTTTCCCTCTAGAGGTCTCCCTGTAAAGACTCCCTGGCCTACTGGGAAGTGTAGTTTATTTTTTTTTTTAATATTAAAAATTTTAATACTACATCAAAAATACCAAAACCAAGCAGAGTATAAATACCAAACAGTAAACACTTTGCTTTAAAAAATTCTAACTACATAGACGTCTAAATCCAAGAGCACTTAAAAAAAATCGTTACTAATAAATATATATCGATTAAAAACTCTTGTTATGAGGATACTGATAAAGGCTATATTGTTATATACAGTGCAGAGTTTGTAATACTGGGGTATGTTATACTATTTTATATTCAAAAGCATAACCAAGAAGCATAGGCCGGATTGTTTGGAAGTAAATCCTTCTCAGTCATATATTGAAGGTAGGGGGACCAGGTGCGCTCAAAGAATGATTTTGTTGTACAAAGATTCGTTTGAGCTATATTTAAAGTGTCACTTATCTTGTCCATCAGGAATTGTTCCCACACTTTATTTCTCCAGGCCTCTAAACTTGGAGACTTTGGTGACTTCCAGGCCGCTGCGATGGTGGTTTGTGCCGCCATAAGTAAGTATGATGTTAGCTGTTGTAGCGGTTCTTCATCGTGAGCTGGATCTCTAAGATGTAATAGGATAACTTTAGGAG
>NW_015168048.1:1794513-1821910 GCF_001447785.1 Gekko japonicus
AAAAAATTGCATTCTTACTTTAAAGATTTTTGATTTATTGGCTTTCGATGACCAAATCTGAGACCATTGTTGTTCAGACAGTTCAGTTTGTAAATCTCGTTGCCAGGCTGACTGGAATGCCATTTTCGTTGTGCTGTTAAATTCTGTTAAGATTTTATATATTTTTGAAAGGAGGTGTTTTGAGGAGTCAGAAAGTGTTTCTAACAATGTTTCAAATTGAGTTTTGGAACTCTTGAAAATCTTTTTGTCAGCCAAGTGCTCTACAAGACTCCTTAATTGATGGTATCTGAGCCATGGAATAGGTTTACCGATTCGCTCCTCAAAAAAATTCTTGTTCATTATTTTTCCTTTCTTAACCAAATCTTGGAGTTGATTGAAACCTGCATCTGTCCAGATTTGAAATGCCCCCGGTTCCTGGCCTGGTGGAAACCACCCCTGATTTGTATACGCTGATAGTTGTGAAATGGGGGGTACCAGACGTTTCCTCTGTCTATCCCAAATTCGTATTGTATGACTTAAATACGGATTATCAGTCACTAATTTAGGTCTCTGCTGTTGGGGGCACCATAAAAATTCTCGTAATGTAAGAGGGGCAACACTGTTTTGTTCCACCATCATCCAGTTAGTTAGTGAAGTACCATCCAACATCTTCAGAACATCAGAAAGAGCTGTAGCATAATAGTAGTTTTGTAGGTCAGGTAAATTAAGACCACCACTAGAAGTTGGCCGAGATAGAATGTGTCGATCAAGTCTGGCTTTTTTAAATGCCCACACAAAAGTTGTCAAAGTATCTTGCGAGTTGCAGCTGATTTATGGCGGCCCCAGCAAGGGCCTTTCAAGGCTCCTCTGCAGAGTCTTCCTTGGTGGTCTTTTTTGCAAGTACCAACTTTGCTTAGCTTCTGAGCTCTGATGAAATCAGGCTATACCATGCCCCCTCCTCCCCTGTGGTTTACCAAGAGAAATATATCAGTGGAAACTTAGAAGGCAGGACTGGCATTGTTGCAATGTTGTTATTTTCTCCCAGTTGTATAATGCTTACATCTTTAGTCCCTGTCTATGTGTTATATTGGTTTTATACCACTCTATGGTCCAGGCAAGAGCTAAGCCTTTCTGGTATAGCCTGCTCTCTTCAGATCTCAGAAACTAACCATGTGTTCTGAGAATGATAGTTTGCTATGGTGCTAACAATCTCACTGACGAACTTCTGAACTGAATTCATACAGTGGTAAAAGCACACCAGTTTAGAATCATGCAGGATCTGCCCATGTCACTGTCCTATACAGAATCAGATCACTGACTGATCAAGGTCAGTGTTGTCTAGTCTGACTGGCAGCTGCTGTCCATGGTCTCAGGTGAAGGTCTTTCATAATCACTTACTGGTTGATCCTTTTAACAGGAGATAATGGGAACTGAACCTGGGAACTCTCTATCTACAAAACAGATGCTCTGCCACGAAGTCTTGGCTCAGCTCCCCAAGCTAATGCCATTCAGTGTGTAACTTCAGCTGAGTTCCTTCTTCAATTTAAAATGAGAATAATAGTTTCATGAGAATGTTGCAATAATTCATTTGTTTCTCTGTTCTTAAAGTGCTTTGAACATGAAATGGTCTTAAATTCTGAGCTGTAACTGACCTTCAGCCATTTCATTTAATGATATTTTGTGCTGTTTTGAAATATAACTTGGATTCCAGTATGAATGGCCACAGATTAATTTGAAATCCCATCCTGTGCTTGCCTCCAATTCCCCACTAGAATCTGTGACAGCTGTTGTGCTCTTAATGACAGCCAGTCATTATTTCCTCCAGGAATAATGGCTGTGATCACATTTTCCCACAGTAATGCCATTATTGTGACATCGTGTTATCACATGAGAATGGCCTCTTTAACTGTTGTCACCTCTGACGTTTACATTATAGAATACTGCTTGTGGTTAGACGGATCACCTTGGGATGTGGCAGGGAATTAATTCAAATAGAAAGCAGTGATACATACTTTACTGTAGGGTAGCAATGTATAAATTCCGTCATAATGAATATTCTAGTGTAAGAACATAAGAACATAAAAGCCATGCTGGATCAGACCAGAGTGGTCTATCCAGCAGCATGTCTCACACAGTGGCCAACAACATGGCAATAGAGGCCAATGCCATTCCCCTGACATTGACTCCTGACAATGATGTTCAGATGTTTACTGTCCCTGTACTCATCCCAGCTCTGTAATGTCCTTTTTGAAATATGGTGACTGAAACAGCCAAATGAGGCTGCAATATAGATCTATACAGGGGCATCGTAATATTGGCTGTTTTATCTTTAGTTCCTTTCCTAATAATTACCATCTTCGAATTTACATTTTCACTGCTGCTACACACTGGGTTGACATTTTCATTGAGCTATCCACTATGCTACCAAGATTGATTTCCCTCACAATCTCAATAAGTTCAGATTCCATTCACATGTACTTACAGTTTGGGGGGTTTTTTTGTTCCAGTTGCATTTCCTTATACTTACCTACATTGAATTTCATTTGCTGCAATGTTCTCCAGTAATTTAATCTGTGGCAGTTCTACTGGAGCTCTTCGCAATTGGCATTGGTTTTCACCATCCTGAATATTTTTATGTCATCTACAAACATGATACTGTACTCTCACCCCCAGTTCCAGATCATTTATGAACAAATTAAATAGCATCAGCCCCTTTGTGGGGCCCCATTGCTTACTTTCCTACATTGCAAGAATTATTTTTTATTCCCATTCTCTGCTTCCTGTTGTTTAACCAATTTTTAATCCATAAGAGGAGAGGATTATAAGGATTATATCCATAAAAACTGTCCCATGACTGCTAAATTTACTTGAGAGTCTTAGGTGAGATATATTGTCAAAAGGTTTTTGAAAGTCCAAATATAGAATGTCTACCAGGTGATGGTTATCTACATTGTCAAGATGCGTGTCAGCCCCAGGCGCCGAATCTCCGAACTCCTCCCCGGTGTTCTTCGTTTCCTCCTTTTATTTGCTTATTACAGTGATCAAAAACACCCTGTGATTCTCCCCAGCCTGCACCTCAATCAACCTCCCGGCTGCACGTGCATTCCCTTCACCCCTTCGGAACATTGCTCTTTAACTTTCTGAGGCTCGGGGTGTATAGTGGCAGTGTCTGCCACCCCGGCCCCTCCGGTGGTGCCCTCGATAACACCCACCCCTTCGATGGTGCCCTCGGTAACACCCCGCCTGGAAGGTAAGGGTCCCCTGCTCTTCGCTCGAGCTCACCCCCCCGTCTCGCTGGGGCTTCAGCATACAGTTGCCCTCTTCCCCACGGTCGCTCCCACGGCTCGGTCCCTTGTCCGAGTCTGTTTGTTCCCTTTCTCAAAGTACTCCAAAAGTTTGGTGAGGCAGGACTTCTCAACAGGCTTTGTTCCTCTATGTGCCTAACAATTCTATCTTTGATTACAGTTTCTACGAATTTTCCTGGGATGGACATTAGGCTAATTGGCCTGTAATTTCCTGGTCCCCCTTTGGACCCCCTTTTTAAAATTTTCTGCACTCCAGTCTTCTGTATCAGTGGCTGATTTTAGTGACCAGTTACTTATACTGGTTAGTAGATCAACAGTCTTACATTTGAGTTCCCTAAGAACCCTGAATGTGTGCCATCAGACTTTTTAAATGTCCCCAATAAATCTAGAACTTCATCTCTCATCACCTTAATTAGATTCAGTTCTTCAGATTCCCATTCCTGAAAATAGTCGTTGTGGCCTGGGTACTGTCCAGCCATGAAACTGTTCTAGTAGGTAGGATGGTGAAGTTCTCGCCATGTACCCTGCCCCCTCAGCTTCTCCAGGTTGGCAACCCTACCCTCACGGGAACTAGCCTCTTTCCTGAGAGCTAAGAGCTCCATGCATTGAGCACACACCCACAATTTCTGCTCAGGGGGCAGACATGGGGCACTCCCTCCAGAGCCCTGGATAGCCCCCACGTCCCTGCTGGTTTTCTACATTCATAATCGTTTTGGTTGTTATAGATCTTTTACGGTTGAAAAAAGGTGCTTACTTGAAGCTGTGTAGATTTCTGTAGCAGGAAGGATACTACCTTCCTTGCTGATGTGAATCTTTTATGTCCTTTTCCAGGAAACTCAAACCGAAGTGGTTCTTTCCTGTCCTCCTCAACGTCCCTCAGTAAACATTTAAGCTCAGCTCCCCTGTTCAAAAGCTCTGGATGTAAGTCCTCAGATGTGAGCCCCCAGGAAATCTGTGTGCCTTCTTACAGAGTCTAACCTCTAATGAACTCTGATTTACAGCTATGAGCTGTGACTCTCCCCCCCCCCCAGGACAATAGCAGTCACTCAGTAGAAGGCCCTGCCAGAAAGACAATGGGCTACTGGAGCACACACCAAAACTTTGAAGGAGATTTTCAGAAAGACAGCTCAGGAATTATATAGCCTCAAGCAAACAGACACACACGTTCCCTCTTTGCCTCTTGACATTCATCACATCATGTTTGTGAGCTCAATAAATCACATAATGAGATCAATGAACCTGCACAAGGTAGCTAGGTAATAAAGTAATTGTCTGAAAATAGTGATCACCATCAGTTGTTCATTATATGGCATTTCTGTCCTGCTTATTTATGTCCTTTAGCTGAAATATCCTGCACTCCCCATATAGCGTGTCTGAGGCAGCTCACTATAACTCCCTTAAAACAAGAAAAAGACCTATATATCACATAAAACATACCATTGTACTACTAGCACTGCTGTTCAGCCTGAATTTTTTCTCATAATGGTCCCTGGAAACATGTACTATTGCTTTGTGCAGAATAACTGCAGCAAGTTGTGTGTGTGTGGGGAAGCTCATTGTTTGTATCCCACAAACCACAGATGCAAGGCACTGGCAGAGACAGACCTTCCTATGACAGGCCCCTCAAAACAGCTGATGCTAGGATTCAGGAGACCCTCCTAAACAAATGCCACACAGCATGTGAGGAGTGGAGTAGGGAGGGCAAACAGGATGAGATCTCCTGTCTCCTTTCTCACTCCCGCAGAAGCAGAAAACTTGGTCTATCCAGCATCTATCCAGCTGGAAGAGGAAGGTAGAAATAAAGGCTAGAGCAAAGGGTTCCTTCAGATATTGACATATAAAACAACAGTTGCGGACAAGGTGTTTTTCATGGGTATCACACTGTAAGAAAGTGTTTGGCATTATCTCTTCTGTTTCATATTCTTTTAATCAATTAGAAACATCAACTAATATACTAAATGTTTTAAACTTTATTCAAAGGACTGAGCAGAAGAGGTCAACATGTGAACCTCACTGCACCTGCAGTATTTTGGCTGTGATCACACACACTAAATAATCCACTTTCAATCCACTTTCAGTGCACTTTCCAACTGGATTTTGCCAGTTCACACAGTAAAATCAAGTTGGAAAGACCATTGGAAGTGGATTGGAAGTTGATTATTTGTGTGTGTGATCACAGCCTAAGAGTTCATTTCCACAGCTGTGGTATTTGGTCTATAAGTTAGAATTTTTGATTAAAATCCTTTTTGATTAATTAAAAAGGTATCCCACAGTAATCAGGCAAGAGAGTTTTTAAAACACTGTTAATTATTTTTAATACTTGTTCACTCAGGTACCAGATTTTCATGTCACCTTTCCATTTTAAACTCCCCAGACAGCCTACAAGTAATAGAACATGAACTACAGTAAGACTGAAAACTGTATAGAAGGGGAAAAAAAATTATTTAGATCATTTAAAACCCCAGTTATAAAACTGAAGGTCCCGCAACAATTCTCTGGAACAGATACGTCTTCAAAGGGTGTTAATAGGCTTGTGTTGTTGTAATAATGGTGCAGTATATGAACCTGCAAAAACTGTGGGGGCTTTCTCTAGTGGTTCCTGGGAGTTTTTCATTTCTTTTATTTTTGTTTTTAATTCCAAAAGGGACTGTTATTCTTTTGGGTTGTTTCCTATGGTTTCATTCCATTATTGTTTCTTGCATAATTCTATTCTGTTATAAGTTCCTATTGGTTTCAGTGAAAGGTGCCCCTTTTTCAGGCCTGTGTCTTCATGGTTTACAAATTGGACAAAACTCAGGGCACCCACACAGCCAAATTCCAGAAATAGAGAATAAAGGGGCTCCCTGTTAGAGCCAATGAAAGGCACCCATGTTTAACATTAAAGTCTGTGCAAAATTTGTAGGAAAGATTCAAAACAGTTAACACAGACAGCACTGCAGCTATTTAGCTTGAAGAACAGTAGCATGAAGAAGAGGCAGAGTGACAAGGCAAGGGCGTTTGGTGGCACAGGGAGGATAAGGCATCTGGGTAGGCAGGCTGTAGGATGAGGACAAGGGGGGTATGATTTGAAGAGCAGCAGGCAAGAAGAGGAGTATGGGACTGCAAAGGAACATTTGGCACAGCAGGGCAAGCATTAAGAGGAGAGAGGAAGGCAAAGTATAAATGCGAAAATAAATAATAAATACAAAGTCTTATCCCATATCCTTTAGGATTGTAACATTTCACACACACATATATGTACTCCCAGTGACTACAGTTTGCAGTCAATCATTCATGAAAGACAAAAGCCCAGGATCTCTCTCCCTCTTTCTCTCTGCCTTTTGTTAGGAGAATGCTTGCCTGTCTTGTAAATGTGGAACCATGAGAAGTAGAGACTAAAATAATGAAAGAAAACAGAACAAAATGGAAAAAAAAATCATGGGGGGGGGAAATGTGTTGCCTTTGTTGTGTTAAACACCCCCATTTTCATAATTATTATCATTAATAATGAAAAAAATGCAGAAGTCTAGCTTTCTTCCTTGTTAGGAAAGGGATACAAAGGAATGTCTCTCCTAAGGGCCAACCTGGACATAATAGAACTAGAATGAATAGTTAGTACTAGAGTTTTGTAGTTAGTACTTTGGAGAGCTTATTTGGACCTAACAAGCACTGGGGGAAGGATAATCTGAATCACAACACAGCACTGAGGAAGCAACATTTTCCTTGATCAAAAATGCCTCCCAGTTTGCTTTAAGCCCTGAAAGGGCAAAAGAACAGACACAGTAGAGGCACCTGACTTTCCCCTTCCTGGGGCTTGAAGTGGGTTGATGGAAGAACTGGTGCAGAGGGAGGAGTTTGTACTCTCTTTCCCAGTACCATGGTGCTGATCCATGTCAGCCCTTCAAGATGGCTTTTTGTAGGACTAAATAACATGCGTAGGAGATCCCTTCAAAGAATGCCAGCCTCACAGGGAACTTGGCCCACAGATGGTGCCTGTTGAGGCCTGTACGTGTTCACGCTCTTAACAAACTACCCTTGCTCTTCAGAAATATTTTTTTTTCTTGAAATGCATTTAGAAGGTCACTTGATTAAAATTTATGTGGTTTCTTTAACTTTCTGAAGGAACCTTTCAGTCCTCTGTTTCCACTGTATGATACCCTTCAATTCTGAAGGAAGACTACCTTCTTCTACTCCCACAATGCATTACATGCAAAATCCTAATTTGTTTCAACAACCATGATATTTGTATGAAAATCAGGCAGAGTGCAAAGCTGGCAAGTGAGGGGCTTTCTCCTCATATGCATATCTTCCCTAAAGACGTTTTCATCAGAAGTAAGTTCCACTGAGATCAGGGGTGAACCTAAGCAACAGAATTTTGAGTGATACATTGATAAATCTTACCTCTTATCAAGCTTTCAAGCTGGGTTTTTCATCTCTATGTAACCCTACAAGCATTACTTTGCATGTGAGACTCCATCTAATTTTAAATGTTCATTGAGTTGCCAATTCCAGGCTGGGTAATCCCTGAAGATTTGGGGGTGGATCCTGGGAAGGGCAGAGTTTGGGGAGGGGAGGGACCTCAGCATGGTGTAATGCCATACAGTCTACCCTCCAAAGCTGCCATTTTCTCCAAGGAACTGTTCTCTGTACTCTGGAGATCAGTTGCAATTTTGGGAGACCTCCAGGCCCCATCTGGAAACTTGAAATTCTAGTTCATATATAGGATGTCAGCATAGGGTTGCCAAGTGAAAAAAATTGCTGCAGCAGGGGACTCCCGGCTTGCGGCTTGAGCACGCGCACGCCGCATGCATGTCACCAGGAAGTGACGTGACGACGCCGGGCACGCTGGGGGTGGGGCCACAACTGTCTGAGGGAAAACCATAGAGTTTTCCCTCAGATGGTCGTGCCCCCTCCCCCAACTTGGCAAGCCTATGTCAGCACAATGGGATAAAAGGTTATTTTTGGAAAATCTGTCCCTGTAACAGCAGAGAAAGATAACTCTCCTTTCCATTTAGCATTTGAAACTTGTATCTTGAGTATTGCTTCTTGACAACTTGGATATTCCCATGTTCAGTGGTGCCTAGCAACGTAACAAGCCACCACCACTGGAACAATAAAAAAAGAAAAACCTTCTGAGTACTCTCTTAATTGTTAGGCTAGGACTTTACAAAATTAACTGCTATGGCTGTGTGTCCTCTCTAGAGAAATAATTGACTTCCTTCTACCCTCTTGAGTGGTAGCATTCCATTCATTCACCTGTAGGGCTCCTTCCCTAGACCTTTCTCCCTCCCCCCTCCCACATGTTGAGTTTCTCTGAACAAACCCTTGGAAATGTCCACTTTCACTTGTTTCCTAGAAATGGATCAAGGGAGGGGAATGTCCTTGTTTTGCTTGTTCTGCTGAACTGTATCATGTGCTAACAAGTTGGGTTTATTTTTTAAAAACACTTTTCTAAATTACTTTGTTTCTATGGCTGATTGGAAGGCAAAAAGGCCCCAGAGGCTCTGAAAGAAAAAGAGAAACATTCTCAAGTAATTAGAATGATTACAATAGCTGAAAACCCAGCCTCACGAAAATGGTGTTTATGTTCTCAGGAGATTTTTACAATAAGGTCGCCTGCATGGTTCTAATGTGGATATTTTCCAGTGAGCTGGAGACTGGAAATCTATCATTGTAAAGGTGTAATAACTGCATTCATGGAAAGTTTAAAATCCCATTAACATAAAATGCTCCAGGCTGATTTCAGATGTCACCTAGTTCCAGCTGGCTTTTTCTGCCTTCTCCTGTTACAGACAAGTCTGACAAATCTGGTAAATTGCCCAGTGGTTTTTGAGTAATGGGGTTAACAGAAGTCTGGGACATAGTGGTTGGCTGCTGTTGTTGCTGTCCGTGAGAACCTCTTGGTTCACTGTCATGGCCTTGGCATGCTCTTACTTCCATGCCAATATTAGCCCATCAGAAACAACACTGCTTACACTGATTTGATCATGTGACTATTTTGATGAGTCATTTCAATGTTTTGTTTCAATCATTTGTAACTTGTTACACTGACACATTAATAAATATTCAAATGATCTTTACTTGCATGGGTCACAAAAGAAGTAAAGGCTTCATTTGCTAACTTAACCCAAATTTTCTCAAGTGGACAAGGTTTGTTCTTTGGGGCAAGTATAACTACCTTCAGCAGACAAGTAGATGCTGTGACTCCCTATGTCTTTCTTCATTGGAGGAGGGCTGAAATGATAAGAGTCATTGGATTAAGCTTGGTGGAAGGTAATCATTGGTTCCAACCCATTACATCCACTTATGCAAAGTTGGACAGACTCTGCATAACAAATTTTGACCGCCATGTGTGTGGATGTGGACTGTGTAAAAGTCTGCACCCTTAATTCAACCTCGTAGTTTCCACAAAACCAGCAATACAATTTCAGCAGTTGAAGAGAGATACAGAGGGTGGGACAAGCTCTGGTAACCAATGCTACACACTGTGTTAATTTTGGAGTGACAACTCAGTATCTCCTGGACATGCTGCTTTTATTCTTCAGCACTGACTGGCAACAGAGTTATGAACACTGAAATCCTATGTACATCTACTCAATATTAAGTTTTGCCATGTTCAATAGTGCTTACTCCCAGGTCAATAAGCATAAGCTTTCAGCTTCAATCAGCAGAACCAGCAAGGTGTAGTGGTTAAGAGTGGCAGACTCTAATCTGGAGAACCGGGCTTAATTACTTACTCCTCCACATGAAGCCTCTGGGTGGTCACAATTCTCTCAGAACTCTCTCAGCCCTACCTACCTTATAAAGTACCTGTTGTGGAGAGAAGAAGGGAAGCCACTTTGAGACTCCTCAGGGTAGAGAAAAGTGGAGAGCAAAATCTACCTTTCTTCTGCTTCCAAATGTTCTGCTCTTATAGAAGACTGTGGTGTATATGCATAAATAAATTAGTTCAGTACCAAAAAAGAAGGGGAAATGGGCATAATCAGCCCATTTCTGCCAGCAGAATTTTTTAATGGGATCCAACCCATGATGCTGTAGTAATTGTTAATGTAAATGAACTACGGAAACAGGAAAGTGGTATGTAAATTATTTTAATAATACAAGTGCAATTCTAAAGCTGAATTACACTCTTTTATGCCTATCCGCACAGGAGGTGTAACTCTGTATAGGATTGCACTGTAAATCTCCTTAAATATATTAGTTTCCAGAGACACATAGGAGAGTATCCAAAATGGGTTGGACTTTTTTATAAGCCTGAAGTGCCCGTGAATTCCACCATGAGGTGACTGCCACAAAATCATTCTGTAGTGGGAAAAGTTTTGTCAGTCTTTACTCATAGTAGCCATGGTGTTACTTCTAAAGTGAAAGGAGACAAGGGTTTTTTTCAGACTGCAGCCACCTTTTGCATTTTCATACAAGTTGTGCTGCTTCAGATGATCATGCCGTCAGTGCGATCCATTCAGACCTTCCCTCAGGTGTTCCATCTGTTCTGGGGGTTTTGTTGTTGTTGTTTTGCATTTTTTCCACATGCATTGAAACCAGGGGTCTTTTCGTAGAAAAAAAGCTGCAGGAGCTCATTAGCATACGGTATGTTAATGAGCTACTAGGCTATTAGCATAAAAGCTCATTAGCATATGCAACACCCCCTGACATCACCGGAAGTGATGTCAGAAGGGGAAGCAAAAGGGGCGGAAAGCGTCTTCAAAAGCCTCCCCTCCCCCAGCCAGAGGGGGGGAAGCAAAGAGAGAAGGGGTTAAACCCCTTCTCACTAGAGTTGGGCCACAGAAGGAGGAAAGAGGGAAGGAAAGAGAGAGAGTAGAGAGAAGGATTGAAGGAATGAAAGAGTGAAAGAAAGGGAAGGAAAGAAGGAAGGAAAGAGGAAAAGAAAGAGAAGGAAAGAAGGAGGGAAAGAAAGAGAAAGAAGAGAAGAAGGAGGGAAAGAGGTAAGGAGAGAGAAGGAAAAAAGAAGGAAAAGAGAGGAAGGAAGAGGAAGGAAAAAGAGAAAGAAAAGGAGGGAAAAGAAAGGAAGGGAAAAAAGAGGGCAAAGAGATGGGGGAGGCTCTCCTACCCATCACTCCCCCAATCAAGCCTCCACCCCCCATGGATCCCTCACGTACCCCAGGAGGCGGCGGGGGGCTCTTCTGCCCTCCCACAGGCTGCAGCACTCCGGCGCTAGCCCTGGGAAGTGGGGGGGCTCTTCTGACCTCCCATGGGTTACAGTGCTCCAGTGCTGGCCCTGGGAGGCGGCGAGGGGCCTCTTCTGCCCTCCCACGGGCTGCAGCACTTTGGCGCTTGCCCAGGGAGGTGGCGGGGGGGCTCTTCTGCCCTCCCATGGGCCGCAGCACTCCGGCACTGGCCTGGGGAGGTGGCGGGGGCTGTAGCGCAGGGAGCTGGGGCGGGGCTTGCTGCCACCGCCATTTGTTCCAGTGCCTGGGCTCCCGGAGCAGCGCTCTGGCATGCTCCGTCCCCAAAAGACCCCTGATTGAAACATTGGAACATTTCAGCAGCCAAATTCACTCTGCCTTCTTTACATGAGAGTAGCCTCATTTACTCTTGTGTAAAGCACAGTAACTGACAGACAAAATATAATTTATTTTCACCTTTATTGGCTTTGGTATTGAAGCGGTTGACATGATCCTGGCTCAGGCTGGAGAGATAGGCAGAGACCAGACCAAGAGAGAGAGACAGACAGACAGACAGATGCATGCTTTCGCAAGGCAGAGCAGAGGAAGCTGTCCCAATGCAGGCACCTTGGATTGCTGAAACATTTCACCATTGAGATGCAAGTTTAAAAAGAAAACAACCACCCCAGCCTGCCCTTTCTGGGTGGGGTTTGGCGGCGTGGTGGGTTTTCTAAAAGTCACCAATGTGAAGGACTTAGTTCAGATTACAGAGGAGAGGCTTTGTTGTGAATACATTTTGCTTCCCCCCCCAAAAAAAAAAAAGTGTGGGAGAACCCAGTTTTATTATGAATGAGGGGGAAATGGGAAAGATATGAGAGAGTGTTGGGTTGTTTATGAAGCTGTGTGAAAACAGGAAAAAAACATGCTTACACTGGGTGATGCAAGTGGATTTTTAAGGTAATGTGAAAGACCCGAAGGTTGGCACGGCTGCCTTCTGTGGTCATAGTCTAGCTACTGCTTTTATCTCCAGAGTCCAGTGATTCTGCTAAGCTGGAAATCAGGGCAATGAAAAAGGATCAGGAGAAGTCCTTCCTGCAGTTTTTGAGCAGTGAACTTGTAGATATGGTGTCATAATTTTGATTGTGTAGGAGAGAATCCATGAACTGGAAACATCAAAATCAAGCATGTATACCACATACCTTCCTTGTCATATATCTCACATTTTGTTTTCTCAGTGCTGGGTACAGCTGTTGGTGGTTGTTGGAGCTTAGCAGTGCCAATATGAGGCAGTGACTGCAGTGACTAGCCAAAAACACAAACATTAATTGGCTGGAGGCACGTAATACAGGACTTCAGAGGCCTCTAACAATGCTATCCTAAGCAGAGTCCCCTGAAACCCCTAGAAATCAATGAGTATAACTCTGTTTAGGATTGCACTGTGGGACTGCCAATCACAATTATCTCAGCTAGCTAACTACAATGGAATCTCCTTTCTCTTTTGTATTTCTAGAATGCGCTCTGCTTTCTGAAGCCTTTTAAAGTTAACACATTAGTAGTCATAATACAGTGCATTGTCTAAACATAAAGATAGAACTCTAAGTAGGTGTCACAGCAGCTCTACTTTGGCAAACTATTTTCCTTTAAGGGAGGGGAAATGATTCCCCCCCCCCCCCGGAAAAAATTGAAAAAATTTCAAAGTGGTAGCTTCAGTGTGTGTGTATGTGTGCATGCAAACACACACACACAACATCAGTCTTTGTAAAATACAAAATGTAGTGAGAAATCAGAAGCTATCCACACCAGCACCTGTACAGATTTCTTTAGTTCTGTAATAATGAAAAGTGTGCAGGCTCATATGCATATAAAAGAGCTGGATACAGTGACATCATCTCATTTCCTATTATCAGTGTGCTTGCAAAGGCAACGTTCATTGTTAGTCCATGAACAGGGAAGCTCCTGCTAGATTAATCCAATCAAGGGAGAAATTCTGGTGTAGTTTTTATATAAAAAAAACTGGAACAGAGCCATCTAACCTAAAGACATGTATGGAATACATACTGGCATTCCCCCCCCCCTGCCCTTCTAACCAGCTGACTATGGTAAAAGGATGTCTGCACCACAAAAGAAAATTGCACAAGATGTGTGATTAATGAGAAACTTGCTATGCATTTTCAGATTCTGCAATGAGATGAAATTATTTCTCTAGCGCTAAAACCAAAACAGAGATGAAAGCACTGACTCTGCAGAATGTTAACAAGGTATATTTCTAAAGTAGCTTCAAGGACAGTGATCTTTCGTCTCACGGCGGGCTTTGCTTTTCTAAGGCACATGCTGATAATATGAAATATTTTAACCAATATATGTTGGGAATGAAATCAAAGTGACAAAGTTGCAAAGGCAAATGTTAAGTCAAGATTTGCTATAAGGATGGAAGCAATGGGATCTTTTTTTCTTGAGCAAAAATGTTATTTTAACATTTACAAAGCCCTTCGCAAAATTAAAACAACAACAACAAAGATCTCTGATAGTGGCTGATCTAGCCTATTAAACCAGTTTGAGATGGACATTCTGTTGGGAGTGATTGATTGGTAAGCACCGGTGGCCCCTAGTGGTCCAAGAGCCAAAGTTCCCCTAAAAACAAGATAAGAAGGAAACAGGGAGAAACAATAGACAGTAAATGGATAATAGGCACAGAGTAGCAAACATTGATTTTTAAAATGGTTTCTGAAGAAATCTGTAGTGTCAGTCTGAAGTGTCAGGCCTTGTTCACACATTCATGACATTTACATCACTTGATGCTGCAGGCATGTGATTATTCTTAAGGGCATGTGAACAAGTTCTGAGTAACTAATTTATGATTAAGTATTTTTACTGCACTTGTTTCCAAATCCTGCAGCTTTCATCTTTAGAATAGACTTTCTGAAGTAGATTATTTTGTGCCTGATCTACTTTGGTAGGAGCTGGGACCGAAGGTTATGGACTTGCTGACATCCACTCAGCTAGTCTGTATGTGGGTGGAAATCATATTCAGCTCATCTAGGTACCAATTCTCATAGTGAAATCAGCATGATGAATATTTGGCCTGAGTGGATCCAGAATAAATGTGGCACAAGGAAAAGAAGATTGTACAATAGTTTCAAAATCCTTCCAGACTTCTGTGCACAACTCATGAACCAGACACTGCTCAGTGAATTTCTGCAAGTTCTGGTGCATGTAGATGTTAAAACAACATCAGAGAGAGGATTGCCCCCTGAGGGACCCCCACATACCAAGGGGTGCATAAGAGACACGCTCTCCCCTAGTGCCACGCCTTGGAGAAATGAGGTAAACCCGGCCTTGGAAAAATGAGGTAAACCACTTCAAGACTACCCCACAGACTTCTACGTCGCTAAGGTGATTGGTCAAAAGATTATGATTGACCATGTGGAATGCTGCTGTAAGATCAAGAAGTGACAGCAGCGCCAATCCGCCTTGGTCCAACTGCTTGTGGAGATCATCTGTGAGGGTGACCAGTGCCATCTCCACCTCATGGCCAGGATGAAAACTGACTGGAATGGATTCAGTGCCAATGTGTCATCCAGAAAATTCTGGAGCTGGTCTGCCACCACTCTCTCAATTACCTTTCCCAGAAATGAGAGGTTCGAGACTGGGCAATACTTGGATGGATCAGAAGGGTCCAAAGATGGCTTCTTTAAGAGCAGTACAACTACAGCCTTTTTTAATCCCCCTGGATAGACCCACAAATCCAGGGACAGATTAATAATGTCTACCGGGGTGCCGATGTGCCCTCGCCTCCAGCCTTCACCAGCCACAAGGCACCTGGGTCCAAGAGGCATATGGGCAGCCTAACAGCACCCATAATCCTGACAACATTGGCCCAGGAGAGTCAGCTGAAGCTGTCAAACACAGAGGCCAGAGATGGCCAAGGGGCCTCCAGTTCACATACTGTAACTATATTGGCCCAGAGGTTGTGGTGGAGCAACAGGACTTTATCTGCAAAAAAGCTCACAAAAGTCTCACAGCTGATGGCTGAATTCTAATATTTTGGGTTCTCTCAGTGAGAGAAGTTAAAGATCCAATTACCCTAAACAATTGTGCTGGGCACAAGCTAGCAGACACCATGGAGCCTGTAAACAATTCCTTTTTAGCAGCCTTCACTGCCACCTCATAGGATTTCATGAATGTCCTTTAAGATGTTCTTGCAACTTCATCACAAATACACTGCCAAACTCACCCTAATCATCTGTTCCCAATTCATCACCCTGAGTTCCACAGTATAGCAGGGGGATAGTTTAATTCGGGAATGTAGATGATGTCAGGAAGTGATTTCATTGATGGCTTCAGAGAGATGGGAGTTCCAGTCCTCTATCAGCACATTTACGTAATTAATCACTGGAGGCATCAGATCCTGCAGAGCATTCTGGAATCCAGTTGGGTCCATTAGTCTCCTTGGGTGCACAGTAATCAGCTTGCCACCTAGACCAGGGTGAGGGCTCGAACACCCAACCAGGCCTTCAGGACAAAATGGTCTAACCATGACACTTTATCCTTAGCAATCAGAAGCGGAACTACTTCAAGTAAACACTAAAGAGGGCATAGAGAAGAAGCTTTCCAAATTAATATTAATATTCAACTTTCCTTCCTCTCCATCCCAAACATTCTACCATTAGAACTATGCATTTAAGTATACATTCAAACATTAATCAAGCCCTTTTAATCTTCGTATATAGCAGAAAATTAAGCAAAAATATGGGTCATATTTCATCATTCTTTTCTAGATTTTCTGTAATTTTCTTTTTTTCAGAATCCTGTTTAAATGTCTTATATCTTTGTAAATATGAGGTTTCTTTTTCAGATCCATCTTACTGAATTTTAGAGTGTACAAAAAGTTCCTCTTTCTAATCTTAATCCATATCCTTGTATGTCTCTCTTTTCTTTCTTTAGGTGGTCTAGTCCGCTCTTTACGTTTCCTTGTACGCCCCTCTTTTCTTCCTTTAGGTGGTCTAGTCCGCTCTTTACTTTTCCTTGTACAACCCTCTTTCCTTTCTTTTGTTGGTCTAATCCGCTCTTTACAAAATTTAGCCTGATAGCCTTCATTTCAAGTCTCCAAGGTTGAGAAGTTCCCCATTGTTTCTTTTAAACAAGTCATTTGGTTGGATTTGTTTTCAGCCTCTGTCATAGATTCAGTAGTAATGTCGTTTAGCTTATTTTCTTGAGAGCAGGGCATGTCCACTTCTTCATCCTCTCGCAGTGGAACTTGCCCATGCTCCCTCCCTGCTTCCAAACCAGTACACGAATTCTGTGATTTCTCCAACAAGCCCTCACAAGCCATTTTAACCGCTTGGTGTACCTCGTCAAACAGCAACCTTTTAAACTGTTCAGTGGTAAGTTGCCTGATTTCTATGTTTAACACTTCCTCTGCTTTCTCTCCATTCCTTTCTAATGTCATTTTTCTCCCTCTCAGGTATGCAAAGCAATTTTGTCCCAATTCTCTTTCTGGCCGCTTTTCCAATATATAAGAACAATTTGCGGGGGGTCTTATACACAATGAAGTCCTCTGAACTAATAGTTGGAAGTACAACTACTCACATCTTTTCTTCTTGTGTCGGCTATGCATTGTATTAAATTAAGAAAAACAATCAGTTTTTTTAAAACAGCTGGTCGCAGCTGTGAAGAAACATGGCAGCCATGTTTCCTTCCCTCCGTCATTCCTGCTTCGGGGCAAAAATGGTAGCACCCACACATTTGGCACATGCGGGGGTGGCCGGATTGAGCCCCCAGAAAACTGGGAGGGCACCAAAAAGAGCAAAAAGGGACCTGGTAATTCGGGAGCAGCCCTGAAAAATGCCCGATCGTCGCGCCATACCAAATCAAAATGTGACATTTGTTGTAGGAATTCTAGTGGAAAAGATTGTAGTGTAAAAAATGAAGTAAGACACTGTACTGAAGGACCTCTCTGTAGACCAAATTAGTGGTTCTGCCCTCAGGTGCTAGGATCACCAGGCTGTTTGATGAGCTCACTCTGGAGCAGGCAACATAGAACTGTCCATTTAAGAAGCAGTCATCTGTTAAGTCAACTCCTGCCACCTTCCATTAAAGTGATGGCCTCTCTACTTGTGTTCCTGGATTGTTTTGCTCATATGGAGACTGTGTTGTTCTGAGCACCTCAGGGTGATCTTGCTGGTACTTGGCCTGTGCAGCTCAGTGCCCTGCAGGAGTGCTATGTGCAAATGTCTTTGCTATATTCCTAAATTGCCTCCTCCTGGCAACTGCCTGTTCAGTGTAGGAGGGGGAGGGGGAGGGGGAGGAGTATTGGAAGCCACTGTGGAGGCGGAGCTGGCAGGATAACTAAAGCGTTACTGCTGGGGCAGGCTTCCTCGTGGCTTTAAGCACCCTGCGACTGCTGCTGTACCTGACAGACAATCGCCTCCTGGGTGTAGGAGGTGGGGGAGTGTGTTGAAAGCCATCAGAGAGGCTGGGCCAGCAGCATCGCTAAGGTGATCCTGCTGGGGCAGCATCCCTGATGGATTAAAGTACCCTGGTACTGCTCCTACACCTGACAGACCTGTCTGGTATTGGGGGGGGATTATGTTTAAAGGCATTGCAGAGGATGGGCCAGCAGCAGGGCTAAGGCAATCCTGCTGAGCAAACCTCCCCGGCAGTTGTAAGCATCCCACCTCCTCTCCTACACCTGATAGGCAGCTGCCTGTCCATCGTAGGAGGGGGGGGAGTATTAGAAGCCACTGTGGAGGCATGGCTGGCAGGATCATTAAGGTGTTACTGCTGGGGCAGGCTCCCTCGTGGCTTTAAGCACCCTGCAACCGCTGCTGCACCTGACAGACAACCACCTGTTAGATGTAGGAGGTGGGGGGGAGTGTGTTGGAAGCCATTAGAAAGGCTGGGCCAGCAGCTTTGCTTCACCTCACAGGTGGTTCTTGGTCACTCCTGATTTCCTCAACTGTCATTAGCTGTCTGCAGTCCCCTGTAACTGTTGGGTTTTTGTTTTACCTCTGCACCTGACCAATCAGAGAGTGGGGGATGCAGAGAGGCAGCTGTCTGGCAGCCACATAGGAATCAATGGGGGAGCACATTTTACCCCTTTTGACCCACTTAGGGGTTGGATTTCTAAAAATCCCTTCTTAGCGAGCACCTACGCCACAGTGGGGGGAGTGTGTTGGAAGCCACCCCACCTCCTCTCCTACACCTGACAAGCAGCTGCCTGTCCAGTGTAGGACGGGGAGGGGGGAGGAGTATTAGAAGCCACGGTGGAGGGGCACCTGACAGACAACTGTCTGTTAGGTGTCGGAGGTGGGGGGAGTGTTTTGGAAGCTATCAGAAAGGCTGGGCCAGCAGCTTTGCTTCACCTCACAGGTGGTTGTTGGCCACTCCTGATTTCCTCAACTGTCATTAGCTGTCTGCAGTCCCCTGTAACTGTTGGGTTTTTTTACTTCAGAACACTGAGCTCTGCAGCTGACCAATCAGAGAGTGGGCGGTGCAGAGAGGCAGCTGCCTGGCAGCCGTGTAGGAATCAATGGGGGGGAGCACATTTTCCCCCTTTTTAAATCATAATATTTTTTTTACAAAACTTCAACTATAACGTAAATTGTACATTATAACTTCAACAATAAAAATGACAAACAATCCAACAAAACCAACAATTGCTGCAACTATATCTAATCCGCTTCACTTAGGGGTCAAATTTCTAAAAATCCCTTCTTAGCGAGCATCTATGCCACGGTAGGAGCGTTCTCTCCGAATTTGGTGTCTCTAGGTCCAGCGGTTTGGCCTGGCCATTGATTTTATGGTGAGGGGACTTTCTTTTATATATATAGATGGACCTAGCATTGCACAGTATCACTGCTGAAGGGGGAGGTATAGTTTCCTAGCCCTCTCACTGATGTGTCTTGGGATGGAACTAAGGTTGGAAGGGGACCGAGCATAGCCGTATCTCCATTTCTTTCCATTCCAATGCCTTCTCCCACCAGCATACCTCCCTCTATCCCCAATCACTGGGATCCCCAACCTGGTGTTGGCACGCATGATGTCCATCAGAACCATTATGTTCTTCTCTCCCTCCCCAGACCCACAAGTAGCAGCTCAATAATACAGTACAAACCAAATCCATCACTAATTAATACACTAATACAGCAGCTTTATAATTCCTATCCTGAAAATTATATTATATATCCTATGCTAACCTATCAGCCTAATCCCCTCCAGCTAAATACACCCAAACAATACCTCCCACCACCCTCAAGTTCCAACCCCCCTCCCAATGGGACTATTGCACCATTCTATCTAGTGTAAATTGTTTTGAATCATGGCTGTTTGTTGACTTGAGTAATAACTTGGAAGAATATTTGTGCCATATCAGTTCACTGAAACATAATAATAATCTATATGCCACCCTGACCTTTTTGGTATCTTTGTAATTGGACTAGATGGCTGTTTCTTTTCTTCTCAAGTTATCTCCAATGAGAAAATTAAAATGACCAGCCAATCACAGTGCACACTGATGAAAAGGTCACATTTATGAGGTTTTGACTTTTTGTATCTGATGGTTCATTTATTTATCTTGTCACAGCATCTTTCTTTCATTAAGCTGAGCCACTGTCAGAAGAGGTTTCAGTGAAAACTTTTGTTACATCCCCTTCTCTTTTCTTTTTTCACTCCCTGCTCTGTTATACTTTTGCTTGAGCTCATGAAGAACAGCTGCTTTATACAAATTAACCCCAGAGACCATTTGGAGTCCACATGCCTTTTCAAGACTTGATAAATCGATTCAACTCATTATTTATGTATTTGGTGTTTATCTAGCACATTAGTGTACATGACACATCACAGAGAAACATAAACAAAAAAAGAAGTCCCCATCTTACAGAGTCTGTAATTTGCTTTTTAGCCCAGGAAGGAAATAGAAGGAAAGGAGGGGAGGAGAAAGTTAGACAACAGGGCAAGAAGAGGAATGAATACACACAGTTTTAAATTATTGCTTTTCATTAGTGCTTTTTATGTAGTTTATTATTATTTACATTTTATGCCAGCTTAAATTTCTATAATATGGAAAGACAGTTACGAATTGGGGCTTCCAAGACATCTTCAGAAACTAAAAATCACTCCCATATAGAGTGTGTTAAAATAGTCCAATCTGGAAGTTATCTTAGTATGGATCAGCAAAGCCAGAACAGCAGAATCTATATAAAGGGCCAATTTACAAATCAGGTGTAAGTAAAATAATGTGCACCTAGCAATAGCATTGACTTGCTTATCCATTAACAAGGCCAGATCCAGGAGAACCCCAAGGTGATCTGTAATAAAAAGTTTAACCTATGAGGACATGAACTAAGGAGGCTATGGAAATGTTCAGTTAGCAGAGTAATCATATGGTAGGGACAGTGAATCTGCAATACTGTTACATTCTCAATGAATATTTCAAATAATAGAGCTACAAAATCTGGTTCATTGATTAGAGAATGCTCTCTTAGGTTAAAGTAGAAACCCAGACCATGGCCCTGGTCACATGAAGAATTTGCTGTGTGAAATCTCAAAAGAAATTAAAGTTGGAATCCCCGTCAATGATGAAGAGTTGGAGCAGGATCCCCATTAGGAACTCTTTGCAACAGAGATGAGAGTAGTGCCTCTGCTTAAAGAGATAGTAGCATTGTTAAGGGGTTGTTGTTGTTGTTGTTTGCTTAGCAATAAGGGGCTTTTTAATGTGCTTTATCATCTGAATTCATAATAGTTATCGGGCCAGGGGAGGAGGGTGTGTGTGTGGGGGGGTTACTCTTCACTTCCTTTTGTTGGATGTTTCTTCTGAGGGTTTTTAGGACCTGTTCCCTCTAAGCTGAGTTAGTGTGAGCTAGCTCACAGTTTTTTTAGCCTCTGGCTCACACATTTTTGTCTTAGCTCAGGAAGGATATCTTCAGAGCAAGCTAATTTATGCAGTAGCCAAATCACCTGCTCACAACTTTAATGCCAGTAGCTCGCAAAGTTGAATTTTTGCTCACAGGACTCCATAGCTTAGAGAGAATATTGCTGTCTAGTAGTGTTTGAAACCTGAAGATACTGGAAATATGATCTTTGCAAAAAAAATTAATGGTTATATTTCTTGTTTTGAACTTTTGGGCATATGTTTTAAAGGTTTGGAGGGGTGAAAGAAAAAGGAGGGAGGGTAAGAAGGGGGAGTTAATATATAGCTTCATTTATGTACTATTTCATAATGAATTTAATAAGGTTTTTAATGTGCAGGGTGATTGGGGTTTTGAGGGAGGAGGGGAGAAATATGAGTCAATTTTCAGAGTTACATATACTATGTTCTGTTTTGGATGAATTTGTTTCTGGTTCTAGGAACTAAGACTACCAATCAGTTTCTAATTTGGAGAGCGTAGGTGTTGACATGGTAAATTCTAGAATTAGTTTCATGATTAAGGGAATGCAGGAAGACGGAAAAGTGACGAGGTAGGGCATGTTAAGAAATTCTGATGGGGGGTAATCTATTAGTGTATATTAATGAGAATTGGGTTGTCTTGGATGCTGGGTTGATGAGAAGGTGGACAGGATAAAGAGAGGTCTGTTATGGAGGTATTTAAATTATTATTTAAATAAGCTGCTTTATACTGGTGTTCTGCTATTTATTGTTGGGCTTATCAGAGGAGAGGAAATAATCTAACAGTTATGTGAAGAAGTCCTGGCTTTTAAAGGGTCATCTTAGGGTAGGTAGCTCACATAAGGAGTTTAGTGGAGGCTTTTAATTTTTATATTTGTATGGTCAAGTAATTTATTGGTTATTAAACTCGGCTATTAGTATCTGCATGTGCAATTTATATGCTATATATGACTTTAAATGTATTAACCTTGTAGTATTTCTCATGTGTTCTATAAGGATTACATAAGGGTGTGTTTGTTTAGAATAAATTGTTTCGATGTATGGGTTTATGTCACACATAAATGGAGATGAAATGAATGATAGATGGCTTTCTGGCCAATCTTTTCATTGTTTTTATGGTATCTTTTAAGATGGATTGGTAGAAGTCCTGAATGGTCTGGAAATCAATCTTTTAAAACTTATTTTAGATTCTATGATGTTTGATGTAAGAAAGTGGTAATAGTTTTATTTTTGGACAGATTTATTAGAGAATTATTTTGCACCAAAGGTCACAATGGTGGATAAATGTATTAAAATAATCTCTCTTAACTGTAGGGGTCTCAATAACTGTATAAAGGCTAAAAGGATTTCTACATCATTAAGAAATCAACATATAGTTATTGCCTTTTTGCAAGAAACTCATTTGAAGAAAGGGGATTTTCTGGTTTTTAAATCTACATGGTTTGTTTTACAGGTAGTAGCTCCAGGATCTTCTAAATCCAGGGATACCACTACTCTTATTTCTAAAAAAAATCAGATTTGATTTTGAAGATCAAAATCCTGAGATTGACCCAGAATAGTAGATATGTTTTTATTAAAGGTAAACTAAATAGCCATTTAACTATTCTGGCTTGTCTGTATGCTCCTAATAGTGGTTAATTGGAAATTCTTAAATCTACTTTTCAAGATGGCCCAGTGATTCTGGGAGGAGATTTTAGTTGGTTAGCAGACCCTCTTTTGGATAAAAGCAATAATTAGGCACAGTTACAGTCGGGGATGAAAAAAATCTAGATCCTACGTAGGCCTCTCTAATCTTTTAAAAGAATTTTACTTATGTGACATATGGAAGACTTTAGATGCTAATGAAAGAGATTATATATTTTTGCTCCCATACATGCATTGATTATATTCTTGTGTCAAGTTCTTTAATGAACAAAATCCCCCAAGCATCTATAGGTGTATCCAGATGGTCTGATCATGATCCTGTATATTGTTCTTTGCTAAATTCAGATGTTGACAACAAACATTTCAATTGGACACAATAAAATGTTATTGTCAATTGAGAATATTAACATGGAAATTTGAAAAGAAAGTTCAGGAATATTTCCAAAAGAATTCCAGTTGTGGAGTAGTGGCAAACATAGTCTGGGATGCCCTCAAAGCAGTACTTTGGGGGGAAATTATATATCTATTCTCATCCTATAAAAAGACAAAAGGTCAAATTAAAATGATATTCTTAAATGGATTAAACATTTCAAGGAAACACATAATCAGACATAAATAAATAATAATAAATAATGCTAAAATATATAAACAATTGGTAATTGAAAGGAAGAAACTGGATTCGTTAGAAATTTTCCAAATTCAAAAGAGTCTTCTTTTCTTGAAACAAAAGTTTTGGCAAAGAAATGGTGGCTAGACACATAAATAGCCTGAGAGATGGTAAGAGTGATCTTCATTCTTCCACAGCAGATATTTCAAGAATTTTTAGGGGCTTCTTTTTGCTGCGGGGTTTCCGGGGTTAGGGACGGATCGGGGACGGGTGCGCACCACTTCCCAGATGTTGTGGTGAGATTGTGCCCATTTGCTGCTGCCCCAATCTGTCCCTCTCCCGGGCCAAAACCCTCCGTGTGACTGGGATCGTTGTTGAACAAATGAATTTTGGAAAGACATTTAGAAATGCAATTGAATCATTATACTCATTCCCTAAGGCTCGTATTCAGGTGAATGGAGCATATTCAGAAGATTTCCCCATCTTGAAAGGCACAAGGTAAGAGTGCCCACTCTCCCCCTTTGTTATTTGCATTCACCATCAAACCATTAGCCCATCAAACCATTATTTGGTTTGAGAAATAAACTATTCAAGTTGTCTTTTTGCTGATGACTTTGTGCTCTACATAACTAATTAACAGTTCTCTGCATAACTAATCCAAAGCAATCTCTGCCAGTCATCAACTATATCTTGTCAGATTTTAGTAGGTGTTCAGGATTGAAGGTCAATTTAGATAAATCTCTACTTTATCTGATAAATTTGTAAAAAGATCATATCTCATATGTTAAAGATCATTATTCATATCATTGGGTCAAATCTAGTTGGAAGTACCTTGGAATAAACATACTATTGAATCTTAAAGGTCTAATCAAACATAACTTTTTAGAGTGGAATAAAATAATTTCTGATACTGTGAAGAAATGAAATGACTTGCCCTTGTCTTGGATAGACAAAATTAACATAACTAAAACTTTTATTCTTCCAAAAAATGATTTGTCTTTTTGGAACACTCCCTATTCATCTCAAATTAGAAAAACTTAAAAAGTGGCAATGCTCCTTGAATCAGTATGTATGGCACAATGGTAATCTGAAAGTTAACTTTAACAATCTTCATCATCCCTTCAAAATATTAAAAGTGTAAACCTAATGAGCGGCCTAAGGAAATCCAAACTAATGACTTTTTAATCTCATTATTTCAAACCTGGGATAGATACAAGAATTCATTTGCTCCTTTTCCATCTCCAATTTCCATCTTTTTAGATCAAAGCTGGTTTTCTCCCAGATACAGCCCCACTCATTTCTTGGCATGGAGACAATCTGGCATATCTAAGGTTCATTTAAATTTTTCATAATGGTAGGGTATTGGACAAATTCAGAATGGAACAGAAGTTGGAAGTTATTATTCCATGGTTCAAATACTTTCAAATACTTTCACATATACGGAGTAAACTTACTGAATTTGAGAGATTTATGAATCAATATTTACCTACTCAAAAAGGATTACTCTCCAGAATGTATGATTTTTTATTACAACGCAACTTAGGTCATCATTTACACTATCAAATAGCATGGAACAAAGATTGCAAGCTTACTATCAGTGATTCTCAATGGGGAAAAGTAATGGCGAGTCCCTACATATCGTTACAAATCTTTTAAAATACAGCTTCTTGCATATAAGCTGTTGACATGTTGGTACACAACTCCTTCCTGGCTTCATCATATAAATCAACAGATATGCCCCAGATATTGGAAGGGTTATAGAGAGTTGGGGACACTAATACATTGTTGGTGGTCTTGCAAATTTGTTCACAAATTCTGGAAAGACATTCTTCACCAAATCAAGCTCATTACTGGTTATCAGGTTCGTGAAAAACCTGAACTTATTTTAATTGATTTATGGTACAACCCAGAGATTCCCCAAATTAGAAAGGAACTCATAATGATTTTTACTTATAGCCAGGGGTCATTTTGTAGAAAAAGAGGTGCAGGAGCTCATTAGCATAACTCATTAGCATAACTTGTCTGCATGTGCCACACACCCTGACATCATCAGAAGTTTGTCAGAAGACAACACCCACCGCTCAGGCTCCACTGGACTGTTTTGGATTGCTAGCTATGGGGGGGGGGGGACATGCAGATCTGTCCTTGCAGAGGAGGGAGAGCTTGTACCTGAATAAAACTTGGTCTTAAAGGTGCCACTGGACTGTTTTGGACTGGAAGGGCCGGGGGGAGCTCTGCAACTTAACTGGTTGCTTCTTGCTTTGGCTGAGGGCTGCTGGGAGCAGGGGGTAGGGCTTGTTGCACGTGCCCGCCCCCTGGGCTCTTTACTGCCGGAGCTCTGCTCCTGTGCGCTCCTGCAGGAAATGACCCCTGCTTATAGCAACTAAATGGCTAGTTGCAGCCTACTGAAAAAAGGACACCATACCCTCTGTTGATGATTGGTATGCAAAGATTTTTAACGGACAAGGTAGCTGATTTTATAGCTAACTCAGAGCCACATTCAGGCTTTTCCAATCTATTAGACAAATGGTTTCCATTTTTGAAATATACAGCAGATAATATTGTCTCGAAAACCTACCGGACCAATTCACGATACAATGATATTATGACTCTTCTGTAGTTCTAAGTCTGTTATTTCAGCCTTCCAGCCAACAGGCTCATAATTCATGGTGATTTGAATTTATTTTCATAAGGTATTGTTAGTTATATTTATCAGTAGAGTTTTTGAATATATATGATCATTTGGTATTCTTGGCTGATTATAAGGTTTTCATGGTTCAATAGGCATAAAGATTCTTTTTCCAACATTTTATTAATTAACTAACATGATAATAGCAATATTAACATAATACAATAAAATAAAATATAAGAACAATAATAATTAACCCCTAATAGTAGTTAGTTTCAAAGAAGTGCAATATACTACAGCAACAATGTGGCAGGAATGTTACAATGACATCACAATATAATAATAAATTTAAATAGAAACAATAGTAATTAATCCCTAACTGTAGTTAGTGTACAGAAGCAAAGGACACTTCAGTAACAGAGAGGTGGGGAAAGTATATAGTACTGAAATTCATTCCTACAGGGGTATTTCAAACTTGACTTGGAAAAATTGGTAAACAACATTCACAGCTAATCAATAGTACTAAGAGTGATCAGTAGCTTTTAGATAAGCAGACCCTGCAGGAAGTAGTGTATGCATTGACATGTGCCCTAGAGTAGGATACCATTTCTCAGTAAAATCTGAAGATCTAGGAAACAATTTGTATCATAATAAATGATCAATTACCTTTTCCATCACATAGACATCTCAATTTTTTCAAACCATAGTGCTAGCTTTGGCACTGAGTTGGCTTTCCACTTCAAGGCAATGGCAGTTTTTGCTGACTGCCAACAATAGCACTGAAATTAGGTCTTTACTAATTTTTGGAATAGAGAGACAAGGCCAAAAATTCAAGAATATAACTTCAGGCCTAAAAGGAACATCGTAACCTGTTATCTCATGTATTTTGACTAGCACCAAAGCCCAAAACTCTTGGATGAATCTACAATGCCACCAACGGTGGGCTACTTGACATATCAAACAAGAAACAAGAAGGGTCTATTAGAGAAAATCAAACATGAAGAGTTACTAGGAGAATCACTCACTTGGTTTAATTATTTCCATCTTAGTCATTTAGCCTCAGACCTTCAACTCCACAAATTGCACAGTAGAGCATTCTCGCCTCTTGAACAGACTCTTTTGAAAACAGACAGCACTAATCAAGGTGTTATAAAGATGGAGTATAGCCTGCTGATTGGTAACTATTCTTGCAATATGACCAAATTTCAAATTAAATGGCAGCTGGACTGTAATGTGTCATTATCG
>NW_015168048.1:1821938-1848752 GCF_001447785.1 Gekko japonicus
CGGAAGAGAATTGGAATACCATATTGGGTTCTTCAATCTTTAAATCATTGGCAATTAATACTAACCTACAGTCTTATAAAATCTTAACACACTGCTATCTGACTCCACATAAATTATGTCATATGAAACAGTCAGTCACCTGAGACTGTTGGAAGAAATGAGGCATAAAGATTCTTGAATCATTTTGTTATATTATGCATTGATGTAACTATCTGCTTATACATGTTTAATTTTGAATTTTGATTATTGCCGTTGCAATAAAATTCAATTAAATAAAAAGAATGTCAGAGCCAATGAGATATGATTAGATTGTCAGGATGGAAGATGCAAGTTCAAATTCCCCCTCTGCCATTAAATTCTCTGTGTGACCTTGTATTTAATTCTAACCAATCCATATATTTAATTCTCAACATGGCCAATCAGTGAATAATTAAACCCAGAGACTAGAGTCACAAACAGACAATACAGTTCTTTATACAACCCTGAAAAATGCCCCAGGTTTGCAGGAAAATCAGAAATCTTAAAAAGGGGGTTAATCCCCCTCAAATAATAGAAGCAGCACCTGTAGCTTTAAGAAATGAATGCCCACTGTCGCCATTGCTAGGCAACCACACAGTATCACCAGCCTTCAAGCTTTGTTTCTGTCAGTACCAGGCAAGGAGAGCAGGAACCTTTTCAGGGTTTTTTTGGCCTTTGAGGGAGGGCTCGTCAATAGGGATGGTCACAAACTGAACCACAAAGCAAAATTCATCATGAATTCTCCCTGTTCGTGGTTTGCAAACAGAAGTTTGCGATAGGTCTACTGTCATGAACTTCCATGAACTGTTAAAGCAGTTTGTGATGGTCCATGGATGGATCAGATAGTAGGGGGTTAAAAGAACTCTGAGTCCCTTTAAACCCCTGCTTTCTGTTCCTTGCAAAAGCTGCAAAAACAGATGAGCAGTGAGGAGGCGCTCCCTGCTGCTCAGCTATTTCATGCTGTCTTGTGGAGTCCCTTCAATATTTAAAGGGACTGCAGAAGACCCCCCATGAAACAACTGCATGGTAGGGAGGTACTCCCCAATGCTCAGCTGTTTCAGGCTGTCATGTGTAGTCCCTTTAAACTTTCTAACACAACAGCCCAAAACAGCTGAGTGGTGGGAAGCAAGCTCCTCCCCCTCACTCAGCTGTTTTTTGGGCTTTCTGCAAACCCCTTGTTCAGTTTGTGGTTTGGTTCAGGGTTCAGCCAAGAAGCACAAACCAAACTGCATTTTCCTGGTTTATATTCATCTCTACTTGTCAGGGCCAGATCTGGCAGCAGCCACTGGGCCAGATGACTTGCTACCACACAACTTGTCTGATGCATCCAATACTGGCTGCTTGCTACTGTTCAACAGTAGCCACTTTATGAAAACCTGTGTGTTATAGTGGTTAGAGTTTCAGATTAGGATCTGGGAGACCCAGGTTTGAATTCCTCTCTGCTGTGGAAGTTCACTGGGTGTCCTTGGGTCAGTTACACATTCTTAGGCTAACTTACCTCACAGGGTTGTTGTGAGGATAAAATGCAAGACAGAAGAATGATGTAAGCTGCTTTAGGTGTTCATTGTGGTAACAGTGTGATCTATATGAAATAATAAATATAGCTGAAGATGGGGGACAGATAAAAGGAGAGAAAGAGGAAATAGTATAGGGGAGGGGATGGAGAAAATGAGGTGCCTCCTACAAGTGCTTTTGGGTTCCCCACTGTGCAACTGGGCCTGGCTTGATGGCCTGCATAACACAACTGAGCTATAGTTTTCCTGGGTAGGGGATGCAAGGAAGAGGGAAGGACTGAAAGCTGAAGACATAAGGGCAGCTGAAGGTAGGTTGGCTGGTGGGTGGGAAGGAGAGAAAGAAGCAGGAAAGGGGCAGGCCCGTAGTCACAGGGGGCATTTGGGGGCAGGCCCCCCACAGATGAGCACTGCCCTGTCAGACAAAAAATCCAAAAAAATCCAGGGGGAAGTTAAAAAATCATTAAAAATATATATATATGATGCATGTGGGTTTTCAAAAATGACCCCAGAAATAGTCTGGGAACCTTCAGTCTCATTTTTTTTCTCTTTTGTCTAGGCCAAAAAATAAATAAAGAGACACCCACCCACCCCCGGCTTACATAGAAAAGCAGCTCAGAAATTAGTCTCTCCAGAGGAGGACTAGATGTTGCAATTGAGCCAGAGCTGCTGCTTTTGCTGCAAGAGGAGGAGCGGGTGCAGCTGGGATGCCCCCCCCCCCAGATTTCCCCATGCCCCACCAACCAATTTTTTCTGGCTACGATCCTGGAAAGGGGTAAGGCTACCTGCAAATCTTTGCACACACCCCCGCCCCGTCATCTATAATTATCAGCAATTTCTGTAGGTTTTTCCAGGACTGAAAAGTGCTGTGTGGAAGGAAGAGTTAATTCATGTCTTTATTTTATTGGAAAATGCAGCATTTCATTTCATAGTAATATTCTACATTGCCTGTGCCAATTTGCAACAGCTTGCTTCTTATCCTCACATTTGTTTAAAGCTCCGTAACAGACTGATTCATTTTTGTGTCGTTGTTGTTTTTTTAACTTGAAGAAACATGACTTTGCACGTGGTTGGGAACCTAGATAAGCCTTCCTCTAGAGACAGTGATTGGCAGCTGCCCCTATTGTGCAGATGTGAAACGAAGAAAGCTAATTTTCCAATCTGACTTTCTACTTTCTGTTACTAACTGTCATTTTATAGTGGCACTTGTTAAATCCAGATGGAAGGCTGCCTGCTTGTAGAGTGTCTATTTTCTGCCATTCACGGATCATGACAATGTCAGGCAATATGTCACTACATTCCCTGCTACAACCTTTTGGTTACATAAAATACCTGCCATTAGTAGGTGCGTAACTGATGCCTTTTAAAGAGGTGGCTGAAAGGGATGCCTTTCACACACACCATTCTATAGGTAAGTAATTTGTAATACTCTTTCAGATGGGTGGCAGGAGGCTACATGTATGAGCCATTTTGCAATCATGGAAGATGTCTTCAAAGCATACAGGAAACACTAATGACCCATGAGAACACTATAAGACCTTCAAGTGTTGATATGTGAATTGCTGGAATAAGTAAATCATTTGCCTCATTTGAGTGACACTTGTCACTGCAACTGGAAGACAAATACAGAAGCATTCCCAGTGCCCAGCTAGAGAGTGATGCAAAAATTTGTTGTGGGGAAAAATGAATTTCACTGGAAGATTTTATTTGATCTTCTAGAAATTGTCTGACACTCTGTCCAAAAGTGGAAAGACCCCAGGGAAGTACCTTCTTTTTCAGCATTTTGCTATATATTTCATGTAAGGGCAATATATGTTCATCATAGATAGTGATACCTTTCTCACCGCTATTCTGCTGGCCCTAAAATTAGATCCAGTGTTACCTTTAGAAAAGCAAGTCAAGGAAGTGGCTAGGAGCAGTTTCTATGATCTATATCAATGTTACCAACTGGCCCCCTACCTTGATTATGTTGACATTGCCATGGTGATCCATCCCACTGTGATCCTGAGGCTGGCTTGCTGAAATGCAGTATATAAAAACTGCTTGGAAACTTCAATTGGTACAGAATGTTGTGGCTAGATTACCAATATGCTTCACTGGTTACCTCTTTGTTTCCAGGTTCAATTCAAGGTGCTGGTTGTTACTTGTAAAGCCCTTCAACAGCCTGGGACTAGGGATGTGCATTTGGTTCATCCGAGCCTAATGCACCCCCAAAAATGGCCCATTTGGGCCCCTTTCGGGCTGCTGCAGGCCAATTCAGATTCTCTGATCTGACTCGGCTTGCCACCGAAATTCGGCGGCAATTCAGCCCCATTATATTCTACGAGCCATTGGAGTCAATGGTGAAAACATAGGGTATATTCTGGGGGCTGTAGGGGAGGGGGTTTGAGGGAGAGACTCCGAACTCACAGGATAGCTGCTGGAGCCTCTCCCCAAGATACTCACCAAGTTTCAAAAACATTGGAGCAGGGGGTCCAATTCTATGGGCCCCCAAACAGGTTGCCCCCATTACCTCCATTGTTTCCAATGGGGAAATCCAGCCAGCAGCACTTAAGGCAGGCAAGTAGGCAGCACCAAGCAGTCAGACTCTCCCAGAGAATCTCAGGGAACGTGAACTGTCTTGGGAGGTGCTTGTTTGCCATGAGAACAAGTGGCACACTCCAGAACAAGTGGCACTGTAGCAGTGCAAGCATGCCACAGTGCCACACAGAAACCCCACAAAGACCACCGGGGGAGGGGAGGCCAGTTTCAGCCAATTGCTGCATTTATGTGCAGCGTGCAAGGTTTGTGGTGTTGCTTTGCACACCACCTTCCTTGCTTGGGAGGGGGGAGAGAGAGTCAACTCTACCCAACTCTACCCTGGCCTGACCTGCTGCATCCCTGGACTTCTGGTTGCACCATCAGTTTACACAGGGCAGGGCCTGTATAAATGTTGTTCAGTGAATGGCTGAATGAGTGTGTGGCCCTCCCTTCTCCCCCTCCCCCTCCCCCTCCCCCTCCTGGCAGGCTGTGCGCAGCCGCTGTCTCTCTCACTCTGCCTGCTAGGGATTCAAACAGTCTCTGACCGGCGGACAGTTTTTGGCTTGTAAAACTCTCAATTGCATGCTTTTAGAAATTAAAGCGATAGGGGCAGGGTAAGTAAGAACTCTGCTGTCCTGCCTTTCTTTTCAAGTGTGTGTGTGTGTGTGTTGAGGGAGTGTTGAACTGAATCTGTTTGCTAAGGGGGGCTGCCGGTTTCTACCCTTTGCCTCTATTTGTAGCATAGAAAGCCTCTGTCTGTGTGCAGAGTCTCTCTGCCTCTGTGTGGAGAGTCTCTGGAATTCTTTTCTGCTAAGGGGGCTGCTGGTTTCTACCCCCTCAGTGCTATGCCTGGTAGCTTGGCTCTATTCCTAGCCTAGAAGGGTCTGTTTTCAAGCTCTCTCTCTCTCTGCCTGTCTCCTTATCTATTCGTGGCAAGACAGCATTTTAAAAGCACACTTTTTCCTTTTGGCAGCAAACCCTAGCCTTTTGGGGAAGGGGAACGCTTGCAAACTCCCCCCGCTGCCTGGCTCTGGGGCTTACAGAGGGATGGGGTGGATGTCCCCAGGTTCTGTCTGGGTGGGGTGCTCCACAGGGGGTCCGGGAGGAGAGTCTGCACTAAAAGAATGTTAGCACAGGCATGCAAACCCAAGCCTTTTGGCTTTGGGGCTTACAGAGGGAGGGGGGCAAGGCTGTAAAGAGTAGAACTTTTTAAAAGCACACTTTTTTCCTCTCTGTGAGGCTTGCAAGAGGAGGGAGGGGGAACTCCAGGATCTGCGTCTCTGCCTGGGGCTTACAGAGGAAGATGGGGGGCATGCAAGGGGTGGGGGTCGGCCCCCAGGCTCTCTCTGGGTGGGGGCTCCCCAGGATCTGTCCAAGAGACCCTGGGGCAGTCTGCAGTAACCAACGTTAGCACAAGCAGGGGCACAAATACACATTCACAGCAAAAAGCCAGCACTCTATTGCCGGTTTCAAAGCATTCCCCAGTCACAAAACACAATCACAAAAAGCCCCGGCCTCCATTTTCCCATCCCCCAATCCCCGGCCGGGTGCTACACCCTTGGGGGAAAGCCAACATGTGGTCGCCACGCCCCCCAGGGGGTTGGTAATGGCCACCATCTTGCCACTCCCTTGAAGCATGGCCCTCAGGGAGGCGGGACTTCCAGTGGAGGGTGGGGGAACCACTCATCAAATTTTGACTTGACAGAAGGGGCTCCTTAGTTCCTCCTGATGGGATTGTCATGAGTTGGTTGCAACTTGATGACATTTTCTACTTCTTCTTATTCCACTCTTTCTATATCCACAAGGCTACAAGAAAGAATTTGAATTCAACAGAGAAGGAATGATTCATTGTTAAAGACTTTTTTCTACTTGTTCAATATGTTGTAAATAGTTTTGGACAAACTGCTTTTCTACAAGCCTATTTGTTTTCAAGAGAATTGAAAGACCTTGCATTTTAGCTATGCTTTTAAGGTTTTTATGTTTCAACATAATGTAAAGTTTTAATGAATTCTAGTTCCCAAATATGTTGATGTATATTGTTTTTTATTTTAAATGGCAAGCAGGGTTCTCTGTAGAACTGGTGGGAAATAAAAGGTAATATGATAAGACTTACAGTTCATATGGTATCATCAACTTGGTAAAATTCCTAGAAGAAAGTGGATGTGTTCATGGCAGAATTAGCCTCTATAAACTGAAGTAGGGTGGAAGACCAAGGTTTCTACTTGACACAATTTGATGTGTCACCTACACAGTGGGTACACTGCTTCAAACACTGTGGAGATAACCTGCGAGAGTGGGGAGATGTACTCACCATTTCCCATGACACTTCCTTCCCCACTGTGTATGCTAAAAGCACCACTCCTTTGTCTGTCTGTCTGTGTCTGTCTGCCTGTCTATCCAGCCAGCCAGCCAGCACGTACAATCTTCCCTTTACCATGAACACAGTTGCTTCCTACCACACAACCATATTCATACTAGGGACATCATCATTTCTTCTTCTTCTTCTTCTTGCTCTGTGGCTAACATTGTGTAGAGTATTATCATAACTCTGTCTTAATAGCCTGCTTGTTATTCTCCAGTTCTCCAAACATTTTTAGATACATGCTTTCACCAACATTGTCAGATAATGGAGTATGCATAATTTAGCTTTGTTCATCAGGTACTACACCTGATCTTTGTGGTGAAGAATCATATTAGTTGGGCCCAAACTGTTAAAAAAATGATGGACATTTTCTGTTGCAATGTGTTACTTGATCAACCCAGTTTCTTAGGACTCTGGTTAAAGAAGTGGCTTTCCATTGTTGGGAAGAAATTGATGGACTAGAAAGAGTCTTGTTGTGATCCAGTGGGGCTCTTCTTACGTACTTATCTCAGGAAATAAATACATTGAGTGATATTTTACCTTTTTATGTACAGCTTTTGCCAAATGCTTAGGTGCAGCAAGTACCTTAGAGATTTATTGATGCATTAGTGCAAAGATGTATTATCTGATTGTTCTAGTAGACTGATTTTGCTTTGGCACATTGAAAATAAAAAAAAATACGATGAGAGGCAGCTGAGCTGTGTAAAGTACATCTTCATGAGAATTTAATGAGCAAAAAGACCAGTTCTTTTATTTGCACTTATCCTATATATACACCAGTGCAACATACAGTAAACTGTTATTTAATATGCAGACATATTAACCCTGTGGTTCTCATAATATGGGGATGGATGCAGAGCAGTTTACAATAGGGTCGGAGCTCATATTGCCCTAGCCTAATCCCTGTAAAAGGCAGGGAAGCTCAAACACTCACTGGTTTTGCTCACACTGTGTTCACCACTCATGAATAGGGAGTTGATTTTTTTTGGTACCGTCTTCATCTGTCCATCCCAGTCATGGCTGTTTTACTATAATTTCTTCCTAATGTGCTTTACAATGCAATTTGGCTTTTCATGCATGTACTTTCTCACACAGTCTAGTTATTCTACACTCACCCCCCATGCATTATATAAATTAGTAATAAATTATTTGTTGTTGTTGTTGTTTAAAAAAAAAACACAGTTATTCATCTAAGATGTCCTTAGTGAAAGTAATGGCTGCTGACCTATTTGGATTGGTAGAATTTTCACATGTGCAGGTTTTGTGGGATTTTTTTTAAAAAAAGAATAAGATGCAAACCTGTTCATCAGACATTTGAGTTGGGTTGCACCCCCCCCCCCTCCAGCCACTAGTGCGGAATGGGAGAGCTAGGTTTGCCAGATCCAGGTTGGGAAACTCCTTGGGATTTGGAAATGGATCCTGGGGAGGATGTGGTCCTCAGTGGAGTATAATGTCATGGAGCCCACCTCCAAAGCATCCATTTTCTCCAGGGGAACTGACCTCTGTGGTCTGGATTTGAACTGTAATTCTGTGGGATCCCCAGGTCCCACCTGGAGTTGGCATCACTACATTTGAATGATCCATTGCTTAATTTAACTGACTTAGTGACTGACACATATCTGATCATTCCTGTTCAGCACTTATCAGGTTGACAGCTGGAGACATTGGGATTTGTGATGACCCTAGTAAACAATTCATCTAGTTTTGATAAGTAGTGAAAGCAAGGATGGGCCAGGTCAGCTAGGTGCAATGAGTGGTCACGCCTCACTTGTTTTGCAGCAGTCTGTCTATGCATGACAGATGAAATATTTTATCATCATGTTTCACTCACATAAGATGTGTATGCTCTTCTCCAGTCAGTGGACATTAGCAAAAGGATTTCCTTGCTGCCCCACTGCATTTCTGTATCATTCATGTCAGTAAAACTAGTCCCTACATCATCATCATGTTAAGTTAGCCCTTGCTGTTTTAAGGTATCATTTCCTCTGCTTGAAGTATGAGCAGTTTGTGCCTTCTCCCTCTTAATTATATCTGCCACAAATGCTTTTGATTCTTTCTGGGTAGGGCCAGACTCTTCCTTACCTTTTGAACAAAATAGGTTCTTTGTAGAAAATGGTGTCTGTTTAGTCTCAGCTTGCTCCATGCATTTTCCCCAGTATAATAAGGAAACAGAATTTTTCGATGTTGGCAAGGATGCTGTTTTAGTCAACTTCATTGCCCTATGTGAAAGAATACTGGTATGGTCTAGAGAAAGGATTTCTTTGTTTGAGAGGCAATGAACAGGGCTTCATGCAACTTATCTGAAAATGTTTCCTTCTTTAGTAGCGAGGTCATTGGGGATTTACCCTTGATAGTGTCTCATTCTTTGTAAAATAAAGAAATTATGTAAGAATGGGGTTTTTTGGGGGGTGGGGATTGCTTGGTCAGTATGTTCTTTAATTGTTCTGGCAACTGCTGCTACATTCCCCCCTTAATAATGCTCTCTTTTCCCCCCATTAACAAAAGTAATGTTCCCAACTGTATAGGCTTATGAGAAGACTTGTGCTGCTGTAAAATTTTAAGTTGTTTTTTTTTTTGTCAGTCCTCATGTAAATGGGCATGATGTTTGTGGCGTGGCAGAACAGCCCCCTGAAGTGCTATAGACACCAATCTCTCAAGAGATCTCCAGCTGACCCTCCTCTACCTGCCCTCCAAGTTTGGTGTGCATTAGATTTGTGCGGTCCGAGTTATGGTTCATCAAAGAAGATACCCCCAGGAAAGTGCTTTCTGGGGAAATAACAGGTGCAGATTCAGGAGGTTCAGGAGTGTGCAGAATGGGCCCTGTACAAGCTAGAGACATCAAACTTGAAGGGAACCTCCACTGATGCTTCTGTACATGCCCTCCAAGTTATGTGCAGATTGAATTTATGCGCAGATTGGACTGAGTTATGTCCCCCCCCCAAGAACCTAGGTAAGTGCTTTTGGGGGAAATGTCAGGCATAGGTTCAAAAGTGTATAGAATGGACCTCCTGCAAACAAGACACACCAAACACACACGGAACCTTTCCATGCCACCCGCTACTCTACAATCTCTTGAAGATGGGGGCAGATTACATTTCTGGGGTTCAAGTTACGGACCCCCCAAAAAAGGTCCCTCACATTAATACCCTTCCACTCCTCTTGAGTCTGAACACCTCCATGTGCCATAAGGGTGAAAGTGGATGCTAAAGGTGCTTATCATGGGGGGAAGAAGTTCTCCACCCCCTGCGCACCGCAGGTTCCCATCCCCAGGTATAAAACCCATCCTGCCAGCCCACTAGAGCCCAGCCCTAGCAGGGCATCACCAGAGGTCTTGGAGCCTCCTTCCACTGATCTGTTCCTGGGGCTCTCCACAGAGGCAAAACAGTTGTTAGCACTGTCCAGAGACATAAGCAGTTTCTGACACTCTTTGGAGAGGAGGACTCTGACGGCAGTGATTCAGAGGGTGGAGGAAAACATCCTCCCCTTCTACATTCCAACTCCCTCTCGCTGCTCTCGTGTCAAATACACCCCTCCATGGCCCCTCCCAGCCCAGCACCAGCTGTGCCTCCCACCGTCTCCAAATCCCGGGGACCCGTTTCCAGCCCAAAGTTGGAAAACATTTCTGTACCCTCCCCAGTAACCCCTGTGTGGCAGAGTGTCAGGTGTGCCAAACCCATGTTCAGAGGAGCGCAAACCTTAACAGTTGTCCTCCTCCACAGGCACCTACAAAGGATGCACCTGTGCTGCCACTAGAATAAAGAGTGGCAGGTAGTGGGAGGAAAAAGAGACCCACTCCCTCTCAGCCGGGAGAAGTGGAGGGGAAGCAGGAGATCCCTCCAAAAAAGGCTCCCTGCACTCGGAGTGCTGTGGGTGGGACATTAAGGTGGGCCACCCTCCAAGAGGTCAAAAGGGCGATGTGGAAGTCCCAGGAAGCAATCACTCACCTCGTCAGTGAGATGCTTGCTGTGGATGGTCAACCCTTCTCTCTCATGAAGGACATAGCCTTTCACTGGCTGCAGTGGTGATGGCCAAGGCTCAGCTCTCCAGAGCACAAGGCAGAACTGTGCACTTCACAGCAGGCCTCTGGAGCAGCCAGCAGGACTGTTGGGGCATGGCCCAGGCCCCAGAAGGGGATGGTCCTGCCACTGGGTTACAAAGTAGTTTTGCTCGATGTTCAGGGGATGGATGCAAACCACATGGTGCAAAACATCACTACTGTGATACAGAGTAGCCTGTGGGAGTTGGTGGGCAGTGGCAACATGGTCCATAGTTACATGGTCATGGACACTGGTGCCAACATGCTGGCAGTGATGAAAGCTGTGTGCCTGAAGGACATAATCTTCCTGGCACAAACACTTCAGCTGGTGGTGAAGGATGCTCTGGGGCTGGGGAGCAATATCAAGGCCACCTGGGAAACTGTCCCCCCTCGAGATGCAGTCCTTGCTTGAGATCTGCTGGTGTCCAGCCTCCAACTTCTTGTTAAGCATCAAGTCTGCCCATCTGCTGCATGAGTGGCAGGGGGAGGAGGATGAGGAACTCCACCTATGCCATAATTATGCATTTGGTGGAGCAGAAAAGTGTGGTGCAGGATGTCATCACCTCCATGACCATCCTGCACAGGGAAGAGGAGCTCAGCATCAGCTCCAATGACTGGCTGACCCTCTCCCAAACGGTGCATGTCCTCAAGCTCTTCCAGGACACCACCAATGTGCTCTGTATCCATAGAGCCAGCCTGGGGCAAGTCATCCCCCGATTCAAGAGCTGGACCGGTTGCTGGCCTCCACACTGCAGCCAGGCCACAAGGGGACGGCTGTTCTCCCATGGTTCAGGGCAGAGAGGGTGCAGGTGGTCATCACCAACAGGTTGCATTCTCTCTGCAAGAAAGAGGAGTACAAGCTGGCCTTTATTTGTGACCCCCAAATAGAAGGCAGCATTGCTCTCCTGAATGCAGAGCTTATGTAATGGAAGCATGAGCTCTGCAAAGAAGTGCAGAGGCTACAGGCCAATAGATGTGGCCATAGGGAGCAGTGGTTAAAATATACCATGGTTTCACGTGATGTCTGAATTAAGGCATAGTCTGGCCTTATATGAAAACCATGAGCCATGACTGGGACAGAATAACAAAGTATGGTTTTCCACAAATGGACAAAATAAGCCTGATCATTGCTCCAGGTTAATTCACATAGTGAATCATGGTTGGCTATCAGAACTGAAATGCGCCTATTTACCACCCAAGAGCTACAGGAAAAATATACAGAAAAGAAATTCTGCAAAGTCTACCTGAAGAATATATTTAAACAGAAAAGGTCTGAGAAGGTGAACAATGTATCTATGCACTATCTTCATTACAGAATATTCCATGTACTAAAAGTATATGAAAAGGGCTCTTGTGAAAAGAATAGCAATTGCAACTAGAGACAGTCTGGCTACTTCAGCCTGAAAGCATTTTGTAAGCTGACCTTGGAGTCATTAGGAGCTAGAGAAGTTTCATCGCATAGTGCAACTGAGTGGCTAAGAGGCTGAGCTGTGACTGAAGAACTGAAGTCTATGTTTCAAATTGTATCACAGCCATGAATGTGTTAGGAGGATGTAGTTCCTCTCTCCCTCCCCCCCCCCCAAGTCTCCAAACTGCAATGTATAGGCAGGGCTTTTTTGTAGAAAAAGCCCAGCAGGAACTTATTAGCATAATAGGCCACACCCAACAGCAGAAACTCATTAGCATATTAGGCCACACCCTGACAGCATAGCTCATTAGCATATTAGGCCACACCCCATGCCTTCCCTTGGCTTGCCTGGGTGCCCCGCAGCTGAGGGGAGCCCAGGCAAGCCCCCCCCCTTGAAGGGAAGTCAGTTTAAACTGCTTTCCCTTGGCCTGCCTGGGTGCCCCGTGGCTGCCTCCCCAATCCTTCTAGGGCCTCCCCTGGCCCGCCCACCTCGGAGTCACCAGGGGTGGGGTTTGCTCTCCAGGCTTTCCCTCTGTAGTCACACACACAGAGGTTTTGGCTGTAATGGGTGTGGCCAACTCTGAAGCCAGCCGGAACTCCGTTCCTTTCCTGCCCAAAAATGGCCCTGTGCAAAGGTAATAATACATTCCTTTCAGGGATTTTGCAAGACTTGTTGACATAATATACATGAAGGATTTTACATCAGGACAGTCCCCTGATTTCTGTATACCCAGTCCTGACAGTATTGATGTACAGGTAGGGTTGCCAGTCTCCAGGTTATTGCTGGAGATATCCTGGGATTACAACTGATCTCCATGCAACAGTTTGCCTGGAGAAAATGACCCCTTTGGACTCTATGGCATTATACTCCATTGAAGTCCTCCCCTCCCCAACTCCACCCTCCTCAGACTCTACCCCCAAAATCTCCAGGTGTTTCCCAACTCAGAGCTGGCAACCCTCTGTACAGCATCTCCCTAAATACCATAGATACCAAATTTCTGGAATTAGAAACTAGAATGAATGGGTTAATGGGAAACACTGGCCCCAGTCCTGAGACATTTATGCATGGCAATAAGCTGTGTTCCTGCAGTTGCGTGTAGGGATGCAACTTACTTCCACACTGAATAGATGGTACACTCTGACAGTCTTCACCGCCTGTTGGTCTTATGAAAAAAAGGGAAAGGGTACTGAAAGGCAGGGAGCCAGACCTGATAATGTTAATTCTATCTTTGGCAGTGTGAGCATGGCACAGGTGAACCTATGCAACCCCAGAATCTGGAGTCAATTTATTTTCCCTGTCTGCAGCCCCTTTTTGTTGGAATAGATCAAGGCATTTTGGACACTGAAACTTGTTTTCACACATGCCATCAGCATTGCTGGCTAGTTGCAATTATGACTTCATGAGTATGGTTTCATGAGTATACATGAATCATTTGTGACAGTGATGTTGGTTGAATCTGGAACACAAGAACCTGCTGATAAAGAGTGGAGGCTTGCCAGTCTGAATTGTGATCTGAATGTAGGGCTGGTATTAGCAGCACAAGTAGATCGTTCGGGTAGGAGAGTGTGGAGAAACCCAACCCAAATCCCAGTTTTTTAAAGATGCCGGTTGAGTAGGCCCAAGCAAGTCACTCTCAAGGTTGTTGCAAGCCCATGAAAGAGTGCCCTGAACTTGGAAGAGGAACCATATTGAATATAAACTCAGGAAGAAAATCAGGAATAGAAAAATGATTGTGCTGGTGAAAAAAAGACTTTTTTTCAGCATTCATATCAAAGCTTTTGGTGTTGTGCTTTTAAGGAAAAGGAGTGTCTGTGACTATTTATTATTTATATGGTACCTCAAATATAGCAGGCACCGTATATTTTGTCATTCCATTGCCCAGAATTCTGTTTGTTAGTGCATTCTTTGGGGTTTCTTATTATTTTCCTATCTATTTATTTTTAACAATACCTCACTCTTGCTTAGAAGTTTTTAATTTTAGTTTTTCCCTCAGCTTGCTGTCTATTTTGTGATGTACACTTCTAAGGTGAGAGGGATTTTTGCTCAAGTGCATAGAGTCTGTTATAAAGCATTTATCTATTTCTTTGTAACTATAGGTAAAAGAGCCTAGAGCAGGACATTTCAAACATGGCTACTGCAGAACCTTCCAGCGTCTTCACTCTGCAGCCCTTTCCAGACTTTATTAATGTGCTCAAGGGACTTGCAGGATTATGAAGGCAAGCTCTGAGCTTCCCATACTTTTGTGCAGTTTTGAAAAGAGCCTACATGAATAGTTTTCTCTTTATGAAAAGGAATAGAAAATAAGCAAGGTTCTTAGTTGTGCAGAGAAAGTTGTTATGTGTGGGCTTGGGGAAGGGCGATGGCTCAGTGGTAGAGAACCTGCTTGGTATGCACAGGGTCCCAGGTACAATCCCTGGCATCTCCAGCTAAAAGGGCCAGGTGGTAGGTAATGTGGAAGACCTGCACCTGAAACTCTGGAGAGCCACTGCCAGTCTGAGTAGAGAGACAATACTGACTGTGATGGACCCACCGTCTGACTCAGTACAAGGCAGCTTCATGTGTATGCTCATGTGTGGATCTTAACTAGTGTTTCATGGGCGCAAGGGCTTCCGCTCACAGAGCATAGCTTTCCTACCTCCCACCTCCTGCGGGACACCCAAATGACACCCAAAATTTCATGAGATGGTCGACTGAAAGCTCTGTGAACAGAAGTCCTTGTGCCAGAGGAAAAGCTAGTCAGGATCTGACACATTTACCGTTGTGCTCACACAGGCTCTTTTTAGATCTTCGATTGAATTTATGTCATTTGGAAGCAGAGAAAATGTACACATGCCACAATCCTGTTCTCTTCTGAAAGAGAGTATCTGCAGCATTGGCTGTATTTTATAGAAATCTTTGTCATTTGATATTTAAGGTTTATATTTAAAAAGATTTCATTCTTTCTTCCTGGGAGATATTGGAACTGTAAAGCGATAGGGATTAACAGCAGATCCCCAAGTTACAATTTCCAATAACTATCAGCCCTTCTCTAAACTGTAGTTCCCAGCACTACTTCTGTAAGTAATGAAAAGTTATTTAGAAATAGACGGAATACAAGCAAAGACATCAAAAGTGTTCTTTTTTTTCCATACACAGCAAGACATGCTCCCTTCTCCCAAGTACTTGGTCTCTCTTCCAAGGCCTGATGAGTGTTGGACTAAACCATTTAAAACACTCAAGCTCATTTATGGGTTATCTACAGACATCAAAATGTATCAACACTCCCTTTTCTCATGTAGCAAAGACTGAGCTGACAACAGCCTCTGGAAAAGACCATAATACTAGGAAAAGCTGAAGGCAGCAGGAAAAGAGGAAGACCTAAAATGAAATGCATTGACTCAATAAAAGAAGCCAGGGCCCTCAATTGCCATAAATCAGAAGTGACTTGATGGCACTTTACACACATGAGCAGTCTGGCCCGACATAGCCACCCCTCCCCTCCAGATTAAATGGGTGTGGTCACACAGCCACATCTGCCAGGCATTCCCCAAGCATACTCACCCCATCGTAGGACAACTTGGAGCCAGGTGAAAAAGGCACCACATCAAAAGTGGTGTTTTTGGTTCCCCGCGCATTCATTGCACATGGCCAGATGTCTCAGAGTGGGGGAGCATGCACAGAACAGATTGGCGGTCTGAACCTGAAGATCTGATTCTGCCACTGGGTTTTTGGGGTTTTTTGGTGTTTTTGCCTATATGCACATATGTGCATGAGTGCATATGCACACACACCACCTGCATTTTAAAAAATGACTGGACAGTGCACTCTGTGTCTGAGGCACTGCAGTAATGTGGATGCTTTATCATGGAATGGCTGCATGGGTAACCCACAGCAGGGTCTGCTGTCTGGATAATATGTCCCACAACAATTTAAATTGGTACAATTAGTTGTTGTTGTTCAGTCGCACAGTCAAGTCTGACTCTTAACGACCCCATGGACCACATCACTCCAGGCCCTCCTGTCTTCTGTCGTGTTCCGGAATTTGCTTAATTTCATGTTCGTTGCTTCAATAACACTGTCTAACCATCTCATCCTTTGCGGTCCCCTTCTTTTACCTTCAGTATTTCCCAGCATCCGGGTATTCTCCAGTGAGTGCTCCCTTCTCATTTGGTGGCCAAAGTATTTGAGATTCAGCTTCAGTATCTGGCCTTCCAGGGAACAGTCAGGGTTGATTTCTTTTAGGATTGACTGATTTGATCTCCTTGCAGTCCAGGGGACTCTCAAGAGTCTTCTCCAGCACTACAATTCAAAAGAATCTATTCTTCGGCGCTTGGCCTTCCTTATAGTCCAACTCTCGCAGCCATACGGTACTGCTGAGAATACCATTGCTTTGACCATACGGACTTTTGTTGGCAGGGTGATGTCTCTACTTTTTATTATGCTGTCTAGGTTTGCCTTAGCTTTCCTCCCAAGGAGCAGGCATCTTTTAATTTCATGGCTGCAGTCACCATCTGCAGTTATCTTGGATCCCAGAAACGTGAAGTCTGTCACTGCTTCCATGACTTCTCTTTCTATTTGCCAAGGAGAGATGGGGCCGGATGCCATGATTTTAGTTTTTTTGATGTTGAGTTTCAAGCCAACCTTTGCGCTCTCCTCTTTTATCTTCAGCAAAAGGCTTTTTAGGTCCTCTTCACTTTCTGCCATTAGAGTGGTATCATCTGCATATCTGAGGTTGTTGATGTTTTCCCCAGCAATCTTAATTCCGGCTTCTGAATCATCCAGGCTGGCATTTCGCATGATGTACGCTGCATATAAATTAAATAAGCAAGGGGACAATATACATCCTTGTACTCCTTTTCCTATGCTAAACCAATCAGTTGTTCCATATCCTGTTCTAACTGTCGCTTCTTGACCCTTATACAGGTTTGGCATGACTGACTCCAGATGCTAACCTGTCAAAGTCATTAAGGGACCTGGAAATAATCTCTTGGAATATAGCAGGTTGGTCTAAATGGCTATCCAGAAACCCGGAGATCTTCCGTCATCATCATATTCCGGAAGTGTTGGCAGTACAAGAAACCTGGACTGATTCACCTTTGGAAATGGAGGGCTATATATCTTTTGATATGAAGGCCATTAAGGGAAGGGGAAGGGGGAGGATGAAAGGAGGTTTGGGCATTTTAATCTCAACATCTTTAAAAGCCTCCTGCAAAGAATTGCAGCCCCTTGATCAGTTGGCAATGGCAATTTTGCTATGTTGGAAGGGAGAATGCTTGATCATAATAAACAGCTATTTGCCACCATTATATAAAAAAGCAGACATTGATAGGACCTGGGCAGCCCTGGAAAATTACGTGCTTTCACTAATCGAAGCATTTCCTAAAGATATTCTTCTTCTTTTGGGCGATCTAAACGCTCGTCTGGGCCCAGATGACCCCTCTTTAGACGCCAAATACAAACTATTTTTCAGAGATCAAATGGAGGGAGGGGAAAGTGTGCTTCTTCCCAGATTTTTTAAAGATAGAAGATCAAATTACGCAGGTGCATGCCTGGTAAAGCTATTGTTTAAAACAAATCTTCAAGTTTTAAATGGCTCTATAGCAGGTGACTACCCTGGTGGCTTTACCTATATGTCAGGGGTGGCTGCTAGTACTTTAGATTATATCATAGTATGTACATCTTTGCTAGCCAAGGTTAAGAGTTTTAAAATTTTGCCATATTTAGATGGTGATCATCTCCCTTTATCCCTCCACATATCGGTTATCCCACAGGAGCCATGTCGTGAAACATACGACCCATCCCAAATGAGAGGGCTGGAACAACAAAGACGTCCCGTTAGGTGGTCAAGCAATTTAGACAATCGATTGAAGGCAATTTTGGCAACAGAAAATATCCAAAATTATGCTGCTGCTTTCTCAAACATAAGCCAAAATGAGAATCCTTTGTCATTGTATGAAGGCCTCATTAGAAGATTTGCCCCCCTCCTGTTTCAGGACTGGGATCAGAGAGCCTCTAATCCTTTTAAGTTAAAGTCAAAGCCTTGGTTTGATAAAGATTGCTTGGAGGCAAAAAGGGTACTCTCTCAAGCCTATGCAAACTATATTGGCCATCATGTTGGGAAAGAGCTTAGTGCCTACCTTGCCTTACTAGAAAAGAAACGAGTCTATAAAAACTTAATTAATAGGAAAAAGAAGGAATATGCTAGGGAAGCATGGAGGGCTCTAATTCAAGCTGCCAAAGAAAAGAACTCTGCTTTATTTTGGAGGATGGTCTCCAGTCAAAGGGGAAATAGTTCTTTAATAAGGGAAATCCATATTTCATCTGAAACTTGGATTCTATATTTTCGGAATATGTATTACGATAATTCCCCCCAATTGTCTACGCCTTTTGTTTTTAGCGACCTGCCAAGCTGGCCCTCGGTTTCTCCTAAAGAGATTTCATCATTGATAGGCCAACTCAAAAGAGGTAAGGCCCCCGGCCTGGATGGAATCTCTTCTGAATTTTTAAAGGAAAACATAAATTGGTGGGCCCCCTTTCTAGCGCACTTATTTACCTATATTGATACAACAGGGAAGGTCCCAAAAGAATGGGGGGTGGCCGCGGTTGTTCCTTTCTATAAAAAAGGTAACCGAAAAGATCCTGCAAACTATAGGCCTATTAGTCTTCTAAGTGTTATAAGTAAATTATATGCTAAACACCTTCTAGAAAAACTTACACTTTGGTTGGAGCAGGATGATATAATAATTCAGGAACAAGCAGGGTTTAGGCAGGGCAGATCGACTACGGACCATTGTCTTCTACTTAGGCATCTTATAGAAAAATATGTTCGCAAGGGCCCCCCGTCTTTATATGCAGCCTTTATCGATCTCAAAGCGGCCTTTGACTCTATTTCTCGACCTGTACTATGGAGTAAACTTGAAGCCTCCACAATAGATAGAAGACTTCTAGCTCTCATCCGTGCTTTACATGAACACACCTCCCTGAGGGTTAGATGTACCGGGTTGGGCCACCTGACAGATAAAATCTCTACCCACAAGGGAGTTAGGCAGGGGTGTATGTTGGCACCAGCTCTCTTCAACTTCTACATTAATGATGTTGCTGGATATCTTAATGGCACAGATCTCCATCCACCCAAATTGGCCCAGCGTCCTATCCCTATACTTTTATATGCTGACGACGCTGTTATTCTTTCTAGAACCTCAATTGGCCTGAGAAGGGCATTGAATAGATTTGCCAGTTATTGTAGTGATCAGAAATTGATTATTAACTATCAGAAGACGAAGGTGATGGCCTTTGGCAGGAGACCTAAGTTAAGAAAGTGGAGTATAAATGATCAGAATCTTGAACAGGTAACCAACTTTCGTTACCTTGGTATGGTTATCCAAGCCTCGGGCTCTAAGTTCGCTCAAAGTCAGGCAGCAGCATGTACGGGTGATAAATCCGCCCAAGGTATTCTCAAGTTCTACCGTTCTACAGGGGGCTATTTTGTGCCAGCAGCACTGAAACTCTTTAAGGCTAAAACATTAGCCCAGATGCTCTATGGGACGCTACTGGGAGCGACATCTTCTTGCTATGCCCCACTAGAGCTGGTTCAATCGAAATTCTTGAGATCAGTGCTCCAAGTCCCAAGGTGTGTTACAAATGCAATGGTACGGCTAGAGACTGGCATGATGAAAGTTGAAGCCAAGATCACCTTGCACTCTATTTTTCTTTGGTTAAAGATAAACCTAAATCCATGTGGCCTTGTGCCCTTAATCCTGACTGACGATTACCAATCTAAATGGCTGACCCATACTATTCGGAAAATTACACTACTAGGGTTTTCACCCAAAGAGCTTTTGGAAAGGGGGGATGCTCAAGCTAAGCTAGTGGTCAGGCAGAGGATTGAAGATATTGAACGCCAACTGGACGTACAGGCGACCCCTGCCTTTTTAGCGCCTTACAGTAGTAAATATATTGTTGCTCAAGCCCCTTACTTATCCATTCTGGAGTCAAATAAACTTAGGAGGGCGTATACGCTGGCTAGATGCTCTGCTTTACCTTCTGCAGTTCTCGAGGGTAAATTCAAGAAAACTCCCCGAAATGAGAGGCTATGCATGTGTGCGTCTGGGGAGATAGAATCTCAGGAACATGTCTTCCTGAGATGCCCATTATATAACGAAGCTCGCACAAAATGTATTGGTCCTCTCTTGGTTGGCTCCTCTGATCAGGATAAGATAGAGAAATTACTTTTAAATCCTGACCATACAGCGATACACCAGATAGCAAAATTCTGTTTTCTGGTTGTAAAAGCTCATCAGTCTTCAGGTAGCCACTTGGGTTAGATTCCCTCCCAAATAACTGACTTTTTAATTCTCAGTCTTTTATCTTTTTAAGACTAAATTATGTCCTTTTTACATTGTATTGTTGGTTTTAGATTTTAAAATGCTTGTATAATTTTACATAAATAGATTCACCATCTGGATATTTTAGACATTGAAATCCAGACATTGCAAAATTTTGCTCCTTGGCCGTAAAAGCTCATCAGTGTTCTGGTTGTCACTTGGGATTGGACTTTTTGATTTTAAATCTTATTGCCTTTTTTGTCATTCTATTTTACTCCTTTAAATGTATTCCATTGCAGCGTATTCTTAAGTCTGGTTTTAGTGATCAAAATGCCCGCTTAATGTTCCTTAGTAACCTTCTTGTTTTTAAAGTAGTTTTACCATTTGGTTATTGTAAGTTACTTTTATGGTTTTTTATAATTGCTGGCTATGTGCTGTAACAATAAAATTCATTCATTCATTCATCCCAGTTGGGCTGTCCTCTCCTCCCGCCCGGTTTAAGACAATGCAGTGGAGAGCTGCACCGGCAGGGAGCTCTCAACACCTCACCACCAAGGCTGATCCTCGGGCTGACTTCTGCAGACCCTTTAAAGTTTACAGGGATTGCATAAGCCTGCCCAATAAACAGCTGAGAGGCGTGAGCAATCTGCTCCTACCTTTCCAGTGTTTTCAGATCTACCTGAAATTCCCAAATATATCTGGGATATTCTTGGGATTTTCCCCCCGGTTTTCCTGAGAAAACCCAGATATAGCTGGGAAGCTAAAATATACCAATAAGGTATTTTTCGGGTATATTTTCAACTCAGGTAGATCTGACTGCACACCAATGTTCCCTCTAAGCTATGGAGTCTTGTGAGCTGCTGCCATTAAAGTTGTGAGCAGGTAATTTGACTACTGCATGAATTAGTTTGCTCTGGAGCCAGCCTTCCTGAGCTAAGACAAAAATGTATGAGCCAGAGGCTAAAAAACTGTGAGCTAGCTCACACTAACTCAGTTTAGAGGGAACACTGCTGCACACCCCTACTTAACTATTCTTTCACACACATACTTCTTTTCATTCACAGTAGGTCAGTGTAGATGATGTCCCACCCACACACGTTGACTCACCATGTAGGGTGGGGAAAGGGGGCACAAGCATGCTGACACATGGGTTGGGGAGAGGCCAGCGTGCTCTTACCTGTTCTCCCCTCCCATGCAGTAAATCAATGCACAGGGAGTGGGGGTCTGAACTGACTGTAGCCCCGTACAAAGCCTCTGTTGGCACAAACTGAGATGTACACAGACACATTCAGCAACACGCTCAGATGTTCAAGCTGTTTCATTTTTTTAAATCCAGAAATCTGAGCTATTCCTAATCTCCAGACACTCCCTCAGATGGAGAAATGTCAGTACAAACCAGCAGTAACATTTTATATAATTACAGTTACATTTTCCCAAGCTAGAGCAATCCTGAGAAGTTTTGCTGACTGTATCTCTATGATATATAGATCACATGTCTGTTCTTTTTTATGGGGGAGGGGAGAGATACCTATGTGTTTTAGGAGGGATCTGGCTGTTCTCACTTATGCCAGAAAAGTATGGGCTGTGACTGCATGTGGTCAAGGGCTCAAGGTCAGTGATTACACCGCTGAGGTTGTCAAGGACATTGAGGTCCTTCTTGTATAGTTCTTCTGTGTATTCTTGCCATCTTTTCCTAATCTCTTCTGCTTCTGTTAGGTTCCTACTGTTTTTGTCCTTTATCATGGCCAGCTTTGCATGGAACAATCCCTTGATTTATCCAATTCTCTTGAAGGGATCTCTAGTCCTTCCCATTCTATTGTTTTCCTCTATTACTTTGCATTGTTCATTCAGGAAAGCCTCCTTATCTCTCCTTGCTGTTCTCTGGAAATCTGCATTCAGTTGGGTAAATCTTTCCTTTTCACCTTTGCCTTTTGCTTTCGTTCTTTCCTCTGCTATTTGTAAAGCCTCATCAGACAGCCACTTTGCTTTCTTGCATTTCTTTGGGATGGTGGTGATTACTGCCTCCTGTACAATTTCACAAACCTCCATCCATAGTTCTTCAGGCACTCTATCTATCAAATCTAATCACATAAACCTATTCTTCACCTGGTACAATTAAAGGCAGCGCCATATCATGCCAAGCTGCCAGTGTGACCACACCCAAAGACTGAGCTACTGTGATCAGAGGTCAAGCCTGGGACACCAGGATTCTTGGTGTAATGTAAGTTTCTGGTGTATTTTATGCCCTCTGGAATATTTCAAACATTGTTAGCAATCAGTATCCTTTTCTCTACCTGCTCTGAATGGCATCTCTTATATAACAGCTTTTCATGTTTGGAATTTCATTGCAATTAGAATGGTTACCTAGATACAATTGATCTGAAATATATGGCAAGTGCAAGCTAGGCTCCAGGTGCACCATAAAGGATGGCCTCCTTGGTGATATTTTTTTTCATTGCCCCAAACACTATGCACCTGATGCTAGTAGGCACTTGCTATAAAGAAAAGCCGTGTGCAATATTTTTTTAGTGAATTGCTTATTAAAAAAAGAAGCTTGGTTCAATTCTATTAAAAAGGAATAAGCCTCTTCTGAAAAGGGCATGAGTTATTTATTGCTGCCTATTGTCAGCATGAAATACCACAAAGGAGTGTGCGGAGACCTGATTGGCAAGAATATGATGACAAACAAGGCTAGCTATGTAGCCGAGTAAATTACATTTCTGAAGCCATGATCTCCTCATAACTATAGAAATAATTCATGTCACTACTCAAGGATGCATCAAAAATATGTTTAAAAAATGACAGATCAGGAAAGTAATATACAGAGAGATTTGTGTACAGATAATACAGACATCATAGCAACAGCTATGCTCTTAGGTTTTTTTAATAATGGTACTGTGCATTTCTAATGGTGCATTTCAAGTGTTCAAATAATGTACAGTATCACATTAATCTTTACCACATTCCTGGATAATAGGTCAGGTGTATTAGCCCTTTATTGCAGTCTGAGGCAAGAGTGGATTGGTTTAAGATCTGTGAGTGGAACAGCTGGGTGGTGATTCATGATGCTTATTCTCTCCAGGTAGTCCTCTTTTAATTGGTGTTTCATCATAGAATGTAGGTACTTGGATCCTTGTGTGTGTGTGTGCTGAGGAGGAATACTAGTGAGGCTCATGTTGTTCACATTTTCAAAATGTCCTGAAGCCATATTATTTAAAATTTTCTGCAGCAGAAATGCTCATGAAGATTTTAACACAGAAATGATAGTGGAATCAACAGTTCTGCTCTAACAAGTGGATGAACTAAGCATGTGCTGAAACAAACACCACAGTTTAAAAGAAGGTAACTGAGCAAAAGCTAAGTAATAGAAATACTTCTGACGGGTCCCGGGTATACTCAGAGGAACTTAAAAATAGGAAACTGAAAACAATTCTGAGAATCCCTGTGTTTCTCATGCATCATGTAGTGAGTACCTGGTAGATTAAAGAAGCAGGCTCTTGGGATAGGTTTGCCATTTACTTGTCCATTACTTTCAAACCACTGCTTTCAAGGAACTGAAGAGTGGGATGACAAAGTGTCCTCCATAACATTGCTCAATATTTTCCCCATGTCATCTTTACCATATTGACCACTGGAAATTCCTAGAACATTGCCTGGAAGTGATGTTGCATCTTCCCTAAACTCGACCCTTTCCAGGCTGCCCTTGAAATCTCCCAGCATTTGCTGAGGCAGCAGTGTCAACCCTACTCTCAGATGGCTGCACCAGACAAGTCAAGGTGCTTTACCTACAGTCCGGAGCAGTCATCATGAAATAACATACTCATGGGGTGAACATTATGGAAGTAAAGCCATAGCAGGTATGATGATGGTAAAGCCATAGAATGTCTGTTGTGGCCTGCAGTTTTATATTGCCTACCCTTGGTGTATGTAAAGCTAGAGGAACATTTAAAATTACTGCTTCTTCTACAAAATTTTACTAAGGATCTTTTCGTAAGCATAACATCTTGCTACCTGATCTGCTGTATTTGAGGATTCTTTTCCATTATTGAAGTCCCATCCAGATGTAGAAGTTATGGTTCATCTCATTTAATAACAACAACATACATCATAGCACGGCTGATAATCAAGGACACACCTGTTTCCTGTTAGTGCTGCCAATAGTGGCCATGCCTTCATTTAACAACTGAAGGGTATCAGCTGCAAACAGAGCAGGATGATCCAGGCAGAAGAGACTGTAGCTCAGTAACCTGAGTACATATTTGTAAATAAGGCTTTATTAAAATTTATTTCTTATGACACTTTTTTATTGCATGTGTAACACTTGCAGCCTTGATCCGTGCCCTTCATGGCTTATTAAATCTGGCCATGAGGGGTTTCGAGGTACCCTTAGGGAGATTATGAACAAGTCCCTCTTAGAGGGGCAGTTCCCTGGGGCACTCAAGGAAGCAATGGTCCACCCTCTCCTGAAGAAATCTTCAACATTTACAGCACTTATTCCTCTAATTTCAGAAGACTAAGACTTTGTGTATTATAGAAGATCTCTTTGTTGAAGTATTACACTAACTCTGACTTAGTTTTTATATGTTATTGAAATGTTCCTCCATGCATATGTATTTCTTTAGTTGGCCACAGTTTGGCATAAATTATTTTGAAAAACAAATAAAAATATTGGGCGGGGGGGAGAAACCTTCTTTAGACCCGGCTGAATTGGCCAACTATCGGCCGGTCTCTAATTTGCCCTATTTGGGCAAATTAATTGAGAGGGTGGTGGCGACACAGCTGGAGGGCTTTCTGGATGACGCTTCTGTGCTTGACCCCTTCCAATCTGGCTTTCTCCCGGGACACGGGATGGAGACGGCTTTGGTCGCTCTAACTGATGACCTCCGGAGGCATCTGGATCGGGGCGGGTCGGCGGTACTGTTGTTGTTAGATCTGTCGGCCACGTTTGACACGGTCGACCACCAGTTACTAGTCCACTGCCTTGCTGACGTGGGGATTCAGAGGCTTGCCCTACAATGGCTTGCTTCCTTTCTCCAAGGTCGGGGACAAAGGGTGGCATTAGGGGAACAGCAGTCCAGGAGACACCCACTTGAGTGCGGTGTGCCCCAAGGGGCCGTGCTGTCCCCAATGTTATTTAACATCTATATGCGTCCCCTTGCCCAGATTGCCCAGAGGTATGGGCTGGGGTGTCATCAGTACGCTGATGACACCCAGCTCTATCTGATGTTGGGCGGCCAGTCAGACTCCAGACTGGAAGACCTGGACAGGGCTTTGCAGGTTGTTGCTGGTTGGCTTAGACTGATTCGGCTGAAGCTGAATCCAGTGAAGACAAAGGTCCTGTGCCTGAGTCGGGTGGTTCGGGGGTGGGGATCCCACTTCCGACCTTTGGGGGGGGCTCCATTGGTGCCAGCACCGGAGATTCGGAATCTGGGTGTGCTCCTGGATCCCTCCCTTACCATGGAGGCCCAGGTAGCGGCCACTGCTAAGTTGGCCTTTTACCACCTTAGGCTGATTAGGCAGTTGGTTCCCTTCCTTGACCGCACTGACCTGGCCACAGTGATCCATGCGATGGTTACCTCGAGACTAGACTACTGTAACACTCTCTACATGGGGCTTCCCTTGTCACGGATCCAGAAGCTGCAGCTGGCGCAGAATGCCGCATCCAGGCTGTTGATGGGTCTCCCTAGATGAGAGCACATCCAGCCTGTGCTGAGGACACTGCACTGGCTGCCAATAGCGTACCAAATCTGCTTCAAGGTGCTGGTTCTTACCTTTAAAGCCCTACTAGCAGTAAAGCCCGTTGTGAAAGATGTGATTTGTAACGATGTGATTTGTAATGAATGCATAGGCTGGAAGGAGGTAAAGTACCTCCTGGAGATTTGGGGGGTGGATTCTGTAGAGGGCAGCATTGGGAGGGGGGGCGTAAGGACTCAGCAGGTATAGTGTTATAGGTTCTACCCTCCAAAGCAGCCATTTTCTCCAGGGGAATTGATCTCTGTCATCTGGAGATCAATTGTAACAGCGGGAGATCTCCAGGTCCCATCTGGAGATTGGCAACCCTAGGGGAAAGTCAGCTGCACAGCAGGGGGTTGAAGAGAATGGTTTGATGGCTGCTGGGCCAAGATTGGCAACAATAGTTCCCCAGGAGCAAATGGCTGGTTTGGAGGGTGGAGTCTATGGCACTGTACCTGTCTGAGGTCCCCCTCTCCGGGCTCCACTCCTCAAATCTCCAGGAATTTCCATATCTAAAGCTGGCAACTTTATCTCCTCCCCTCTCAGCAGCCTCTTTGTAGGCAAAATTCTGTCTTTCTCATTAGCGGGGAGCAAAGCAGCTTACTTCATTCTCTTTGGCTTTGCGATCTGTACAGCAACACTGTAAGGTAGCTTAGGCAGAAAGTCTGTGGCTGGTCCGAAATCACCCAGGCAGCTTCCATAGGGATGCTCCTGTTCAGCAGCCAGGGCTAGTGATGCCATGCCAGTCTAAGGTTGCCATTGCCAACAAAGTCAAATTGATGCAAAGGAGGACAATTCCTAAATATTTTCCAAAACACTACTCTGTCGATACATTGCAACACTTTGAATTGGCACCAGAGCTTTAAGAGCTCTCCAGCTGTCACCTGGAGACTGGCAACAGCTTGTTTGGAGGGTGGGGAGT
>NW_015168048.1:1849574-1860547 GCF_001447785.1 Gekko japonicus
CAAAAGACCTTGAAACACTGGGCGGGACTGCACAAAGCAGCCAGTCAACCCAGCCAGCGTCTTCTGACTGACAGTTCTTGTGGCCAAACACTAAAGGTGTGCATTTTGGAATGTTGGAGCCCACTATGGCTTTATATATAAGGGAGAGGTATGGTCAGGGTCCGACATACCTACGGGACCGCCTTTCCCCATATATACCCCAGAGAGGACTACGGTCTGGGTCTCAAAATTGGCTGACCCTCCCTGGCCCGAGGGAGGCCAAGCTAGCTATTACCAGGGCTGGAGCCCTTTCAGTGGAACGAGCTCCCGGAGGAGATCAGGGCCCTGCAGGACCTTTTGCAGTTCCGCAGGGCCTGCAAGACGGAGCTCTTCTGCCAGGCATTTAATTAGGGGCCGCCGCTACTGTAGGCCACTATTGCAGGCCGGTACTGCAGAGCTCTGGTCTGTGGTTTTAACATCCAACTGTTTATGAGCAGAAACATCGTGGAACATCTGGGCAGTGGAAATTTACTCTGACAATATACCATCTAGGTTATTTTTAACTGCCGCCAGCACTTTGTATTTATATTGTTTTTATTTGTGCGGTTAAATATTTGTGCAATTTTAATGTATTTATGATTTTATGGAAGCCGCCCTGAGCCCGCTTTGCAGGGAGGGCGGGGTTTAAATTTGATAATAAAATAAATAAATAAATAACACTTTGCATAAAACTAAGCACATATTTTAATACCACTCTTTAAGGAGCTCAAGGCAGCATACATAGTTCTCCCCCCCCCCATTTTATAATCACAACAATCCTATGAGGTAGATTTGACAGAGGTAATCACTTATACGGTCACCTGAGGAGCACCACAGCTATAATTTTTTAGCCCAAGCTCTGAGATCCTACCCCTATCCTTAAGCATTACTACACTATGGTTGCTTAGTTGTTATTTTACTCATGCTCCAAACTAAACCCTGTATCTGTAACTGGTATACAGTATGATTTTCATGAACTTGTTGTGTGGCCTTCATCTAAAAGCTAGATATAAAGGAAATCACACTAGATAGTGCTCCAATGCAAAATATTCTCCTTTTGCAGACTTCTATGAGGCTGTAATTCCTCCAGTAATAAGAGGACTGTATTTTATCAATGAAAATAAAGCAAAACCTTGCATTGTTGTTGGCAACCAGTGGGCAAGCAACATCTTAATCCAATTTCTGCAGCAAAGATTGAACATGGGAACATATGAAGCTGCCTTATACTGAATAAGACCATTGGTCCCTCAAAGTCAGTATTGTCTCCTCTGATTAGTGGTGGGTTTCCAGACTATCAGGTGGAGATTTTTCACATCACCTACTATCTGATCCTTTGAACAGGAGATACTGGGGATTGAACCTGGAACCTAACTGGATGCTCTACCACAGAGACAGAACCCCTCCTTCTCCACTTGATCATCCCAGAAGTAACACCAAGCTATTTTTTCATCTTAGTAAGGTGATAATTGAAGGAAAGTTGATCAACAGGGATTCTAGAGGGGGGGGGAATTATTAATAGTGAGCGGGATTCACAGCAAGATTCAAAGAGCTATTCATGATTAAACTGCCAACCAACAGAGAAATTTAACAGGAATATTATGATTGTTTTAAAAAGTATATAGTAACCAGAATCCTGATGGATAAGCATTTGTATTGTGGAACATAGGGTAGGAAAAACTGCATCCTTAACCTTCCCATATGGTAACTTGTCAATGAAAAATGCCTTCCTGTGATTACCGTCCCTGTAGCAAGCTCAAACAAAAAATAGTACACAAGGAAACACTTCTAGCTATTGCTCCACCCTTCTGGATTTTCCTTATCTGGTACTGAAACCAAAGACTAGCTAAGTAACTTTTGGATGTGATGACAAACTTAAAAAAAATTGATCTTGTTTTTGTAGCTGAAATTAAAGATGGAAATGCAGGGGGTTATTTTAATGTTGACTGGTACATTTCATTTAGGGTAAAAGAACTTTTAACTTGCCGAATCTCTTGAGGAGTGTCTTGGAAAATCAATGTATGGTAGGTAGGGTTGCCATTCCCAGGTCTGGGTGGGGAATCCCCCAGTCTGGGGGGTTTCTGCCTGCTGCCGGCCAGCTGGTTGGCAGGGAAAATACCACCCCCAAACAGTGATGTCATCAGGTGATCTCCCCAACATGATGTCATCACATGGAAGTGATATCATTGTGTCAGGGACATTGCACAGTGATGCTCTGGTTTTTGGGCAAAACTCTATGGTTTGAGGGCAATTTTACCATAGAGTTTTGCCCTAAATTTATTTATTTATTTATTTATTATATTTGTACCCCGCCCATCCCGCAAGCGGGCTCAGGGCGGCTAACATTGCGGTACAATGTACCTAAATAACATAAAAAAATTAAAACTCCATAAAATATCATACACAATGCATTAAAACATACATAACAATTTCTACTAAAGTGCATATCGTAGACATATTAGATGGCACGCTTTCAGATCTCATACCACTCACCATCCCTAGTGCCGGAAAGCCTAGTGATATCCAGGACTAGATCTTAGGTCCCCGCCGTCACTAGGACCATTGGTGGTAACAATGGTGGCGGCTCCTATTGGAAGGCCTGGTGGAAGAGCTCCGTCTTGCAGGCCCTGCGGAACTGCAAAAGGTCCCGCAGGGCCCTGATCTCCTCCGGGAGCTCATTCCACCAGTAGGGAGCCGCCACCGAAAAGGCTCTGGTCCTAGTGCTGGTGAGCCTTGCCTCCTTGGGGCCCGGGATGGTCAACCGGTGTTGGGCCCCAGACCGTAGTGCTCTCTGGGGTATATATGGGGAAAGGCGGTCCCTCAGGTAGGTCGGACCCTGGCCATGTAGGGCTTTAAAGGTAAGCACCAGCACCTTGAAACGAATCCGGTATGCTATAGGCAGCCAGTGCAGTGACCTGAGCACTGGCTGGATGTGCTCCCACCGTGTCACTGTGTGATGTCCCCACTGTGATGATGTCATTGCATCATGGAGTCCCAGCTCCCTCCCGGAAGGCTCCCTCCCACCCCCTACTGGCATGTTGACAAGTCCTGGGGACCCTAATGTATGCAGACATGAACAATAGGTAATATTCTGAAATAATTATATAGCAGCAAACACTGTCCAAGGGCCTACAGAAGTTGTGTCCATTTATCAATTAAGGATGGGTTCTTTTTTACCTCAACAGCTTCAGTATAGTCACCATTTTCCACAGATTGCCAGGTAATATGGGAACACGCAGTCCAAAAAGGGCAAATAACAAGCGCTCTTCTCTGTACCTGTATCAGTTCTGTGACCCAAGCATGGGCCTTTCCTGCATGGTGCAATCAAGCAATGCTACTGCACCTCTCAGATTAACAACGTATTGCAAGAACCCAGGAGAGCCCATAAGAGTTTCTAAATAGAATTGTGCATAGTGTCCATACTAATTCCTGACCTATATTAAGGTTATTTCTAAATTGAGAGGTTACCTGTCACTGTATTAAGGCAATGTGTTTAGAGGAGCCAAGATATACTCACTTGATTCTAGGAAATGTCCCATGAATTCTGGCAAAGAACTCTGTTAAGCTATGGAAAAAGATCAGTGGTGCAGGGGACAAAGTAGCAGCAGATTTTGTCTTCAGTTTTGTATAGTGGTTAAGTGTGCGGACTCTAATCTGGGAGAACAGGGCTTGATTCCCCACTCCTCCATTTGCACCTGCTGGATGACCTTGGGTAAGCCATAGTTCTGGCACAGCTAAAAAAAATTTCTGTTAGAGCTCTTTCAGCCCCACCTACCTCACAGGGTGTCTGTTGTGAGGAGGGGAAGAGAAAGGAGTTTGTAAGTCGCACTGAGACTCCTTTGGGTAGGAGTCTTCATTCCAGTCTTCAAATGGAAGGATAAATTGGACTCCCTATGGCAGGGGTGTCTTCTGCTTTTTTGCATGTGCCAAATAAAGGGGTTGGCTTGCATAAGGTTAAAACCACCACCTCCATTCATTGAGCTGCAGGGGCTAAGGGTATGAGGTATGACTGGAAGTCCCTGCCTCAAATCTTGCTTCTGCCACAAACTCTCTAGGTTGTCTAGCCAGCAGCTATTTCTCAACTTCAGCCACTCAGTACTCTGCAATATGGATTTAGAGAAAACTGTTCCAGAGAGTTGTTCTAAAGAGATATATAATGCTAAAAATTATTATATGATACAACTGGAGATAGCTACTTGGAATTCAGCTAACTCGTTAGCTTCAAAATCTGTGTATTTAAATCAACCCTTCTTGCCAAAGGAGATGCCTGTGTGCTTTTGCTTTCCCTTCTCTCTTGCTGGTTACTCTTTTCTGGGTAGACTTTTGAACTCCAATATAATGTTCTTTTGCCTAGCTTATAATACTCCATCGCCCATACTCCTTAAATGCGACTTCTATATACACTGGGGAGGGGCTGTGGCTAGGGATGAGCATGAACTGAACCACAAAGCAAAATTCATCACCCTGTTTATGGTTTGCAAACTGAAGTTCACAACAGGTCTACCATCACAAACTTCAACAAACTTTTAAAGCAGTTTGTGGCAGTTTATCAATGGAGCAGAAAGCAAGGGTATAAAGGGACTCAAAGTCCCTTTAAACCCTTGCTTTGTGTTCCTACCGAAAGCTGAACAAACAGCTGAACAGTGGGGAACTGTTTTTTCAGACTGTCATGTGCACTCCCTTTAAACTTTAAAGGGAGTGCACAAGATAGCATGAAACAGCTGAGCAGCGGGGAGCAGGCTGCTCCCCAACACTTGGCTGTTTTTAGGGCTTTTTGCAAACCCCATTTAAAGGGACTGCAGTCCCTTTCAATGGGGTTTGCAGGGCCATGAACCAGTTTGGTTTATGAATGAACTTCCTGGTTTGGTTCGTGGGTCAGTTTTTGGTTTGGCCATGAACCAACACAAACCTCAGCTTTCTGGTTCATGCCCATCCCTAGCTGTGGCTCAAGGTTTGTTTGGGGTGTTTTTTTAAAAAAAGAACAGGTAGTAGGTAATGAGAAAGACCTCTGCCTGAGACTGTGGAGAGTTGCTGCCAGTCAGAGTAGATAATATTGACCTTGAGAGGCCAGTGGTCTGACATGGTATAAGGCAGCTTCATGTGTAGGTGATGTGAAACCCTTATGCATTTAGCAGTAGTTTTGATGTAGTTCTCCAAAGAGGAAATGATATTTGAGCCATCTGCAAGGGACTGTGAAATATTATGACATACGGTAAGGAAATAAATCCTCTCCTCTCCTCTAAAAGAAATTATCAAAATAAATAAATAATCTATGGGTAATGGACAGATATGCAGAATATCAGTTTAATGAAAAAGAATGGACTGGAATGATGGACATCACATTTGACTGAACTAATCACGGAAAGGTTAGCTGTTCTTTAATGAAAAGAAGCCATGAAGTAGAAAGCATGCTAATCACAGACAATCAGTGACAAAAAGGGAAAGAAAGAGTCTGCATCAGCTCTTCGTGGTCCTCTGAGTGACAGACCTCATGAAAATGAGATGGTGCTGACATACTGTGAGAAAATCAGTGTGTCAAATGGCCAGGAATGAGTAAGACTTCAGGAGAGTACTGAAAGACGAAAATAGAATATTCAGGAGATTGGGGAACTGGGAGAGAAAACTGCTACTTTAGCTGGGGGGAAAACTATGCAGAAGAGGAATGAATAGAAGTCAGTGTCATATGATGAAGCATGGAAAATAACTACAGTAATAGAGCTGAAAGTGAGAATGTGGCCCCGGTCACACGGGCCGGATATCGCGGGGGGAAGGCGCGGCTGTTTGCCCCGGAGCGAACTACCGTGCGGCCGCCGGATCAAACGTCCCCCCGACGTCGGTCTGCGAAGGACGAGGGGTCCGGGGCGGCGATCAGCACATCATCTAAAAATGGCTGAACCCCGGGGATGCCTTTGAGGAGGGAATCCATAAATGATTGAAAAATCCCTGGAGCGACTGAGACCCCGAACTGTAGGCGGTGCACCTTGAACGCCCCCTTGTGGGTCGAAATGGTCTGCGCCTCGGCCGTGGCGGCATCCACTGGCAACTGCTGGTACGCCTGTGCCAAGTCTAATTTGCTGAAGACCCAGGCTCCCGCTAGGGCCGCTAGCACGTGGCTCACCACCGGTACCAGGTACGCGTGGGCCCGCAGGGCTTTGTTGATTGTACATTTATAGTCCGCGCAGATGCAGACTTCCCCATTCGGCTTGACCGGGGTGACTATGGGGGTCTCCCACCGTGCCGAGGCTACTGGTTCTAGGACCCCTTGCTCTACCAGGCGGTCGAGTTCGGCCTCCACTTTAGGCTTCATGGCAATCGGGGGCAGCCGGGCTTTGATGCGGATGGGGCGTACCACTGGGTCTAGGTCCAGGGATATGGCAGGGCCCGTGAACCGCCCCAGGGTTCCATCAAAGACGCGGGGAAATTCTGCGCACACCGCCCCAAAATCGTGTGCCCCGACCTGGTTGAAGCCCTTCACGGAGAGTCCCAGGGCCTCGAACCATGCTAGTCCAAGCAAGCTGGAGAGGGGTTGGTCCACCACCAGTAGGTCCAGGTGGCCCTTGAAGCTTTGAAACTGGACCCTGAACTTGCAAATCCTATTGCCCAAATCATGCCTTGTTCAAGGAAACAACCTTGATCCCTTGTTCAAATTACATATCATATAACTAAGAAAAGAATAAGGAGAAAGTGCATCAGTATTAATGCTAGCTTTAATGTTATTGAGACTGTGTAATTGGTATTTTGCTCCATTTGTTTTCTTCCTTTGAAGAAATCTTTGGAGGGTCTGCTGGAGCTTCGATGTTTAAAGCTTGGAGGAGACCTTGCCTGCTCTCTAGATCTTGTAGCTACATAGGACTTCTCTTGGTGATTAAGGATGATACTACTTGTAGCAGACCAGACGAGGAAGTACTTCACCCAAAGAGTGATTAACACGTGGAATTCACTACCACAGGAGGTGGTGGCAGCTACAAGCATGGACGGCTTCAAGAGGGAATTAGATAAACATATGGAGCAAAGATCTATCAGTGGATATTAGCCACAAGCTATAGATAGGAACTCTCAGTCTGGGGCAAGTGATGCACTGTATTCTTGGTGCTTGGGGGGGGCACAGTGGGAGGGCTTCTAGTGTCCTGGCCCCACTGCTGGACCTCCTGATGGCACCTGGTATTTTTGGCCACTGTGTGAGTGTTGGACTGGATGGGCCATTGGCCTGATCCAACAATGGCTTCTCTTATGTTGTTATCTGTAATGAATGCATGCATTAGCAAGCCTAGTTGTGATGGGTTTAAGGCTTCTCTGTTTATTTAATGCTTCCAATGATAGATCTGGGAAGAGGAGAACTTTTTGAGGGGTTGGAGGCTGTGGCGGGTGGCCTGAAACAGAGCCCGCTGGCATCTCCCAGTCTGTATCTGGCATCCCCCGCCAGTGGCCGGGAGGTACCTGGCAACCCTAGTATGAGCTTCTTTAACATACATGTATGTGAAGTTACTGCCCACCCTCTCTCTATATTTCATTGTATCTAAAGAAGAGTGTTTGTGCACAAAAAAGCTCATCTGTTGATCTTAAAGGTGCCACTGGACTCAAGCCAGGATTTAGTTTGCTGAAAAGTATTTGTTGTACATAGTGTTTCAGATTTTGTTGCAAAGTTTGTTGCAGCCTAGTGTGCTAAAAAACTGGGGCCGGCCCTGAGAGGAGGCCAGGGGGTGGGGACATGTAGCAAGCCCCTACAGATTTTACCCCTGAGCACTCTGTAACGCTAATTCAGATTCATCCCAGCTGCATGTATGCAGGACCAGCCCTAGATCCAGTGGTGCCCCAGGCAAGTCCTTCCCCTTCCAATAGTTCCAACTTTTGAACACCTTTTTAAAAATTGTGTGTGTGTTACCCTCACAACAACCCTGTGGGGTAGGTTAGGTAGAGAAGGGGAGATTTGGCCCGGGGTCACTCAGCCAGCAGAGTGAGAATACAAACCTGGGTCTCCCCACATCAATCTGCAACTCTGACCACTGTGCAGTGCTGCCTCTACTGATCTGTAATGTTCCAGAGGTGTTGTAATGTAATACTCAGTTTCTCAAATGAGTGTATGCCTGTCTGTTGGTCCACTTAGGAGTCTTGATCCTGGTTGTGTGGTGGGCTAGTTGTGGCAAATGGTAGGGAAGCTCAGTATTTCTGTATACAGTTGTAGGGGCTTTATTGCAATGTGGTATGGCCTGATATTATGTTCTTATTCCAGTGTGGGGTGTGTGGGGGGCAATGGAAGCTGAGTGATAGGGTCTCTTCAAGTGATTGCCAGAAGTGAGATGCATCCTGGTCTTGTGTCTTACAGATAATCTTACAAATAGTCCTTTGCATTTATGTCATGCTTTCAACTTTAAAAGGATCATAATGCGGATTGTGTGAACTTAGGCGAGAGGTAGAGCAGGAAGGGTTGCATCAGTGCTTAATTCTTGTGGCCCTTTCTTACACGCCCAGGGAAATGCTGATCGCCACTTTGGGGCCAGGAAGCAATTTTTCTCCAGGCCAGTTTGGCCCCCAGTGATCCTGGAGGGTTTTTTTTTTTAAATCATATTCTGGGCGTGGAACAGGAGTCACTGGGGTGTGTGGGGGGTATTGGTGAATTTCCTGCATTGTGCAGGGGGTTGGACTAGATGACCCTGGAGGTCCCTTCCCACTCTATGAGTCTATAATTCACCCAGGCTGGCTGTGGGCACGCCAGCCCCTCTGTCAGGCAGAAGCGCCTGAGATCCTCCCCCTCCCCTTTTCCTTCGCCCAACTTGAAGGCGAAGGGAAGGGAGAGGGGGGAAAGAATGGATCCCAGGTGCTTCTGCCTGTCAGAGGGGCTGGTGCACACTTCCGGTGATGTCAGGGTGTGTGGCATATGCTAATAAGTTATGCTAATGAGCTCCTGCAGCTCTTTTTCTACAAAATGACCCCTGCATGTTATTACCCACCCTGAGCCTACAATGTGGGGAGGGAGGGCTATAGGTCTAATGAAATAAAAAATAAAATAAATAAAATAAACACCAGAATGCTACAGAGAGGTGCCTTAAAGAGCCAAAACATTACAAGTGTTGGCTTTAGAGGTGGGATATTGAGTTGACGGAATACTGACTTGAGGGGATATTGTTCTATGAAGAGTAAAGAGAGAATTCAAAAAGATAATTTACATAGGCTGCGGTCACACGGAGCAAGACGGATGATAGGCGGATTTTCCGGGCGTGATCACACCGCAACATCTGGGAAACGTAGAGCTCCCATGGTGAACCCGAGGCTTCCCTCCAAAGATGCGCAGTTAAAAACTAGTACCTCCGAGGTACTAGTTTCCGGTAACCGCGGGGCAAGGGCGGGCGTCTGATCGCGTTTCCGGTGGCATTCGGCGCCCGCCCATGTCCCCTTGCAAAAAGGTGTGTCCCCCCCACCCCACGGTTCCCTTCCCAGCAGCGCCGTTGTTTTCTAGCGCAATTCAGATGAAGAGGAAAGAAGAGCAGATGAGTTGTTGTGCCGCGTCGTGTGATCGGCACCTCCCCCCTAGCCACGGGACCTCGACGGGACGTCTGATCACGCAACCACGTGTTATTTTGCACCGGGGCAAACAGCCACGCTCCCCCCCACCTGCATTTTCCTGCCCGTGTGTCAGCGAGCTGCCATTTCTCTGGGATGTGTCCCTCTCCCCTCCCTCCCCGTGTTATTCTCTTCTGGTATGCGACTGTAACTGCCAAGCATCTCCTACAGGTGGACGATGGAGTGTTATGTCTTCTTGCCTTGCTTAATTAGATTCCCGTATGAACTGAACTTGTGTTTATGGTATGAGCCGTTGGAGTTCTCAGGTTGCTTCGCGCCTTTTCTAATCAACTCCCTTGCGAGGGAGTTTAGCCCATTGGGTTAACCAAGTTTGAAGTTCCTATATTATACTGCCCCTGTGTATTGTAGTCATTCTGGACAATTTTCTGTATGTTCATGATCAACCATGCTTTGGAAATAAATCTTACTTCTTTGGAACGTGGGTTTGTTCTCCTGCTTTGGGGGTCTGATATTTTGTCCAGAATATTGGATATTTTGTCCAAACTACAATACACAGGGGCAGTATAATATAGGAACTTCAAACTTGGTTAACCCAATGGGCTAAACTCCCTCGCAAGGGAGTTGATTAGAAAAGGCGCGAAGCAGCCTGAGAACTCCAACGCCGTTGGGGGAGCGATCCCGAGGCATGAGACTATTCCTTGGCCTCCTCCTACCCCATCGCATTGGGGAAAACAAGAGGTCAAAGCCTCAGAGGATTGGACTATGTTCGATACCCAAGGCACCAGGGAAACGTTTGTTCATCGGGGCAGTGGGCCCCGAGAAAGCCTTTTTGAACCGAGATCTTATCCTGAAAGACCCCGGAGTTGCCCGGCTGTGGCTTATCGAGGGGAGGATGAGTTTTGGCCGGAGGAGAGAGCGACCGGACGAGACGAGCGGGAAGAGCAGCCAGGCTGGGGGGCATCCCAGGATGGCAGGATCCAGGAGCTCGAGAGGTCGGTGCAGGATCTCATGAGGACGGTGACAGAAGGTTTCAACGCCATGCACCAGATGGTGGACGATCGCATCGCGGATCGTCTGGGTCCTGTCATTCCACCGGTGGAGACCTGGGGTGCAGCTCCATCAATGACATTCCCTTGCGGGGTCCTAACGCCAGAGGAGCTGCATTCCCTTCCCCCGGAATATCATGATTTAGCCGAGGTGTTTGGAGAAATTGAAGCCGATGAACTGCCCCCCCACCGTAATTCCGATTGCAGCATTGAGTTACTTCCGGGCTGCAAACTGCCGAAAGGGAAAATCTATGCAATGGGCCCCGCAGAGAAAGCTGAACTGCGGAAGTTCATTGACAAGAATTTGGCGCGAGGTTTCATCCGCCCGGCATCCTCTCCCTTTGCGGCTCCAGTGTTGTTTCGGAAAAAGAAGGATGGGGGGCTACGCTTATG
>NW_015168048.1:1862247-1923114 GCF_001447785.1 Gekko japonicus
CTCAGTGTTCACTCCAAAGCAACTGGGAGGGGCTAGGAAGCTTCCCACGCCTCTGAGTTCTTCGGTGGCCGCAAGTCCACCCCCCCCTCCTGCGGGGGATTGGAAAGCTAAATACCGTTCTGCCTTCTCCAGTGAGGATGAGACTGTGATTCGTGCCTTTCCTGACTGTGTGCGCGACCCCGAGGGGTTTGTTTACTCCAGCCACCGGCTTTATGTCCCAATTTCTCTTCGCAGGGACATCCTGCACTCTGCGCATGGCTCCAAACTGTCGGGCCACTGGTGTTTCGTCAAATCTCTCCAACTCCTACGCAGACAGTTCTGGTGGCCACACATGCGCAAAGATCTTCTGGAGTTCGTACGCTCTTGTCAGACCTGCGCACTGTCCAAGCCCCAACGGGGGAAGCCGGCTGGACTCCTTCATCCTCTCCCCACCCCTTCCAGGCCATGGGAAGTGGTTTCTATGGATTTCATCACTGACTTGCCTCCCAGCAAAGGGAAAACAGTGATTTGGATTGTGGTTGATTTGTTCTCTAAGCAAGCTCATTTTGTACCGTTCCCTAGCTTGCCCACTGCCCAGGCTTTGGCTAAAGCCTTCTTCGGTAACGTGGTCCGCCTCCATCTTTTGCCTGCCAAGGTCATTTCAGACAGGGGGACCCAATTTGTTTCTAAATTCTGGCGGGAATTGTTGTCTCTCATGGGGGTGGAGCAGGGATTGAGCAGCGCTTACCATCCCGAGACTGACGGACAAACAGAACGTCTTAATCAAACCTTGGAACAATATTTGCGTTGTTTCACAAACTATCAACAATCTGATTGGTGTGACTTGCTCCCCTTAGCAGAATATTGTTATAACAATACGGTTCATTCTTCCATTGGTATGTCTCCTTTTAAAGCTGTATTTGGATACGATAGCCCTCCTCTCCCTTTTCTTGACAGGTCGGGGGATGACTCCAAACCCCATTCTGATGCGGACTCGTGGTGCCAGTCTCTACAATCAGCTTGGCCTCTACTGTGTCACACTCTTGATTTGGCTAAAGAAAAATATAAAGTGCAAGCTGATAAACATAGGGCCAAAGAATGGGATATAAAACCTGGTGATTTGGTTTATGTTTCCACAAAAAACATTAAAATGTTACGTCCCAGTAAAAAACTGGGTTGGAAATACATTGGTCCATTCAAGGTTCGCAAAGTGTTGAATGGTGTGGCTGTTGATGTACTTTTGCCTAAAAACTTACAATCTTTACATTCTGTATTCCATGTCAGTTTGTTGAAAAAAGATACTGGTCAATGTCAATGGAGGGACAGTAATGTTCAACCACCTCCTGTTTTGGTGGACGGCCAGGAACATTATGAAATTTCTGGCATTCTTGATTCCCGGCTCAAACGTGGTAAACTGTGGTATCTTGTGGAATGGGTTGATTTCGGTCCCCAGCACCGCGAATGGGTGGAAGAAGGGGATATTCGGGCCCCTTATCATGTTCGGGCGTTTCACAAGAAGTTCCCGGGCAAACCTGGAGGTCTCCCGGGCAAACCGGGAGATCTCCCGCCCAGGCCGGGAGACGGTGGGTAAGTGGTATTTTCGGGTGGGCAGTATGTCAGCGAGCTGCCATTTCTCTGGGATGTGTCCCTCTTCCCTCCCTCCCCGTGTTATTCTCTTCTGGTATGCGACTGTAACTGCCAAGCTTCTCCTACAGGTGGACGTTGGAGTGTTATGTCTTCTTGCCTTGCTTAATTAGATTCCCGTGTGAACTGAGCTTGTGTTTATGGTATGAGCAGTTGGAGTTCTCAGGCTGCTTCGCGCCTTTTCTAATCAACTCCCTTGCGAGGGAGTTTAGCCCATTGGGTTAACCAAGTTTGAAGTTCCTATATTATACTGCCCCTGTGTATTGTAGTCATTCTGGACAATTCTCTGTATGTTCATGATCAACCATGCTTTGGAAATAAATCTTACTTCTTTGGAACGTGGGTTTGTTCTCCTGCTTTGGGGGTCTGACACCCAGCCCAGCACCGCCATGGGGTTCTTATTAAAGTCCCATAGCCAGAACCCCTGTGACTTCTGTAGCGGTGCCCCCCCTTGGGACACAGCGAGCGGAGCGTATCCGCGGATATGATGGAGTAGGTCGACCCGGTGTCGATCTCCATGGTGCAGGGGGATCCCTCTATGAGGACCGTCACATGCATTTTGTTAGGGTCGTCGGGGGGGGGGGCAAGTTACAGACCTGGTGTTGCGGAAAATGGGACGACACGGTGTGGAGCTCGAAGGGCTGTTCCGTGGTGGTCTGGTGCGTTGCAGATCTCAGACATTGTCCTTTCGATCAGCAGACCTTCGCAATGTGCTTGGCTTTGTTGCAGGAGCGGCAGACCGCGTTCCGGAAACGGCACAACTTGCGCTCGTGGTCCTCCCCACAGCTGGTGCACAGGCTTGGAGTTGAGGCCTTGTTGGCCCTGGAGGACGGGTGTTTGGGTCGCTGCGAAGTCTGCTGGCGGAGCTGGAGGACTTCCTCCTCATCTGAGGCGTCGGATCCGCTGCTCACTACAGGGCGGTGGACTGCCTTGGCGCGGCGGTCTCGATGGGCCTTCTCGTATGCGGAGGCCTCCCGGACAGCCTTAGCCAGGTCGAGGTCATCCTGGCTGACCAACTTCCGCCGTAGTTTGGGCTCTCGCAGGCCCACCAGGAATTGGGTCAGCAGGGTGTCCGATAGACTCGGAAAAGCACAGTTGGTGGCTGCCCACCGGAGTCCCGCCAGGAAGTCGTAGGCGGACTCGTCTGGCCCTTGTACCCTCACGCAGAAGTCCATTCGCTCTGCGAATTTAGTGGGTTTGGGGGAGAGGTGATCCGTCAATGCCTTTACCAGCACAGCGTAGGGCTCATCTGTTGTCTTTGGGAGTGATTAGGTCCTTGAGGAGAAGGACGGTGCCCATGCCACACAGCTGTAGGAAATGGTCCTTCTTCATACTGTCGTCCATGATTTTCAGGCCGTTGAAATAGCTTTCCATGATCTCGAGCCAGGTCTCCCATTCGGTGTTGCTCTGGGGAGTCGCCATTGTGCTGCTGCCACGTGGTTGGGTAGGCTTAGGAACAGCGGCGGCGGCTGGAGTGTTGAGAAGGGCGCTGCTGCTCTCGGGGTCAGCAGGGTGCTCAGCGGAGCCGGGAGCGGAGCGATGAGCAGTAGCTAAAGAGCTACTCCTGCGGAATTTTTATCAATATGGTTTCCTATTTTAGAATATTTGGTTCAATGCGAACTAATACCAAAAGAAGTTAAAGACGGTCCCTGCCACATGGCAGAAAAAACAATGGGCAAAGTGCGGTGATTAGAGCCTCACCAAAATAGAGATACCGCGGCGGGATCCCACGGATCCCCTGAGCCACGGCGCCATTGCTCCCCGGCACGATCAGATGCCTGGGACGAAGCCACGGTCGGGAGGGGGAGGCTGCCGAACTATGCATGTGTGAGTATGCGCAGTTCGGCCAGGAGCCGGGGATGCGCCGGTGGAAGGACGCGCCGGCGATCCCATGGCCGGCCTTGATGCGGCCTTTCCGGAAGAACCACCTTGGTAGGTGGTTTATTTTTGCTGCGGCATTTTGGGCAGAAGGGCCGAATCGGGGATGGGTGCGCAACGCTTCCCAGATGTTGCGGTGGGATTGCGCCCGTTTGCTGCGCCCCTGATCCATCCCTCTCCTGGCCCAAAACCTCTTGTTTGACCAGGGCCAACCTTCAGCTATGGTGAAATGCTGGTTGTAACTTTTTAAAATTGATATGATTCACTGGTACTGCTAATATTTGATAAGTATCATATACCCACTGATTTTATGCACTTCACTGTTCTCTTTTGTTTGTTATTGTTAATGTTGTTATTTTAATAAAATTTTGATTAAAAAAAGAAGTTGCAAGACAACACGTTAATAAATTTCTTTAAGTCAAAACCCTCCAATATTCAGAACAATACAACAAGATTTGTATCACTAAACACATAAGTGTAACAGAGAACAGAAATTTGCAGCGGATAGTGTCTTTGAATCTGATTAAGCAACTAGTTACTGCTTGATACAACTTTGTGCTGAGCAAAGTTCAGCTGTTCTGGTCCAGCAAGTGCCAGAGTCTTCCAATGCAGCCCTCTTGCTTAGAGGAACAAACTGGGCATCACAAGACACCAGGCTTCAGCTTTAAAAATACAGCCACACAATAACAGTATGATACCAATAATAATACCAGTCACACTAAATTTACTTTAACAGTTCGCATATATACATTTCAATTACCTTATACAAGAGCCTATGAAGAAATGCTTTTTTTTTCTTTTGAGGTTTGAACTGAGCAAAACCTTCACCATGAGTTTTAAAAAGTTTTTATCTCTGGGCAGAGAACAGGCAGGAGGGGGGAATTCAATTTTATTGATTTTCAGCCTAACCTCAGCTACCTTTAAGGAATGCTAATACGTCTCGCTAGAGACAATGGTACGGTCCAGCCCCCTTCCCCAGCTAGATGGTGATATCTAGAAGGAACAAAGATTTGGAGGAATTAAGTACTAGAAAGACTTCAGAAAGAAACTTCTGGAGACTTCAGGAAAAGCTTTTTTGATCTGGTCTGACCTGGTCAGTGGGAGGAGAAAGAGAAATGATAAAACCCCTGGGAGCAAGGAGAAGGCTCCTTTTGTGCTGATTCCACAGACAGAACTCTCTTCTGAGGTTTATTGGAGGCAGCCATTGCCATGTGCTGGCCTGCAGACCTGAAAGAGGCTTCAAAGTAATGGTAATTCTGTAGAATATTTTAACTCTGTAAACTAAGGAGCCTGCCTGATATTTAACATTTTTTACCCTTTTTTTTACCCTTTTCCTTTGAATCCCTTGCTCAGTCAGAGAGCCAGTTTGGTGTAGTGGTTAGGAGTGCAGACTCTAATCTGGGAGAACTGGGTTTAATTCCCCACTCCTCCACATGCAGCTGCTGGTGTGACCTTGGGTCAGTCATAAGTTCTTTCAGAGCTGTTCTCTCAAGGTCAGTTCTCAAGAGAGTTCTCATCCCCACCACCTCAAGAGAGTTCTCATCCCCACCACCTCATAGGGTGTCTGTTGTGGGGAGGAGAAGGGAAAGGAGTTTATAAACTGCTCTGAGATGCCTTCGGGTAGTGAAGGGTAAGGTATAAATCCAATCTCTTCTCTTCTTCAATCTCGTGCTGTGCTGAGAGTCTTTGTGAACATTTTCTTTTTAAAAAATGCTTTAAAACTTTTGATACTGGTAGTGGTTCTCTGTACCACATAGACCTCCACTGTCTTGGACACACTATTTTAAAGGGAGCAGCAGGAGAGGGGGGGCAGTCAGTTGGCAAGTGATTACTCCCCAAGTGGCGCATAAGGCAGTTAGTTCTCCCTGTGATAACCCTATGCTGGATAGCAGAAGACACAGTGGAAAGGCCTCAGAACTTAAAAGGGAAGCTGGGAGTCCTGGCCTTCTCAGTGGGCAATTCCTACAAATGCAGGTGAACAAAGAGAGAAAAAAGCCCCTCTAGATATTGGAAAACCCATGACGGATATGGTGGAAGAGGGCCTGCAAGTCAGAGCAAGATGGTTCTGCCACAGAGCCCACAACTGCATATGGCTCCTCAATAGACTCTCTGTGCTGCTAGTCTCCATTCACTGACTCCACCCCTACTTGGCTAAACTATCTAGTTCCTGTGAGTTCCACAACCATCCATCCATCTATGCATATGCACAAGTAAGGATGCTGGATAACTGTTACTTGGACATAATGTTTTTAAAAGCCTTGACTTTCAGATCCACGTAAGGTTTTTTACTGATCATCTGTTGGAGAGTGGTGGTGGTGGAGGTGGTGACTGAATTCAGTTCACACACAGCAGGTGATCTGTGCTGTCACAGCACACTCTACCAACCATCTGTTAAGTACGCAAGTATGCATGGATTCAAATCAGCATGGATCCTTGTGTGACCTGGCAATGGGTACCGAGGTTATTGTAAAGATAACTTAAATACAGACTTAAAATAGTTGTTTCAGTTTTTATAACTGAGAATGACATCAATATTTGCCAAGAAATGTATAATTGTCTTTAAAAAGAATCTAGTCAGTTCTCTCTCCAGTATTTGTAACAGTCTTTTGTACTTGGATCATCCATATTGGGTAGAATGAAAAAAAAACTGCAGAGGGGATAAGGAGAGGTGCCCCCACCCTCAGCAATTGGTAATGTTATGTGGGTGCATCAGTTGAGGGGTTTTGCAGGCTAGTCATCTTGCCAACAGATCATTCCTTGGTAAACTATTCCATGGATGGTCCAAGCTAGCCCAGTCTCATTAGAACTTGGAAGCTAAGCAGAGTCAACCATGGTAGTACTTGGATGAGAGACCACCAAGGAATACCAGGGTCACTACATAGAGGCAGGCAATGGCAAACCACCTCTGTTTGTGTTGTACCTTGAAAACCCTGTGGGGTCACCATAAGTCAACTGTGACTTGATGGCACTTTACACACACATGTGCACACACACTAACTATGCTATAAACTTCTGAAGACCTCAAGAAAATAATACCACCACTACCACAAACTCTCAAAACCAGTCAGTTGTTAGTAGGGTGGAAATAGCCTGGAGGTGTGGCTGAACTCATTCTAACCTCCTGGTCTACCAGTGCTAGGGTTTCCAACTCCAGACTGGTAAATTGCTGGAGGTTGGGGGTGGAGCGTGGGCACGGCAGGGTTTGGGATAGGTTTGCCAGGTCTGGGTTGGAAAATACCTGGAGATTTTGGAGGTGGATCCAGTAGAGGGCGGGGTTTGGGGAGGGAAGGAGCCTCAGCAGGGTACAATACCATAGGGTCTACTCTCCAAAGCAGCCATTTCCTCCAGGGGATCTTATCTCTGTCAGCTGGAGATCAGTTGTAAAAGTGGGAGATCTCCGGGCCCCACCTGGAGGCTGGCAACCCTAGCTTGGGAGGAACCTCAGCAGGGATATGATGCTATAGAGTCTACCCTCCAAAGCAGCCATTTTCTTCAGGGGAATTATCTCTATAGTCTTGAGATCAGTTGTAATTCAGGGGAAATCTCCAGGCCCCAGCTGGAAGTTGGCAAATACTGCTTCTAGCTCAATTAGAATGAAGAGACTTGTTTGTTAGGCCTCCCACATTTCCACTCTGCTCTCAGTCTTTTAAGTGACCTGTTTATCCCACTTGGTGAAAGAGGGACATTTGATCATTGAGCAGTTTTTATATTTTCAAATAAACGCTTCCATTTTTCTTCTTCCCAGAAGATAAAAGGTGCAAACTGACAACAGCTGCACCCAGAACATTTTTTTTCCTTAGGTTTGCCAGGTCTGGGTTGGAAAATACCTGGAGATTTTGGAGGTGGATCCAGTAGAGGGCGGGGTTTGGGGAGGGAAGGAGCCTCAGCAGGGTACAATACCATAGGGTCTACTCTCCAAAGCAGCCATTTTCACCAGGGGGACTGAACTCTGTCAGCTGGAGATCCATTGTAAAAGTGGGAGATCCCCAGGCCCCACCTGTGGGCTGGCAAACCTCAACCTGCTTTTTAAGGCCTAAACTAGACATGTATAATGTGATTGCCACAGGGAACTTGCAGCTAGATGGCAGCTACAAGTTCCTTGTGGAAACTGAAGGGGCCCTGATTTGAATTGAGATTACAGTGGGAGGAGTGGCTTCTGCTTCCCTCCAGTCCCATTTCCCTGATCTGAAATGGCCCTGTGGAGCATATTTGAGCAATTTGGGGCATTTGGGATTGCAGAGTATCAGCGGACGGAAGGCTGTAGCCCTGCTCCTCCCATGCTATGCTCCCAGTCTTGAGGTTCCTCAAAACTAAGTCCCCACAGGGAACTTTTAACTGTCAACCTGTTCTAAATTCCTACAGCAATCCCATCTCCCTTATAAATAAAAGCTGAATGGTGGTGGCACTTCTCTAGAACATTCCACACTGTTGTGTCCGCTGACTGCCACCAGGAGCCAGCGAATACCCCAGAGCTTGACTCTGGAAGAACAATGGGGACTGGGCTCCTGGTCTCTCCACGGGAGAGACCAATGGGACCGTGGGGGGAGTTTCAAACCCACCAACGGGACCATAGGGGTGTGCCCCAATGTGTGTGTATAGTTGGCCAGCCGGCCGTTTGTTTTGGTCTTTTGTTGTGTACCAGTGAGGCGTGCAAGATGTGATGTGTACCGCAGCGGCATTGCCATGCGGTCAACCCACTACACAATACACACGCTCCACAATCAGTTTGCTCTCTGATCTGTCATTCAGAGGGTCTCCCTATCCACTGGCTGCTTTGCCTGAGTTCTGAGTCCTGCCTCCAACATTCCTCTCCCCCCCATAGCCAGTCAGAACACAGAGGTTATTTGCACATGTAGCCTCATTGGCCTTTGCCTCGGAACACAGAGGTCGTTTGCATATGCGACTTGATTGGCTTTTGCCTCTAACATTCTAAACAGTTTTGCTATTCTGAGCTAAAGTGTGTCCAATCTCCAGGTGAGGGCTGGACATCATTCAGAATTACAACTGCTTTCCAGATGGCAGAGATCAGTTCCCCTGGAGAAAATGGTGGGCTCTGTATCCTTATATGCTGCTGAGGTGGCCCCCGTATGACAGCCAATGTGATGTAGCAGTCAGGGCTTCAGAGCGCGGGAGAGGCTGCAGGGGGGGGGGGGGTGGAAAGCTGAAGAGTGAGTGGAAAATAAAGGTAGGTTGATGATTGGCTGGGAAGGAGATAGGGTTGCCAACTCCAGATGGGAAATTCCTGGAGATGTGAGGGATGGAGCCTGGAGAGGGTGAGGTTTCAGGAGGTGTGGGACCTTGGACAGGTACAAAGCCATAGACTCCACCTTCCAAACCAACCATTCCCTTCTGGGGAACCATGGTTGTTAATCTCCAGGTGAGGGCTGAAGATCACTCAAAATTACAACTGTTCTTTAGGTAGCAGAGATCAGTTCCTCTGGAGAAAATGGTGGACTCAGTGTCATTATACCCTGCTGAGGTTGCCACAGCAAATTGACACTGAGTGTCCAAGGCCAGGGCACCCGCCCAGAGCCTCTTTCTAGAGGCTGTTGTATTTATTTCCACAACGGGCCTTTTTCTTAGTGTTATATATAACATTTTGTTTGACCATCATTCTACACAGGATACAGACAAAGGCCATTAAGTTCATGTGCCAAAACATATCCCCTCCACAATTTCTTTTCTTTTCCTTTAAAAAAAATCCAGCCTGAAATAGTTCTACAGAATTTGAAAACGTGCAAATTTTAAAAATTATGTCGGTATTAATAACCTGACTTGGTATTAATAATCTGACATTACATTACTTCTGTTGCTGAATTATGCCTTGGATCAGTTCTGCGACTTGTTGCATCCTCATCCAGAGTGATGCTTCTCCCTTCAGCAGTGATCTGTTTTGACATAACGACAGCAGAAGCCACATCATTTTCAACTGTTCCTATTTTTGCATGAGCAAAACAGCATGCTGCCTCTTACTATTGGGGTTCTCCAGGTCAGGATGGCTTAGTTCCTGTAACCAAATTCATATTCGTTGAAGTAAGTTGGAAAATCGCTCTGAATTAATTGGCTCTAGAAAAAGCCACAGATGACCATATTCTATATAATATTTTCAAGGTATCAAAGTATTCATCAATATTTTTCTTGTGCCACACTGTGAAATGTATAAAAACCACTAGCATTTCTTCAACTTAAACTATAGTTTGGGTTGCAAAATAAATTTTATTTTATAGTTTCCCCCTTTCAAACCAGAAGTAATGCCTCCACCAAAGTGATTGTATTTTTAAGCTAACGTCATATGATATATCCCTAATATTGCCAACCTCCAGGTGGCACCTGGAGATCTCCTGCTATTACATTTGATCTCAAAATGAGCAAGATCAGTTCCCTTGGAGAAAAGGGCTGTTTTGGAGGATGGACTCTATGGCATTATACCCTTCCATCCCTAAACCCTGCCCTCCCCAGGCTCCACCCCTCAAATTTCCAAATATTTCCCAACCCTGAGCTGGCAATCTTATGTATCCCTGATATTTCACTATCTTTATCACCGGAGAATCGTAGAGATGGAGGCTGTACTCCAGTTTGGTGTAGTGGTTAGGAGCGTGGTCTCTAATCTGGGAGAACCGGGTTTGATTCCCCACTCCTCCACATGCATCTGCTGGTGTGACCTTGGGTCAGTCATAAGTTATTTCAGAGCTGTTCTCTCAAGGGCAGTTCTCAAGAGAGCTCTCCCAGCCCTACCTACCTCACAGGGTTTCTGTTGTGGGGAGGGGAAAGGGAAAGGGATTGTAAACCGCTCTGAAACTCCTTCGGGTAGTGAAGGGCGGGGTATTCCATTCTCTTCTCCTCCTCCTCCTCCTCCTCCTATTTTACAAGTAGAACACTTGGAAATGTTGGGAGGAAATGATAGTATCCTTGTCTCATTCTTCTGTCTCTTGACTATTGAGACCATGTACTACCCAGAGCTGTTTGCTTTGAAGTCTTATATCTGTGGCCAGTGCTATTGACATGGTCTTTCTGGATCTGGTACTTTTGAATGGATCTAACTATCCTCAAACTAGCCTTTCTCCAGCCTAAGGATCCTTCCTCCAATTTAAGTGGCTCTTCCTCCAGTGGAATAATAATAATAAATAAACTTTGCTCATCAGAGTGGAAGAATAGGGGTAGGATCCACCTATTTGTAAGGGAAGGCGAAAAACCCTGTTCATAACCTCTCTGAACTCTGCCTTAAGATATCTGGGCCTCATTCTAAAATTTCTGGCTCAGCTCTGCCTGAAATATTATTACTCATTCATTACTGTTGCTCCATTTCCAGCTTGTTTTCCACACATTGAGTTAACTGGTCTGATTAGGGTTGCTGGGTCCCCCATGGCCAGCAGCAGGAGATGGGTTGCACTGGCAAAACTAGGTTGAGAAACTCCTGGAGATTTGGAGATGGAGCCTGGGAAGGACAGGGATCTCAGTGAGGTACAACACCATAGAGTCCCACCCTCCAAAACATCCATTTTCTTACAGGGGAACAGATGTCTGTAGCCTGGAGATAAGCTAGGGTTGCCAGGTCCCTCAAAGTCCCCAGTGGGGGGCTTTGGAGGCTGCTACTGGAGCGGGTGGGGAGTCCTCTGCGTGATGTCATCATGTTGGGGAGCGGAGGCTCCCGCCTCTCCCCAGCAGCAGCTATAGGTTCTTTTTAAACCCTGCTGGGGAGAGGTATGGGGGAAAGCCACACGTGCCTGCACGCCGAGCCCGAATTCATCTAAAGCATCTTTTTAAACCCTGCTGGGGAGAAGTTGGGGGGAGGCCAGCTAGCTGGTGGGTGGGAAGGAGCCCCTCCAAAGCAGGCAACCCTTGCCAAACCGGGGGGGGGGGGTCTGGCAAGCCTAAAATAAACTGTAATTCTGGGGGATCCCCAGGTTCCACCTGGAGGTTGGCGTCACTACATTTGGCATCCCTAGGTCTGATCTAAATATTCTAGCAGCCAGAAAAGAACCTTTCTATTTTCAAAGAAATGGTTGCTTTCAAATAGGTTCTGGGTTTATGGGGTGTTGTTAATTTTAGTCCAACTGACTTCAGGGCCTGACTGAGAATAAGCAATAGTAAAAAGGTAAAGGTTCCCTTGCTTGAAAGCCAGTCGACTCTGACTCTAGGGTTGCGGTGCACAGCCAGCGCTGTCCAAAGACATTTCCATGGTCATGTGGCCGGCATGACTAAACACCAAGGCGCACGGAACGCTGTTACCTTCCCACCGACGTGGTACCTATTTATCTGCTTGCAATTTCTTGCTTTCGAACTGCTAGGTTGGCAGGAGCTGGAACTAGAGACGGGAGCTCACTCCATCATGCGGCACACTCAGGCCTCGAACTGCTGAACTACCGGCCTTCCACAGCCTGCAGTTCAACGTCTTAACCACTTGAGCCACCACAGCCCCAAGCAATAGTAGCTACAAGCTATTCTTCTTCGTTTTCTGAGACACTTTAGATTAAACAGCAGTGACATAAATTGCAGTGCTTTCCCACTGCATACAGAAAACTCAGTTGTTCTTATAACCAGTAGAACATATTGTATGAGGTCACCGTCATTACCAGGTAATAGTTGGAAAACAATGGTCCAAGGGTCTGTGACTGATAAGATACATCATATCATATTACATCCAATTTCAGTGGTTTACTTAACATGTTGGGCTGCTGGGGGGGGGGAGTGACTTCAGTTTTGCAAGCTGCTGTTACTTTCTGGTGGACTCACAGGAAATTTTGCCAACATAGAAATGTATGGTTTTGAGCTGGTAGCTGTGACAAAAGTGTTTCACTTTTTCAGAACAATCTCCCCCCCCCCCCAAACATCGTTGTTTCCTGTGAATATGGTCCAGGTAAAACAAATGACAGTATTGTCAGGTTGTCCCTTAGACTTGTTTGTCTTCTAGATTTTTACTCAAGATCCATGAACCTAAAAGCAAATAAATCTACACTATGTTCATTGCCTGCACTGATACTATAGCCAATTACTTCCATGATATTTGTCACTGTTCTTGCACTATACCTTAATCATTTTACTAAGAAAGAGGCATTTTCTTCTGATAAATCTAGCTGTATTATCAAGTCAGAGTGTATTTATTAAAAGACCAATTAGATCTTGCTCTCTCATCAATCACCAGCTGTTTAATTCATATGTGGATGCAAAAAGCTGTTTGATGCATTGGGCATGCATGAATGAGTGATCTAAATCAAATTGTCACTCTACTGGCATTACCTTCCCTCCAGACCAATTTTTTATTTACCGTATGAATAATGTCTTTTTTTTAAAAAGTGGTACTATATCAGTTTCCAGGTTTGAAAGATGAAGACTTATTTTGCAAAGTCGCAAACAAGGATGACAATGGTAGATAAGGGAAAAGCGGGAGAAGGAGACAAACAAAGCATTTACCATGCTAAAGAGATGGATGATAGGCGGATTTTCTGGGCACGATCACACCACAACATCTGGGAAGCGTAGTGCTCCCGTGGCTAACCCGTGGCTTCCCACCGAAGATGCGGATTAAAAAACTAGTACCTATGAAGTACTAGTTTCCGGAAGATGCGGGGCAAGGGCGGGCGTCTGATCGCGTCCCGTCGAAAACTGGTTACTTTGTTTTTCAGTCTGCACAGGATGCGCACAAACGATCATGTGCATGCTCACCTTCTGGTGAAAAAAAAATTCCCGATTGCCATGGAAGCGGCGCCTAGCGATTGCTGGTGTGGTCGCGCCCCACCGCTTCTTTGCCGCGCTGCAGGAGAGCGTGTGATCGGCACCTCCCGCCCTAACCACGGGACCTCGGCAGGACGTGTGATCGGGTGGCCGTGCGTTATTTTGCTCCAAAGCAAACAGCCACGCTTCCCCCCCGCATTTTCCGGCCCATGTGACCGGGACCTTGGATTATCATCTACAGAGAGAAGAATGCAAACCACCCCAGAGTTTAAGAGACAGTTATAGATGAAATCATGGGCAAGATTCAGGAGCTTAAAAGCCAGAAAGGAGACTCATTGGGTGTCATGGGGTGGGGCCTGGTAATGTCACATTGGATAGTTTGTATTAATAGTATTGCTTCTACAAGCCAGTAGGTATGTACCACATGATATCTCTGTGTAGTTATAATCATGTGCCTTTAAAGAGGATAGGCAATTTAGCAGCCTAACAAATAACCATAACATGGAAATAATCTATATGTAAAATGTAAAATTGTACTTCAGCCTCAGTGCTAATTATTGCCTCCCATCTCCCATGTGTATCGAAGACACAGAAGTAGCCACAGAATGTGGCACACTCTCAGCTGTTCAGGGAAAGTTATTTGCTTATGATCATACAATGAGCAGGGATGCTTGAATACCTGCCAGTTTAGCTCACGTTTTGTTGACCAGTCGCAGACAGGGAGCCAATTTTTCATGTGTATATTGACCTGTTCATGGTAGTTTGGTAGGTTGCTTCATCATATTCCTTCCTAACAGCACTGTACAACACAATCAGCTTTTTGTGCATGCATGTTCTCACACAGCCCAAAGTAGTTCTGCTTTCCCCCATTCTTGTTGTACCATTAGTCTGCTCATTTAGACAGTTAAATTGGTCACAGATCATATAAATTAGTACTTTTAAAAATAAGTGCTTTTAAAAATCCTACCTTTGGCATTCCTCTAAGGAGAATCTAGTGATGTCAACGGCTAGCATTCTGTTCGGAACAGCAGTGCTTTGTCAACCTATTTGGCAGGCAGCTGAGTAATTCTGGTCTGAACCAAACAGACCCGGTGATCAGTATTTGTCTGATTGTCATAGGTGAACACAGTAAGTTTGACTCTTGAACATGTTTGCTATGAAATTCATGAAATCCCAAACAACGTGTTCTTTGTTGCTTTCTGTTGTAGTTGCTGTCAAGTCACAGCTGACTTGTGGCGACCTTGTGGGGTTTTCAAGGCAAGAGACATTCAGAGGTGGTTTTCCATTGCCTGCCTCCATGTCACAGCCCTGGTATTCTTTGCTGGTCTCCCATCCAGCCAGGGTCAATCCTGCTTAGCTTCTGAGATCTGATGAGATTGGGCTATCCTGGGCTATCCAGGTCAGGGTCTTTGTTTCTTTACTGTACCTAAAGTCTTCTCTCAAGAGATGTTGCAGGACATAAGACTCTAGGATAGGATCAAAACTGTGTAGGAAAAGCTGTGGATGGGGAGATGAGAATAAATCAGACCTTTAATTACTAAAGTGGGAGATTCTTGAGTTATACCTGGTTAGAAATCAATTGCTCCAACATAGAAACTACCCGATAATACCACTGGAGGGGGCACAGTGGGTGAGGACAGGAGCTTGACAGTGTTTATTCATTGGTGAGTGCAAGGCATTCTGTCCATGCTCACAAGGATCGATCGCTGCAAGTTACAGCAACTCACATCTCTCTTCTGATAACTTCTAAATTAAAAAGAATAAGCAACAGGAGTCTTGTGATGTCTTAAACACTAACTTGTTTCCATTTAGCTTAAGATGTGATTGTACCACCCAATGTCTTGTAAAAGTGGTTCTATGTTCCTACATTGTGTTAGATCCCATAACTTATAAGAGTTGGGCTTGCCAAAAATGTCCGAAGGATGTGCCTCCCCTCTTCCCCACTTACTGTGGGCTGAAGTGCAAAAATATTGGAGGTAAGAAAATGTCTCCTCCACTGGAATGCCCTGCCCCAAGTAATTGCTTCACACTGTTTTATATTAAGAACCTGGATTACAACAGCCTTAAAAATGTGGAGAATATGTATGTGTGTATTTATTTATATTTGGTTGTCTAACATCATCAGTGGGCAGTAGCAAGCTCTACTAATCTGTGAAATTGTTTTCAATTTTCTAATGCCATGAAAGTTAATTGCTTTCTACAGTGAAACAAGACTATCTCTGATCTGGCCCAATGCTTATGGAGATCATTCTTCTGTGGCAATTAATTTATTCCTAAAATTCTATAGTACAATAAAGCCTGAAAGAGTAAATTGACCATGTAAGCGAAGCAGACTCTTATAAAGTATACAGTTTGGTTCCTATACTGTAGAAAATATACTTTTCCTGGCCTTCTTTCAACAGTATCTAGGGGTCATTTGGGGGGGGACGCGGGGGGACGCCATCCCCCCGGGTGAGGTGCGGGAGGGCGGGGCCTGGAACTCCCTGCTGGTGCCCGCTGGAGGTCGCCGCCGGCTGTGGGGAGGACACACTTCCGGTGATGTCAGGGGGTGTGGCATATGCTAATGTGTTATGCTAATGAGTCCCCCTAGCTCCTTTTCTACGAAATGACCCCTGACAGTATCTATACTTTATATACCAGGCATCACTGGTGGAGTTCATCATATATAGGGGATAACATATATCAGATATATTTAGGCTGCAGAGTTTCATTTATTGTGGAAGTGAAGCATTTAAATGAATTGCAAATGATGCAGAAGGAAATCATTTACAGCTTGTTAGTGGATGTATGTTTAGTTTATTCTAATATGATATATTATGGCTTTGATTTGCTGTCATGAACTGCAATGCAGTAAGATAAATGCAAAAATACAAAGGAATTACTCAAGATGTGCTGTTTACACTATTGCATAGTAAGCATCTGTTATGTATGAAGAAACACCTGTGTGATAACAGGATTATGAAGGCATTTACATTTTATTTTAAAATAATAACCCATAGAGCGTGAAACCTAAATAGCACTGGGCAACAATACAGTTCAAGGCAATATTCTCATAGTTACAACATGCTAGAACAAGCACACACACACCCCCGTCAAAAAAAAAAAAAGATTATTAAGATGTGGCACTAAGGCCTTGTATAAACAGTCATCCTTTGGGAAGTCTTTTGCGCCTGCTCTTCCAACATGCTCTTTATTTTCATCTGAACATTCAGTGCTCAGCATATTTTGGTGTTTTTGTCTGCTCTAAAGAGTTAGGCACAGCTCAGCAAACTGCTGTACATTAATTGGGCATGTGATCAAGGCCCAAGAGTCTGGCTGAATTTCTGATCTTCTCTGCAGAGTTTTCATGGAGAATACAGACCCTGCATTTAAAGGGACATCATGTTCTGACATTCACTGGAAGATAGTTGCCTGCCTCTCTCCCCATTGCTCCTTATGTTAGGAAGCTATAATGTGTGTGGGGGGGAGGACTGAGAAGCATCACTAAACAGTGAGCAAATCATGGATGCTGCCTGAAAACAATTTCTGTTTCCCCAGGCATATAAATAGCTGCTGGAGATCCTTAACTCTCCATTCATTGCAGTCCCAGGTCATGATAAATATCTGTACCACAATATTGATGTCATAAAGATATGGCAAAGCCAACATGAAGCACCATTTGGGGGTAAGCTAATCACTTTTGAGATAGACTGCTTGGCTCAAGTACTCTGAGATAAATTGTTGAGATTCCTCATCCCAGTCCTGTGCAGACTACTACTTCAATGGTTTCCATCAGGTGTTGGGGAATATTTAATATTTGTCACCATGCTGAAAAATGGCACCTCATTGTTTAGTTATTTTTTTAAGCTGTGCATTTCCCTCTATTTATGATTGACTGCCCCTCTTTTTCCCTCTCAAAAATAGGAGCAAAGGACAAAATGACTATTATTGCACCATTATAAGGTGCTAACCCCTTTCACCTCCCATAACTGTAGGCTGGATATCCTATGGTCTTGAATTAAGGTTGCCAGCCTCCAGGTGGGGCCTGGGGATCTCTCGCTTTTACAACTGATTTCCAGCTGACAGAGATCAGCTCCCCTGGCGAAAATGGCTGCTTTGAAGGGTGGCCTCTATGGCATTGTACCATGCTGAGGCCCCTCCCCTCCCCAAACCCCGCCCTCTCCTGGCTCCACCCCTAAAGTCTCCAGGTATTTTCCATCCCAGACCTGGCAACCCTATATTGAATGCTTATTTGTGAGATTAGGAGTCATGCACTGACTATACATCTGAATGAGTCTTTCAACTATTTGGATAAATTAAAAACAAATTGGAGATCGGGAGCGGCTTGCAATTAGATGTGGGACATTAGCAAAGAGGGAGGGCCATGTTGCTATTTACTTGTGCTGTTGCTAAATGTTACACCATGATTAGTATGTTAGAAGTGAACAAAGAATAGGAAAAGGGACTTTAGTTGCTGTAGATTTTCCAGGTTGTGTGGCCGTGGTCTTGGCATTGTTTCGCCAAGTAGACATAAATTACCTGCCTACCATTTTTCTTCTCACCTTGACACAGAGAGTACTCCATCTTTCTGTGTTATACCTCTGAGAATGCCAGTCACAGTTACTGGCGAAACATCAGGTTCTACAATGCCAAGACCACGGCCACACAACCCGGAAAATCTACAGCAACTAATGAACTCCGGCCGTGAAAGCCTTCGACAACGTATAGAAAAGGGACTGTTGACAAAAGGCCAAACCACATGTGAAGTTGGAGATCTGCAAATGGATCCTCAGACATGTAATTTAGCTGCAGAAAGTGGACAAAAGGAGAACAGAGATCAGAGTTGTGTCATTTATTTATTTTATTTTTGCTCTGCTCACTCTGCTCACCAGCCTTGGAACTCTTTGCAGTTGTGCTATGTAATGGTTGAATGAGCAGCTTTGCCTCCTGCTGGAAGAGTTACAGTAGTACCAGATGAAACAATTGCAAAAGCCACCATCTTTTGCTCCCAAGCTATAGGCAATATTCAATTTATAACAAATGTTATGCTTGGCCTTTCTCCACCAAAAGGTGTTCAAAGTGACATATTGTTTCCTTGTCCTCCATTTCATTCTCACAACTCTGTGAGGAAGGTCTGGCTGAGAGGTGTGGCTAGCCCAAAGTCTGCTGGCCCAACAACCTTTTGTGGCAGATAACACGGCCAGGAAGTTCTGTTTCCCTTCCTTTTGGCACTGCAACTCCCATCATCATCTTGAAATGAATGGCCAATTTTGAGGCTCCTAACTTTAGTTTTGAATGAGTTAAGCCACTAACAAACAGTTTCTAATTCAAAAAGCTGTGGATTCTGTGTTCTGAGGATTTTGCAGGTCAGGATCTTCTGATTTTTTGCATGTTTGGCACTATAATGCAAGTCTCACTGTCATCTTGAGGTGGTGGCCAGTTTTGAGACTCTTCCTTTATTTTCTAGTCAGTTATGTCTGCCACAATCAGAGTACTTTAGATTCCTTTGCAAATAGTGTGATGGTGCTGGGAATAGTTCTGCAGATAACGCAGGCAAGTATGTTCTGATTCCTTTTGTGTTTGGCATTGCAACTCCCATTATTGTCCTGAAGCCAGTGGTGAATTTTAAGGTTCCTAGCTTTATTCTTGGATAAATTATGCCTGCCGCAACAACAAAAATTGCAAATTGGGGGGGGGAGGGTTCTGCAATAACATGGGCTATGATCTAATTCCATTTATTTTGGGCACCATAACTCCCATGATCATTCTGAAGCTATGGGCAAATTTTGAGCCACCTAACTTTATTTTGGGATTGCTGCAGTGGCTCAAGTGGTTAAGACACTGAACTGCAGGCTGTGGAAGGTCGGTAGTTCAGCAGTTCAAGACCCGGGTGCCGCATGATGGAGTGAGCTCCCATCTCTAGTGCCAACTCCTGTCAACCTAGCAGTTCGAAAGCAAGAAATTGCAAGTAGATAAATAGGTACCACTTCGTTGGGAAGGTAACAGCATTCCATGCGCCTTGGTGTTTAGTCATGCCAGCCACATGACCACAGAAACATATTCGGACAGCGCTGGCTCTTCGGCTTGGAAACGGAGATGAGCACCGCAACCCTGGAGTCGGATTCGACTGGCTTTTGAGCAAGGGAACCTTTACCTTTTTAACTTTATTTTGGGGTTTATTATGACTTCCAATGACAACTATGGCTTCCAAGCCAAAAAGAGAGGGGAGTGTTTAGGGATTGCATGAACCAAGATGATGCAATTCCATTCATGTGTGGCACGATGACTTCCATTATCATCCTGAAGCCAGTGACCAATATTTTCAGACTCCTAGCTCCCATTTCAGAGAGGTTATATGTGCCACAAACAAATGGATGGACAGACAGATGAATCCTTTTATCATCATAGGTTCTTCTTTTCAATGTGAACCAAAAGCAGCTTACAAAATCATTCTCCCCACTCGGTTTTATCCTCACAAGAACCACCGAGTCAGGACACCCAATAACACTGTGGGCATTCCAGGCTGGGTCTCCCAGATTCTGTACAACACTCTAAGTACCTCCCACCATTTCCCTACCTGGAGACTCTTTAACTTGAAATATAGACACAATGTGGTAATCTCCCCCGCCCCTGCTTGGGCTTAAATCAACTCAGGGGTCATTTATAGTTAAGGAATGGGACCTCTTCCTGTGGTTTTCTCCAATCATTATTATTATTTTTTAGCAACTGAAACATTTGCCTTGATTCAGATCATGGATCCCCAGAGTCATCTATGGTTTGCTACAACCTCAATATCACACTCATATTCTAGACAAATTAACCCAAAATTACTACATTCCAATTCTGTACTCATGAATGTATAAATCTCTCCAGCACGTACATGGAAAATAGAATCAGTGTCTACTCTTTTACGACACTGACCATTGAGTGTCAAGAAAAAGCAATGTGTGACATGATCTTGGATGCTTGTTGTAAAACTCAGGTTTTTACATTATATGATTTAAATGAATTCATGCCGTGCTTGAAATGACTTCAGGTAAAACTTGATTTCCTTTCTAATGTATTTTGCAGCTTATACTTTTGTTTATGAATTAAGAAGGTAAAGGAAGATTTTGCTTTCTAATCAACTTGAATCAGCATTAGGGAATATAAAATGAAGCTTTTAGTTGTTCCAGAGATAATTTACTCTTAGAGGAATGAGGAAATCTTCATAAATGAGAATGGAAAATATAAAATCCAGTAACCCTGTCTGTATCTGTTCTATTGTAAGATAATCTGTCACTCAGACAACACCCAGAGCCATGGGTGTGCAAGAAGGAGCATAATTTGAAGTGACAATTTGGTCTATACTATGACCAAATCAAAGGAAAACAAAAAAGAGTCCTTGTGGAGGCCATTACCAAGGAACTTTAATTTTTCTTCAGTGTTTTCATAGTAAATTCTCTCAGGTATAACAGTTATCATTTTATAAAAATAGAAAAGCAGATGCTTCAAGTACTTAAGAAATACAATGCAACTCTTTCTTATTTCTGGAAACTGGAAGACCATTTAAACAAAATATGAGTTTATTTTCATCCAGCAGTGAAGCCTCTAATTTAGCTAACCTTTGCAAAATTCTCAGGTTCTTTCCCTGCCCCCATGTATTTATTGGTAGGCCACACATTTGTTTGCACCATTTATTTAAAAGAGAGTTAGTAAAATGAAAGCTGGTATACATTTTCGCAACACAATTTACGACTATGTATTTATGTCCATTTTCAAAAGAGACAAGAAGGATTTAAAGATACAAAACTCCGGAGCTATGGGGTGGTCATCATCAATGTGTTTCCTGATTACATCTGTTTATCTGTCCATCTGCCTGTCCATCCATCCATCCATCCGAATTTGAAAAAGTGTGTGTGCACACGAAAGCTCATACCTTGAATAAAACTTAGTTGGTCTTAAAGGTGCCGCTGGACTCTAAATTTGTTCTACTGCTTCAGACCAACATGGCTGACCAACTGGATCTATCTATGCATCTATTATCTATCCAGCCTCAGAAGTGGCTGTGTGCTCTGCGTCAGTGTCTTTTTGCCATATATAAGTATGTGAAGAAGAACAAGATAAACCAAAGACATAAATGGATGCTGTACAGCAAAGTTAATGTTCTGGAGGGGAGTGACTTGCCCACTCTGGGTAGTATGAGTTTTTCTTTGGCAAATTCAAAAAAATATCCTGGAGATACTATTAGATCTGTTTTTTGTTGACAGTTGCAGGGGACCTCCCCCAGATACTCCTCTACATGCCCTCCAAGGTCTGCCCCCCCAATACTTATTTGAAGTTTGGTAAACATTTTGATTGAGCAGTCTGTCTGGAAGTGTATCCGCTCACGAACCAGCATGAACCTCCAAAGACAGCTTGAAAATTTCTGCCAGTTAACCTGCCATGAAATGGGCTTTGCGACCATGAACCAGCCAAAATTTGTCATGAACTTTAGTTCATGAGCCCGTTCATGCCCATCCCTACATCTAAGTACTAACCAGGGCCCACCCTTATTAGCTTTTGGGACCTGGTATGATTGGGCTAGCCTGGACCATTCAGGTAAGGATGATATCCATATACCTGAGCTTTTTTAAAAAATTGTGATAATTGTACAAAAACACAAATGTATAAAAGAAGAAACTCAAAAACATAAACAGAAAAAACAACAGGGGGATTGTAACTTACCTATTAAACTAAACATATGACTGAACATTTCCCATGTACTTTTCTATAATCTTTTACTATCAAGCATTTAAATACAGTCTAGAATTTCTTCTCTGACATTTTCATTGGGTTTTAATCTATTCCAGTATCTTATAAAAGTTATTGACCATTTTTTCCTCAGTCCCTTACTTTCTATTCCCACATATCATTGTGTGCCTTGATTATATTCATAAACACATTTCTGAGAATCCAAGGGCTTTTCCGCACTTTTATTTTCATTGGTTGTGTGCTCATACTGGGCCTTTTCTGCCCCTTTCGCCTCAGGCATTTTGCTTCCTGCACAGGGAAATAAGCTGGAAATACAGCTATGAAATATTGAAACGACCATTAGTAGGACCAAGCCACATGTGGAAAAGAAAAAATGATGCAGTTCAGGCACATAAACAATGAAAATAAGAGTGTGGAAAAGCCCCAAGTCTCCACAATTGGCAGATTATCCTGCTTCCAGTTCTGAGTTAATAATATTCTTTCTCCTGTGAATACATTTTAATAAGCCATTTAACTTTTACATGTGTCTCTTCTGAGAAAAGACCCCAAAGGGCAATCTCAAGATCACATGGCATCTTAACTTGTTTTATATCTTCTGAGATTTTGGATATTTTAACAAATGGAATTAACAAATTCTTAGCAAATGGAAACTGCCACCAAATATATTACATCTGAGTTAGAGCATTTTTATTGGTTTCTTATTTGTTTCCAGGTCCAATTAAACCTGTTGGATCATAATTTTAAAACCTTTAGTGACATGAGGATACATACTTGAGAGACTGTCTATCCTGGTAATAGGGTTGCCAAGTGCCATCTTCTCCCCCAGCGGGGGACTTTGGGGGGCATTCCCGGAGGGGGCAGGGCATCCCCAATGTGATGATGTCATGTTCGGGATGTCCCCCCCACCCGCCCACTCTTCCAGCGCGCCGGCTCCTTGCAGTTAAAGGGACCTTCACGGAGATCGGGCATGCAGGAAATGCCGGCTCCCTGCAGTTAAAGGGTCAGTTTAAGTTTCCCCACGCGCCCAACCTCTGCGGTGATCAGGGACGTGGAAATGCCAGCTCCCTGCAGTTAAAGGGGCCCAATCTCTGAGACTGAATAAGTTCTATACTATGACCAAATTGTCTTTGTAGGGTTTTGATACTGGATATTGGTTATTTTCTGTGATTTTATTGCATTTTTTGCCATTTGGATCATGTTGCCACTATGAACAGGACATTATAAATAATTTAATGTGCCTTTCCCAGACATATTTTAGGACCCCTTGCTATCTCTACAGAATATTTTAGCAGTTCTTAACATGTAAAATGTAACATTAGAAATGCTGGGGAAAGAAAGATACAATGTTGCACAAAATATGGCCGTTTCTTCTTAACAAAAACTTGTTATGAGCCACCTTGGTATAGTGGTTTTAGTGACAGATTAAGTGACAGGTTCAAATCCCCCTTCTGCCATGGAAGCTTGATAGCTGACCTTGGGCCAGTCACACACTCTCAGCCTAACCTCCTTTGTAGAGTTGTTGTGAAGGTAAAATGGAGGAAGGGAAGCTAATGTATGCCATCCTGAGCGCCTTGGAGGAAGGACGGGGTAAAAGATGTAGTAAACAAAATGAATAAATAAACTCAGTTGAAAGGAAAAGGTCACTCTAAAATTAACTTCTGATTTGACCAGAACTCTGTTTCAAAAAACAAATATATATATATATGAATTTCAGAGCTGTTGGAGCAAAATGAGCAAACGGTGAAGGTTGCGTGGCATACTAGCAGAATTTTGTTTGAAGTGTTCTAGAGAATGGGGGGAAATAACCACAACACATGTATTCTTTTCCTATTGAAACTACAAAACAGCTGGGGTTATGGTAAATAGTTCCTGGAGTCTATAGAGTTCTAATGGATAGTTCAGTGGAAACACTGACTCAACGGACAGTAACAGTCACACAGTATGCTTTGGATTTAGGAAAGGAACTGAGAACAAAATTGGCTGTATCAATTACACATTTGTTCATACTCTTGCACACGTAGCCTTTTGGATCATTAAGGGGAGGACAGACATGGTATAGACTCATGCCATTTTGAAGGATGCTACAAATATGGGTATGGAAAGACTTGGCATCAGTCATGAGACTGTTTGTGATCACCAAAAATAAAGTTGATTAGCAGGAGATTTGGCACAGACAAAAGAAAATAAATTCTCCCACTTCTGGCATTGTCTATTCATTTACTGTCTTTGACAAATTTATATTTCATACTTTCTATGTAAAGCAAGTCTTTTAGCTAAGTTTGTGCATTTGGATACTAACAAGCCAAGTAACTTAACAAAAAAAGACATTTAATATGAATTAATATCCAGACAGCAAGTAGGGTGACAAATAGAAGCAGAGGAGAGATAAAATGACTAAGATATAGCATGAATATGATAAACATGAATAACATTCATGAAAGTGAAACAAAAATAAGACCCACATTATTGCTCTGTTGGTGTGGGTCTTCATTTTTTTTCACTTTCATAAACTTTATTCATCTTTATCATATCCAAGACTTATCTTTGTCATTTTGTTATACTGATTTCTCCTCTGCTTCTTTTGGTCACCCCACTTGCTGTCTGAATCCCATGAAGGGCGGGTTTCAATATTACACACATATTCCACTCCTTGACAGTTCTTTATATAAATTATGCTGGCAACTGGAGAGGGCCTGAAGTTCTCCAGGGTAGCTAGCTGGCCTCTCCACTGCCTTCATAGCCTTAGTTTGGCTACACTGTGGGATTAGATGAGCAGTTAACACTCTTGCACCCTAAGGATCCTCCATAAATTTGTGACCAAATTTAATTGTGCCTTCTTTCTAGGGCAGGAGCCATGGACATCTTCTCCTCAGGGGTCAAATTATTTCTTCTGAATTTTCTTGCCACTCCTATTTTGATTATTGGTATTCTTACTTGATGGAGACATAAAAACTTCATGGCATATTCTGTTACATTATGACTTTCTGGCATTTAAGCTTGAAAGAGAACACTGTGTGGGATTTTAATCTTTCCATCTTCCAAATACTCTGTGCCTTTTTCTGATCCTAAAGGATCTAAAGTAAAGCTATTTTAAATCAATGCAGTTACCTTATAGTCCTGAGTATTATTAGAATCAGACTCGCAGACTACAATACAGAACAGGACCAGTGTTAGAAATACTTCACACACAGACTTTTCCTCAATAGGAATGTCATAAATTGCTAGGCTCTTGCACCCATTCATTTTCCCTCCATGCTTCACTGGGTGAATTCATTTAAGTGCTGAATGAGTTTTTGACTGATAAATATATAGGTTGGGCTTTTAGAATTTGGCTGTTTAAATTTGCCCTGGCAGAGCTGCCACTGAAAAAACACAACCTCCTATTCTAAAGGAGGTGCGAAATGCCACTTTGCCAAATGCGTTTCTGAATACAGGTGATTCAACCAGACATAATAATACTAATTTGCACTCTTACAGCCTCTATTCTTTTCCAGCATCTCAGCATATTCTACAGCTGTAAAATTCAGTTTCAGAGGACCTACGTAGTACGTATTCTTTCCAAGCAGATATTTGCATGAAGAAAATAAAGTATGGAGTTAAATTTTATGAGTGTTTAATAATGACCCCAAATTGGCAGGAGCACTGCTCATATGAATGGTCTACTCATGTGTGCAATTTAACCCATAAGGAGAGAGCTCAGGCAATCTGGCAGATTAGTATATGAAGGTTGGAATTTCTGCTTTCAGAATGCATATGGAATGATGAATCATGATATAAATGGCCTAATTTTCCCTTTTGATAGATTTCAGCAATTATTACCTATACTTGCATCTATTCTAGTGCTGATCGTTAAATATTTTCAGAATTATTATTTCCAAAAATCTTCTGTGATTAATGGATGCCATTCATCTCTGCTTGGAAACCTAGTTAGCTTAGCGATCCTTGACACATCACTTAACACCTGTCAGAGAATATTCACTTTGTTACAGTCTGTATTCTACTCCAAGCTATCACCACCCACGGCTGACCTTTACAATGAGGCTAATCATATATTGAAAAATTCTCTGCTCTTCTGGAACAACAATGTGGAAGAGCAAGGTGAAAAGCAGCAAACTTGAGCCAGAAAGAGGAGCAGTTTCAGAGAGAGGTGTGAAGAGGGATAACAGAAGGATAACGTATAGAATGATACCATGACCATATGATCTTTATCAGGGACAGGCTGTTCCCTTTGATTACTGCAGCTCTACCAAGACATCACCCATGGCAGCAGCAAAGCAATTTGTGAACTGGGATGGGGATTTCTGTCACTCTGCCACCCTTCTGATTTTGTAGCATGAAAGACAGTTCTACTTTAAAAATTGTTGCTTGGGTGGGAATAAGCCCTGACTGTTGATGTCTGTTGCTGAGGTTGCTGGAAATTATGAGTTGGATCCTATGGATTGTGAAAAGAAGGATTTAATAGAATGAATCTTTCCTCCTTTTTCACTTCTACTTTCAGCTTCCTTTACCCCTCCACAAAACTTCTGAGGTTCAGAAATAATTGGAAACAAAGTGGGATACAGCACAAGGATGGGGAAAATCAATAGACATTATTCTCATTCCCCTTTATGTGAGCTTTTCTGCCAGTGGAGCAAGAGCTTGCACAAGATGGGGGAGGCTATTTCTGCCATTCCTCCTACTTGCTGCATTCCCCCCTCCCTTTGCTATATCCCATTCTGTTCCCAAGTATTAGGTAAGCGTAAGGTGCTGAATATCAGAACAAAAAAAAATCTGGCTTTAGTTACAGCAGTGTCACAGCAGTGAAAAAGGCAAACTCTGTGACAGCGATTATTAGGAAAGGGACTGAAAATAAAACAACTAATATTATAATGCTCCTGGTGCCACCTTATGTGGGATACTGTGTACAGTTCTGGTCACCATATCTCGAAAAGTACATTGCAAAACTGGGGAAAGTACAGAAGAGGGCAACCAAGATTCTTAAGATGTTAGAGCACCTTCCCTATGAGGAAAGGCTGAGGAATCGGGGGGAGGGGGACATGATAGAAGTTTATAAAATTATGCATGGGGTTGAGAGAGTGAACAGAGATAATTTTTCTTGCTTTTCTAAAATACTAGAACTCAAGAGCACCCAATGAAGTTGTTGGGCAGTAGATGCAGGATGGACAAGAGGAAATACTTCTTTACACAACGATTGCTTAAAATGTGGAATTCATTGCCAGAGGAGGAGGAAGATGAAATTTATAGGCCACCCTCCCCTGAAGGGCTCAGGGTGGTACACAACACTCAACAAGTACATATCAATCAATAATTCAATTTAGTTTAAACAATTTAACAATTAAAGCAATACAATACATGCAATAAAACTAATCCAGGTGGCCTTGATACCAATTTATACCCTTCGGGGGGGGGGGGGGGGATGGAGGCTGGGCTCAATAGCAAACCATTGCTGTCCTCAACCATAGGCCTGGCAGAACATTTCTGTCTTACAAGCACTGCAGAACTGCACCCAGTTCCACAGGGCACAGATGTCACTAGGTAGAGAGTTCCACCAGGCCAGCGCCAAAAAGGCCCTGGTTCTGGTCAAGGACAGCTGGATATCTTTCAGGCCAGGGATCACCAGGAGATTTTGTTCCCCAGGATGTAATGCTCTTTGGGGGGTATGCCAGGAGAGGCGGTCCCGAAGGTACATTGGCCCCAGACTATTTAAGCCTTAAAAGTTAATGCCAGAACTAGGGGTATGCAGGGGGGAAAAATCATATATATTTTTTGGGCTCGGGTATAACAAAGCCATTTTTTCTGGTATTTCTGAATATACCTGAATATCAGTACTGGTATTGTACATGAAAATATTCAGTATTCCCAAAAATATTCAGCTCCATTATATCCTATGGGGCCATTGTAGTCAATGGCAAAAAATTTATAATAAGTATTCAGGGGGATGGGGTTTGAGGTAGAGGCACCAAATCTGTCCCGAGGTTGCTGGAGCCTCTTCCCAAAAGAACCCCCAAGTTTGGAAAAGATTGGACCAGGGGATCCAATTCTAGGGGCATCCAAAGAGGGTTCCCCCAATCCTCCGTTGTTTCCTATGGAAGGGGAAAACAGGCAGGCAGCAGTGTCTCCCAGAGAATCTCTGCACTAATCTCTGCACTAGAAAGTAAGTGAGATGTCATGGTGTGAGGGTGCATGTTTGCAAGGCCAGCAGCAGAACCAGTGCAATGTACCCACGAGAACCAGTGCCACTGTGGCAGTCAGTGCCCAAACCCAACAGGACTCAGGTCAAATCTGAGAATCTCTGGGGGCATGTTTGCAAAGCCAGCAGCAGAACCAGTGCAATGTTATAGTGCTAGCAGCCAGCCAGTGAACAGAAGTCAACAGAAGAACCCAGTGCCAACGTACTAGCGAAACCTAGTGCCATTGTGGCAAATGCCAGCTCAACAGGAGGACTGACTGATGTAAACTAAGCTTCAGCACAGAATCATCACAACAATACAGAGAAGCCCTGCCCAGTAATGCCTCAGAAAGTGAGAGGGAGTGGGTAGTGTCTGTCCATTGATCCTCCTCTCTCAGCAGCAGTACACCAGCCATCACTGCCTCAGTGGAGGAGGCTTAGTCTAGGTGCAACAGCTACCTTTCATCACAGGCTCTCCCTTCCCACCTCACCCCTGCAAAAGAAAATTATTTTTCAATTTACATTCATTATTTATGGTGCTCCTGTGAGTTATGCTGGTTTCTGTCTGGCTGCTTGGCATGTACCCTACTCTACCTTGTTAATCTTCATCAAGATGGAAAACAGTTTTTGTGTAGCTGTTTTAATTTGAGCATGCAATTTTGGTTTGGGATGGCTGGTAATGTAACTCAGGTGCATACATGCATCACCCTCAACATCACCCTGTGCTGCACAGCTACCATCTGTAGAGGTATTTCTGCTGCAGGTGGAATGAATGGAAGTGGGGAGATCGGTGGCACATTTCTGTGCCAATCAAAATAGTTAATAGCCCTGGTGGCTACTTCTCCATAGCCTCTCTTGTTTTAATTATGGGGAGAGTGTTTTGTCCTAAATTTCCAGCACAGACCAAGAGTGAGTAGCCGAACTGGGCAAGTTGACCTTCAGTCACTGGGTAGCCAAACAGTGGCAAGTTGACCTCCAGGAAGACCAAATGCTCAACTGACCAGGGGAGCAGGCATGAGTGATGTGAGCAGACAATGTGGCCCACATGAGGGGAAAACGTGCTCACTCGGCACACTTGTTGGAGGGCATGAGAGGAGCTTCTGGGCTATGGCAGAGAGGTCTGGCCAGACCGTCTCCTTCATGACCTAGTAGCTCAGTGAACAGGTTGCCTATGACTCTTAGGGTTCCTCACCATCGCAGCCACTGTCTCATGCACCTGCCACTCCCAGAAGAGGGGCCAAGGATCCGCCTGATGACTGCCATCTCAACAGTTGTCATGGCAGGAGCTGTGTGGGGGACATTGCCTAGCAGGGGAGGTGAGGGATGAACAGCAATGGAGTTGCTTGCACCCCTCTCTCCCTCAGTTTGTGCCAACATACCCCTCTTGGCCCATCTGCACTCAACTTGCAAGGAGAGCTTGTCTCACCATTGAGTAAACGTGTTGGCCCACTTGGCAATCTTGCCCTTGATGCGTGGGTCACACATGGTCGCCAGCATGTAGACTTTCTGCTGGAGGACAGACTAAAAATGGTCCTCAAGTCCATCTTGCAGCCTTCTCAGCAGTGCACGCACTGCTGGAAGTATGTCTGCACGTCCTGCAGCTGGCTCCAGAAACGAGGCCAAGTCCTCATGAACCATGTGGATCATGGGGATGACCAGAGTCAGACTTGCTGTGTCAGATGAGAGCATCTCTGTGTAGCTCTTAAAGGGCTTAAGAACTTCCAGACTGAGAGATGGTCAGCTAGTCCTCCTGGGTGAGCCGGCTCTCTTCCCGAATGACCCCACTCTCTGAGATCAGGGCAGTCCGAGCTCTCTCCTGCTCCACCAAGTGTTCGAGCATGACTCAGGTGGAGTTCCAGCGAGTGGTGATGTCGCCAAGCAGGCGGTGCACTCGCACGCCTGTCAGAGTCTGCTTCTCATGCAACAGAAAGGTGTCCTTCACATTGTGAGAGAAGTGACCCACTATGTACTGGCATTTCTGGAGGAGATGCTGGAATTCACGGATCACAGCATCCAGATTTGGATCCTCTGCAAAACCCAACCCCAAGGCATCCTTGACCATGAGTTGGAGAAGGTGGGCCGCACAGTAAATGCACATCAGGCCCAGATGCTTTGCCAATGCCCTCATGTTTGTGCCACCATCGGTCACCATGTAGCCCATGGTGAGGTCCCTAGCTACCCACGCCACTAACTGTCTCTCAGTGGTGACTGAGATTGTCCACCGTGTGTGGCCAATTGAGTTTCTTAATGGGGAGCAGAGCCTGGCAATAACCAGGCCGGTGGCCCTGCCCCTGCCTAACACTAGTTCCCCCACCCCCAACCAAAATGTCACTTGGTGCCACCAGTGTGCTATCAATGAGGGAGATCATGCACCTGACCGAAGGTTCAGATGTTGGACGTGAAGTGCACAGTTCTCCCATGAGTACAGGACAATTGTCCCTTCATGTGGTCCCTGGCACCCCTGTCCAATGAGGGCATCACAGTCCTGCTCAGCGTGATGCAAGCAGGGCGCATGTACCAGTGATAGGTATCCTGGAGCAGCCTGCAGAAACCAATGTCTTCAACTGCAGAGAAGGGCCGCCCATCTAAAGCAAGCATTTCAGCAATGAGGTGAATGACCCTCTTGCCAGCCTGCTGGCCCCCCCCCCCAGGCACTCTAGTACTGATATCACCAAGCATCTCCATCAGAGATGTTTGGTATCCCTGCACCATCCCTACCGTGGGATGCTCAGGGACAGCACTGGAGGTGGTCACAGGATTGATTCTGTTTGGCTGGGGGTGGCCTGATGGTGCTTCTTCAGATGGTTCCGCAGCCCAGAAGTCGAGAGATGTAGGTGCTCCCTAATTGAAACCCACAGACTAGGGGGGGGGGGGGAAATCTCCGGAAAAATCGCCTGCTTTCACCAAAGTTCAGTCAGAGCACAAACAGTACACTACTTTTTGAAAAGTTAATACACACTACTTATACTTCTGTTTTATGATCTGAAAACAAACCTGGCCTCTTTTTGTTTTCCCAGCACTGGCCTAGTAAAAGGTAGAACAGCTAAAGACCTTCGCTGAGATTTATGTAAAAAAATTAGATAAAAATTCTGAAACCTTTGTTAAAAGCCTATTTAACAATGGTGCAGCTGCTAAACCAGAAGCACACACAGAGAGCAGTGATCCCCACTCCCCCCAAAACCAAAAAGGCCCCTGACGCCCTCAGATGAATCAGAAACAACCAGAAAGAGAGACCTGAAACAACCTGCCTAGGCCCCAGCCAGAAGGCCTAGTCACTCCCCCCCAAAACCAACAATCACAGAAATATAACTCACAGTAAAAACATTTTTTATAAACAGCACAAACCAGATGAACCAGAAACAACAAGAAAGAGAGGCCTGAAAGAGCCTGCCTAGGCCCTAGCCAGAAAGCCTGGTCAGTCCCCCCCCCACAAACCAGCAATCCCAGAAATATAATTCACAGAAAAAAACATTTTTAAACTGCAAAAGGCACAAAAGCACAAACTAGATGAATCAGAAACAACCAGAAAAAGAGGCCTGAGAGAGCCTAGTCAGTCAGTCCCGCGCAACCAAAAATCCCAGAAATATAAGTCACAGGGGGGAAAAAAGAATTAAACTGTAACAGGCTGGTAACAAACCCATTAAGAACAACAACAACAACAAAAATAACCATGAAGAGGCCTGAGAGGCCCTAGGGCCCAGAGGCCTACCCACCACCACCACCACACCAACCCCAGGCCCCAAACCCACCAACCCAAAACAAAATAAGAAAAGTTTTATTAAAAGTGGCCATGATAAGTCAAACCAGTGATGTCTTCTTCTCTTCAGTCTTCTTCTGTTGTCCAGAAGGCAGAATGGACGGATCTTGATCCGAAGTAGTCCAAATCAACAGCAGGAAAGCAGGCTCAGAGCAGTGCCTGAAGCAGAAACCAGCCGCACAATCGCCAACCCAGGCTCTCTCTCAGCATCAGGAACAGGAATGGAGTCAGCCAGCCAGAGACCCCTGCTTTTATGCTCTTTGGGCATACACAGAAGGATTTCAAAAAAGGAACAAACTTCTGTGATTGGCCAAAGTAGTATGCCAAATCCTATTGGGAAGTGTTCCTCCCCTGAGAAAGCAGCAAGCTAGTAGTTGGGCTTCAACAAGTGAAACCGGCAGCAATAACAGCCTTGCAAGCTGCAATGGCATTTGCTAATGCATTGCAGTGATTGGCTGTCTGTAAGGTCCCTCTTCCCCCTCCCTCCTGGAAAGCAGAGCAAAGGGAGGGAAGGAGGCAAAAACAGCAGGAAAAAGGTTAGAGCCCTTTAAAGTGTAAAGCCTCCTCGAGCCCGTATTCGGCAATGCCAAAAAAAGAGAGGAAAAGGAGGGAAAACCCAAATATTTTCAGTTTTTCCCCAGCATTCAGTATTTGGCAGCCAAATCAGATTAGGAAATCTGATTCAATATGCCAAATACCTGAAAAATGCCAAGAAGGCATTTTTTGGGGGGCTTTTATTCAGCTTTACCGAATGCACCCCCCTAACCAGAACCTTGAACCTGATCCAATATTCAACCTAGAGCCAGTGCTGCTGGTGAAGCACTGGTTGATTATGTGCTGCCAAAGGGATCCCTGTAAGGACCTGGGCCACTGCATTCTAGACCAGTTGTAATTTCTGGGTCAGTCTCGAGGGTAGGTCAACACAGAGGGCATTACAGTAGTTTAACCTGGAGGTGACCATCACATGGACTACTGTAGCTATGTCGGGAGAGACGGGAAGGGGGCCAGTTGCCTGATCTGGCACAGTTGGAAAAACACCAGTCTGGCAACTTTTGTGATCTGAGTCTCCATCAATAGGGAGGCATCCAAGATCACACCCAGACTTTTGGCAGTTGGCACTGGCATTAAAGGTGCACCATTAAGAGCTGGGAGAGGGCACCTCACCCCTGAGTCCCCCAAACCCAGCCACAGAACCTCTGTCTTTGATGGAGTCAGTCTCAGTCCACTCTGTTTCAACCACACAAGCAGGGCCTCCAGGTGCTAAGAATGCAGCATTCTGATACAAATGGCTCTAGCATGTGAGAAGGTGGTAATTAACTGAACTGCATATCTATCATAGGCTGTCACTGTTTACAAACAGTCTAATGAATCCTGATTGTAGAATTATGCACCAGACACCTAGGCTACAGAATCAATCTAGCAAGGCTCAGCAGCTGCTCAAGAACAGACGGCCCAACCTGATTAAGCAGAGTCCTCCAATACAGTTGCAGGAATGGTATTGTCAACCAGCCTGCCAGCCTGAAATATATTAAGATGAACAAAAAGATTATAATTATTACCAACCTGCAGCTCTAATGGCTAGGCCCATTCAGCAGAAATGAATTCCAAAGAATGGATGGCTTAGCTTACGGCCAGCATTTGATTGGTGACATTCCTTCATTATGTTAAAAAAAAATAAATTTAAATTCATAAAGTACTGATTTGGAGCCAGCTTATATATCTGCCTACACAGGAAGCTGCTCAAGTTTCTCTGTGGACATCACGGAGAAGCATTGCCATCTGGATGTGGAAGCCATTCTGTGTTGATTTGGCAGTATTTTTATAGAACATTTGATGCTGCTTTGAGTTGGATTGTTTATAACATTAGTATTACAATCATCAGAACTAGGTGAGTTCAGTGGGACTTTCCCCAGTGTAAGTGTACATAGGATTGTTGTTACTGGCAGCTGAGTTCTCCCAGCTGGCTCAATATATTGTGTGCTTGTGTGAGATCCCCTGCCTGGAATGCCTGCAGTCTTTAGAAACTGTTAGTCCTATGCAATGCAGCATGACTAGCTGTGTGGTTTCTACTGGCCAGAATGGGGTGCTGCGTGGTCTCTCATACCTCCCCCACCCCTAGAACAATTTCAGAAGGCCTCAGACTAAAAGTCTGCTAGAAAGAAAGAAAGAAAGAAAGAAAGAAAGAAAGAAAGAAAGAAAGAAAGAAAGAAAGAAAGAAAGAAAGAAAGAAAGAAAGAAAAGTTGGGGGTACATAATTCTATGCAAATACTTAGAATATATACATATACATACACATGCCCTGACCTGGATAGCCCAGGCTAGCTTGAACTCATCAGAACTCAGAGGTTAAGCAAGGTTGGCCCTGGCTAGTAAATGGATGAGAGACTTCCAAGGAATACCAGGCTCATGATGCAGAAACAGGCAATGGCAAACCACCTCTGAATGTCTCTTGCCTTGAAAACCCTATAGCAGGGGTGGCCAAACTGTGGCTTTGGAGGCACAAGGGGCGCTTTTACACCTCTTATTTGTCTCCCAGCAGGGTGGCTGGGGAAGGAAAGGGGAGGCATGCCTCCCTGATCAGTCTTTCCTTCCCCAGCCAGTGTTTCCCTCCCTGGGTAGGCTTGAGGTGGCAGGAAGCAGAGAAAGAAAGCAACTTTAAATACCCACACCCCCCCCCCCCCCCCCCGGCCAGCCAATTCCTTCTTCAATCCAAGCCAGCCAGTGTGGGGATGTGGGGATGTGGGGGGCTAGGAGGATGGCTTTAAATTTAAAGTTGTTTTCTTTCTACCTCTACCTTCCCCATCTATTTGTTTTCTCCCCATGTTTTTCTTTCCACCTTTCTTTCTGTCTTTCTCCCCACCCCATCTAAAGTTCAATGTGTTCTCCAAGCCCCACCACAACAGCAGACTGGCTTGGCTCAGAGAAGGCATTTGTCTCTTTAATATGCAAATGTGTATATTTTTCAATAAAATGTGTGTGTTCATGTCTTGTGGTTCTCAAACTTCTGACTTTTTTCTATGTGGCTCTTACGTTAAGCAAGTTTGGCCACCCCTGCCCTATGGGGTCAGCTTAAGTCAGCTGTGATTTGAAAGCACACACACACACACATATATATACACACACAGAGATAAATATATGGATGGGGGGAGAGAAGAAGAAGAGGAGGAGGAGGAGAATGGATTTATATCACACCCTTCACTCAGAGTGTCAGAGCAGCTTACAAACTCCTTTCCTTTCTCTTCCCCTCCCCACAACAGACACCCTGTGAGGTAGGTGGGGCTGAGAGAGCTCTGAGAGAAATGATCTTTCAAGAACAGCTCTGACAGAACTATGGCTTGCCCAAGGTCATCCAGCAGTTGCAAATTGAGAAGTGGGGAATCAAACCCAGTTCTCCCAAATTAGAGTCCATGCATTTAACCAATACACCAAACTGACTTGGTAAGGCTTCCCTTTGACTTTTTAAAGGATGTGTGTGTGTGTTTATGTGCATGTATGCATGTGTCCAAGATTTTCATTTTCCCTCCAAAAAAATCCCCTTTCATTACTACGAGGCAGGAGGGGCCATGGTTAGCATCAGCAGTAGAGCATCTGCTTGGCATGTAGAAGGTGCCAATTTCCATCCCCAGCATCTCCAGAAGGATCAAGTAGCAGATGGTGTGAAGGACCTCTGCCTGAGACCCTGGAGAGCCACTGCCAGTCTGAGTACAAAATACTGACCTTTATGGATCAAGGGTCCCATTCAGTATAAGGCAGCTTCATGGGTTCATATGTTCACATGTTTGAGATGCATTTAGAATAGTTATCAATAGGGATGGACATCAACCGGCTCACAAGCTAAAGTTTGTGATGGATTTTGGCCAGTTCATGATTTGCAAAGTGAAGTTTGTGACATGTTCACAAACTGTCCAGCTGTTTGTGGTGGTTCATGAATGGATACATTTCCAGACAGATGGTCTCCACTCAATCAAAATGTTTACCAAACTTCAAAGCAACATAACTTGGAGGGCATGTAGAGGAGCATCTGGGGGAGGTCCCCTGTGACTTTAATGTCTCTAGCTCGCATAGGATCTATTCTATACACTCCTGAACCTACGCCTGTCAAAATGACTACCTACTGATGACAGATGCAGGTTCAGGAGGTTCAGGAGTGTATAGAACAGATCCTGTGCAAGCTAGAGACACCACACTCACAGGGGATCTCTGGCTGACTCTCCTCTATCTGCCTGCCATGTTTGGTGAGGAAGGGATTTACAGGATCTGAGTTACAAAACCCCCCCAAGGAGGTGCCCCCAGGAAAATGCTTTCTGGGGAAACTATAGGCAGTCATTTCTCCAAATTGCACTTTCCTGAAGGCACCTTCTTTGAGGGGGACATAACTTGGACCCTGTGAATCCAATCCTCACCAAACTTGAACAGCAGTTAGAGGAGAGTCAGCCGGAGATCTGCTGTGAGTTTGGTGTCTCTAGCTTGCACAAGATCTTTTCTATAGAGTCAGAAACCTCACAAACTGATTTTTTTTAGCCACTAAAAGTTCATGACAGTGCATGATTCAATAACCGGGCATGCCACAAACCACAAACTGAACTGCATTTTCCCAGTTCATGGCCGTCCCTAGTTATCAGTATGAAAGTATTTTAACTCTGGGATTTCTAATGGGAATATGCAGAGCAGTATCCATTTAACTGCCATTTGAAATCTCAGTTACATTAGATAGTAATTAATTTGATACTGATTAGCAAAAAAATGTACTCTTCATACATTATTGCTTAATTCTTTTTTTCTTTTTCCTCTTGTATAAGGTTTCTCAAGTGCAGGGACCTAGTTAGGCTGGTAGGTTCACTTATAATGATGATGCCATGGGGTTTCAGCATAAATCATGAAGTTCACATTGCTATCGCAAGGAAAAGGGGGGGAAATAACACTTACTTGCAATTCAGGTCATCTAGAAACCTGAGGCTAAAATTCTGATACAATTAACATCACAATAAATGAGAAGCAAGGACAGAATCTGTACAGTCATACCTATTTTATATCAGAATGGTATAGGGAAATGTGCAAGACTTACAGTGCTTTAGCAAACATATCAAAATTATATATAAAATCAGAAATCGGAATGCATTTATCACTGGCAAATAAAAACTCACAGAGATTTGGATCTTACAAACTGCAGGTGCACAGTGCTCATGGAAATGAATCTTCACCACTTTTTCCTTCCCTAACAGGAAACACTGGGGATTGTGAGACTAGGGCTGCCAAGTGGGGGCGGGTGGGTGGGTAAACCCCCGCTTTGGAGGCCCGATTTCCGCCACCGCGGAATTGGGCCCTGGGGGGAACTCCACCCCCCGAAGCACAGCGTGGCTGCGTCACCAGAGATGACGCAACCATGTCGATCACGTTGGGGACGTGGCCCCGATCATCGGAGGGAAAACTCTATGGTTTTCCCTCCGACGATCGGGGCCATGCCCTCAACGTGATTGACATCGCACGTCACTTCCGGTGACGTGCTGGCGGCGGGCACGCTTTGCACGCACACACAACAAGGGACAGCTCCCAGAGCGGTGCGTGGCTCCCCTGCTGGTGAGTAAAACTCACTTGGCAACCAGTATTCCCTCTAAGCTGAGTTAGTGTGAGCTAGCTCACAGTTTTTTAGCCTCCAGTTCACACATTTTTGTCTCAGCTCAGGAAGGATGGCTCCAGAGCAAACTCATTTATGCAGTAGCCAAATCGCTCACTCACAACTTTAATGCCAGTAGCTCACAGAGTAGAATTTTTGCTCACTAGACTCCACAGCTTAGAGGGAGCATTGTTGGCAACCCTATGTGAGACCCTTGTGGTTAAAGCTCTGCAGCACACAGTATTCCAGTAACTAATGGTGATGGGTAACTGAGTGAAATTGTTCCTTCTCCTTATTCCACCAGTGGAGCTTCTGAGCTGCGATCACACACACTAAATAATGCACTTTTAATCCACTTTCAATGCACTTTCCAACTGGATTTTACTGTGGCCCAATCTGCATCTTGGGCCCAATCTGCATCTAGCATTTGCTCCGTTGTTTTACCAAACCCACACTGGAAGAGAAAAAGATGCAGCTCAAAACCACATTCAAATACCCCGAGCCAACGTCACACTGACTGAAGAGTCACCCCTGAATGGCCCAGATATCAAACAAAGTGAAAGCAGCATACAGTCTGGACACTGCCATAAAATCTGACAATCAATCAAAGTGAGTGGCGTGCAAAGCAGAGGGGAATTTCTGTTCCAGTGTGGGTTTAGTAAAACAGCGGAGCAAATGCTAGATGCAGATTGGGCCTGTGTGAACTGGCAAAATCCAGTTGGAAAGAGCATTGAAAGTAGGTTGGAAGTGCATTATTTAGTGTGTGTGATTGCAGTGTCATAAAAGGCTCCACTAGTAGAAAAGACAGGTGGGGCAATTTTACCCAACCTTCTCCCTTCACTGCAGCCCTCTGTGCTGTATGTCATTTTGTCCTACAGTGCTCTTCCACCCTTTAGGAATGCCATTGGGGCGGAGGGGCTGTTGGGGGAAGAAGAATATGGGGCACACCTGCTTCCTCAAGTATCTTGTGCTCATGGCTTGTGGACCCAAAGCAAAATGATCAGCACTCTCTGTTGTTACCTTGTTTCCCATTAAACAAATTCCTTTGGAAATCTAGGGATTTCTAAACCTGCAATGATGTTCCATTTCATTTCAGGGTTTTGAACTCAATCATGCAGGCTTTCCTTCCCAAGCAGGTTAGGTGGGGAAGGTTGGATCTCAAAACCATACTCAGAATATCTATTCAGAATAATTCTATTGACTCAGAAATCAGCATCCCAGAGGTAAACATTTATTCTCTCCCCCCCCCCCCGTTTATTCTGCCCTTCCCCCAGGGAACTCAGACAATGTATATAGGCTTCAAGTTCTTCCCCCATTATATTCTTGCAACAACCCTTTAATACAAATAAAGAAGAAAGATTGCAACTAACTCAAGGTGAACCAGCCCCCTTCATGGATGAGCAGGGATCAAGAAGAAAAGTAAAATTAAAAAAAAAGAAAATATCCCAATTTCAAATTGTCACTTTGCCATGGAAGCTTGCTGGGTGTTAGTCAACCATTCACACACTATTAGCCTAATTTACCTTGCAGGGCTGTTGTGAAGATAAATTTGAGGAGAGGAGAGTGATGGGAAGAAAGACAGGGTATAAATCAAGTGTGTGTGCACGCACATGCATGCATGTGTATACACACACATACATCATGTCAATTTTGGCAGGGAAAGAAGAAGAATGAAAGTGAAAAAAGGAGGGCCTAGTAAGAAAGTGCGCTGGGAAAGGGATTTCCTTTGCTTCCAAGGAATAAACAGGCAAGGTAATCTGAAAGCTGGAAGACTATAGAGCACAGGTTTAGGTGAATGATCTTGCTAACTTCAGAGGTTAAGGACCATTGTACCTTTAATATTCCCCCCAAAAGAGACAAATTATGCTTGATAGAGTTTCTCCCATCACCAAGAGGGGTGCCAGTTTCCAGGCTGGGCCTGGAGTTCTCCCAGAATTACAACTCATCCCAGACTACAGAGATCAGTTCCCCTGGAAAAATGGCAGCTTTAGAAGGTGGAATCTATAGCATTATACCCCACTAAGGTCCCTCCCATCCCCAAACTGCACCCCTCCCCTGACTCCAGCCTTAAATCTCCAAGCATTTCCCAACCCAGAGTAGCCAACTCTGTTCCACACCAGACAATATTTTCCCTTTTAACATATTTCATTACTACACAAAAACTTTAGCAGGATAATAACCTATGGTCCAAACTAGATGAGACACCAAGAAATCTGTGAGCAGATCTCCAAAGCACGTTTGTCAGATCAGGGCCATGGTGAAGAGGAAGAGGGTTAACCCTTCCCACCATTTTGACAACTTCAGATACCTTTTCCCTAAATGACCCACTGGGGAATACATATAGGTTGAATCTGCATTTGTCTTTCCCACTGGTGTCCCAGCCTTCTGACTCCGTCTTCAAAAAAACTGTTTACATTTGCTTTCGTTTTCAAACTTCAACTGCACAAGTATACTTTTGCATGTCTGCATATGTTTATTGCCCTCTTGGGGCAGCTCCATTGTAATTGGGCCTCCGCACTGCTTTAAATGAATCTTCTCCAAACAGCATTCAAACAAGCATAGAGAAAGACGGCGTCACAGAAGCACGAAACTAATTTAAAAATGCAAATGCAGATTCGACCATAGACTGCTACCACAGGTGGGAAAATGGCACCAGGGAAAGGACTAACGTCATTCCTCCCACCCAGGTAGGCCTGGTTATGCTTAGGTCCCCTGTGGTTACCAATATTCATTTATTCCCTGCTGCTGCATCATTTAAATAGCCTTTTTACATAGTCATATTAACAATTCCATCCAAGGATCTTCCCATGTGTGTTCTAGTTAAGCCATGAAAGACAATGAAGCATACCTTAATTTGAACTAATCATCCAAGGCCCCTGCCACACGCAGGGGAAAAGGCGCTTGAAGGCGCGGCTTTTAAAAGCCGCGCCAATGTTGACACGGCGCGGCGGGATCCCACGGATCCCCCGGCCGCGCCGCCTTTTCTCCCCGGCGCGATCAAACGCCAGCTTGCCGTGCCGCGTCCTCTTGAACCACCATTCTGAGCAAGATCCCTTAGCATGACGTGAGAAGCAGCATGGATGCCAAGCAGCGGTTGTAGCTTGACCTTCTTTTCCAATCCTCTCTGGTGGTAATATTCTGTATGTTGTACATTGTTTTCAGTGTTTCTCTTGGCAGTACATGCATGGGACCTGCAAATTTCTCAGTGTAACAATTTCATAAAATAGATTATTGTTGTTCTATTCTTACCATCATTATCATTTTAGGCATGAGGTGGAAACTCTGAAACATACATTAATATCAGAAATGTAACGAGTTGTTCCCTGTGCTGGCTATGTGAAGGAATATAAATGTTTGATTCTGCATTACCTGCATGAATAATTCAGAAGAATAAAGACAACTCAGTGGTCTTTCTCCTAGAAAGAAAATTAAATGGGCAATATTCTTTGATACTTATAAATTATGCTTATAATTTTCCTCATAATGAGTAGGGTTGTTGGACTCGTTGCTGAAAGATACCACTAATGTTACAGGTTTAAACTGAGTAAAACAGCTAGTGCCCTCATGCCTCTGATAGTCCAAATGTTATTCATTTGTATGACTGGAAAAGTCGCATAGAATCCAATACTAACAAAACAGTCCTTGGCAGACTGTTCTAAACTCTTTTAAACCCATTGAAGTCAATGAACAGGGGGCTGTGTAACTCCTTGGGTTTGCACTGTAACTGTCAGTCCAAGCACAGAAACTGTAAATGATGGCAGAAACTCATTATTGGTCATCTCCAATCCTGTCTTTGAAACAGATAAAATCAAAATCTGCTCATTGTATTGGCAGAAAAGCTTCATTAATTATGAGGACAGGCTAACTCAAATAGGCTATGTGTGATAAACATATGTTCTTCCTGATGTTCAGTGATTTTTTTTAAGCCTTCTGTACAAAGTTAACAGATTCAGTACATTTACTCTGATTTGGCTTTGGAATGTTATCATATTGCAAATTTCATATGATTATGTGGTATCACATAATGCCTACTTAGGGTGACCATAATATTTTCTGTCCTCTAAAATGACTTCATAAAATCATGTAGCTAATAAGTTGATTTACACATTAAAGAGAACACAGGTTGTGTCCAAGGTTTTGAGTCCTGCAGTGTAACAGCCACATGTTTGTTTCTACTCAGTTCCCCCACATACTGTTCCTGATTTGGATTGTGACTGTGGCACATGTAGTACATGTGGTTTTCCCCAATGGGCCAAATAATGCACCCCCAGGACCATTGCTGGTCAGGAGACTGACAAAGGGGGGAAGGCTTAAACCCCTTCTCCGTATGTGCCACATTTGTGATCCTAGTTGGGTACTGTCACATGGAAATTGAGAAGAATCCACAACTTATACATGACTGTTACACAGGACATGGGGTGGGGATCCCAAACCCAGCTGTGTTATCTGTGATGCATAAAGCATGACTGCATATGACATAATGTCAATATGTTGCCTGCATGATCCCTGCATAATTGGCTGAAGTCACACCTGGGGAAATTTTTTTTAAAAAAAATAATGGAAGGATGCAGCTCTGAACAGACAGTATACAGTGTGAAAGAACAGTTATGGAAGATTTGTAATATGTAGTTCCTGAAAACCTTCTTTCACAACCAATGTTTCCATGTGTGAAATTTAACAGTGACGGAGGTAAAACACATTCTCAGAGTTTACATTTCAGATACGGTAAATACAAAACAATTTAATACTAATTTGAACAGTCACACCACCTTAATTAATCCTTGCAGCATATAACTAGAAAATTGATAACCTTACAAAATTAGAATGAAAAATGCCATGAGCAACAAACTCATCCATTTTGGTAGTTTTAAATAGCTTCCCTTCATAATCCACCCTACAGGCCAGAAGTACAGCACTATGAAAGTTGTTAAAATCAAACCCACCTTCAATTATTTCCTCATGCTGCATCATTTAGTAGTAGCCACCATTTACATAATCACAGTAACAAAATTTCTTCACATTAATTGTATATTTAAAATAGTACTTGCAAAGAGTAGATCTTTTATGTACTCAGGGACAGGGCTCTAGTCGGGGGGGAGCTCTCAGGTACGGAGCTCCGGAAGAGAACCTCTAGGGGGCGGGGCCATCACGTGGTGAAGCCCCGCCCCCTTCTTTACCCCGCCCTCTGCTTCGATCCTCATTCCGTTTGGGAATGAGGATGAAGCAGGAGGGTAAGTAGCCGGGCCTTCTGACACACTTCCGGTGATGTCAGGGGGTGTGGCCTTCTGTCACTTCCGGTGATGTCAGGGGGCGTGGCATATGCAAATAAGTTATGCTAATGAGTTATGCTAATGAGCTCCGGCAGCTCTTTTTCTACAACAAGACCCCTGCTCAGGGATATTAATTCCTAATGGGTGTTCTTAGTAAAATTCCCTGTCTGTGGAGAAGTTTATTCATGAGTGATCTTCTGGCTTCTAGCAAAGCAATGCTGGCCTCCACTGAAGTTGGTCTGATTTGGATTGCCATTGCTTGGAATGTTGCCATAATCGAGCAGTTCAATCAAGACGTTGCCAGGTATCACTTGGTCTTGTAAATGATGTTTCTTAGTCTGGTTTATGAGCCAGTTTGTTGTAGTGGTTAAGAGTGACAGACTCTAATCTGGAGAACCAGATTTGATCCCCACTCCTCCACATGAAGCCAGCGAGGTGACCTTGGATCAGTCACAGCTCTCTCAACCCTACCAACCTTACAGGGGGACTGGAAGGGAAAGTGATTGTAAGCCACTCTGAGACTACTTTGGGTAGTGAAAGGAGGGGTATAAAACCAACTCCTCCTCTTCCTCTTCTCCTCCTCCTCCTGTAATGCAGTAGCTGTAGATTTTGAACTCAAATCAAGTGTAACTTTCCAGAGTGCTCCAGAAAACCTGAAGCATAATGGTGAAAATCATAAAGAACTCTGAAACTTAGAATTAATCATTTGTATATTCTTTTAGTGACAAGAATTCCCATGCAAATTTTTATTAGATTTCTCATTAAAAAATTCTTTTTACAGAATTTAGGAAAATCTAATTTTTTTAGATTTAGATTTAGACTCACACAGTGAATCGAGGGAATGTAAACAAACAGAAATAGAAGTATATATCCTATACAGAATTCAATGAGCCAAGTAGACTATAAGTGGGAGAATGTATTTTCATTATAAAGAGAGATTAAATTATAAATACAAAGGAGATAGTAACGGAGGCATCTAATCTGTTCTTCGAACCATAAGTTATAAAATCAATGTAATCTTCACTCTTTTTAAAGATCCCCAGTCATCACAGTGTAATTAACACACACTATTCTGCTATAAAAATTGCTCAGTTAAATATATTTATATTTTATTATAATTCTAAAACACATCTAACCCTGTAGACTGTACATGCCAGAGTTTCACTCTGTCCCTTGAGCATTTGCCATTGTTGAATGTTGCGCAGTTGAATGTAGTACAGTTTGTATTACCTGGTTCGGAAAATCAGCTTGAGTTTCTTTCACATCACAAGGAGCATTTCCTGTTTCCTGTTTATCTTGACAGACAGTGCCCAATCAGGTTCATAAGTAGTGAGCATATAGACATGCCTGTATTGAAAAATAATTCTGGTTAATTTATTATTTGCAACATTTTTAATAGCTCTCTTGATTCAAGTGGTGATGTACACAGCAAAAAATAGCAAGAAACAACAAAAAACAACTGTGAGCTGAATTACCCGCAAAAGTATATCCAAAAGGAGACTTCAGCAAAGTGAAATGCACATGTAATCAGTAATGAATCTATACCTAGAATCCATCATGGGAAAATACAGAAGTCCACAGGATCCATAGAAGGAAAAAAACAAAGTCCAGAGTAGATATCCAACACTTTTCCTAGGTAGTATGGAGTCTCATTCCAATTTCTTTACAGGACAATGCTATTCAGTTTCTTTATGGGCCAGGTCTTCTAAACTTTAATGTGCACCTCTCAAGGTTGCTTCTATGTAAACAGGACCAAACATGCCTCCTGTAAAGAAATTGGAATGAGACTTCCTGTACTTGTTCTTTGTTCCCGAGGAAGGACCAGAAGTCTTAAACACTGCATACTGATTACATGTGCATTTCACTTTGCTAAAGTCTCCCTTTGGATACACTTTCACGGGTAATTCAGCTCACAGTTGTTTTTTGTTGTTTCTTGCTATTTTTTGCTGTGTACATCACTACTTGAATCAAGAGAGCTATTAATAAGTAGTGATGTTATCAGAAGTTCTGTGGCAGTTGAGACCAACCAGTATCAGAATAGAGGCATTGGGCTTCTGGGCTTGGAGAAAATCTGAATAAAGAAAGAAGAGGAGAACAAGGAGGTTGTGGTGCTGGTGGTGGTCTCTGTCCTGCAATGCCCCAAGAGGGATTCTTGGTCTCAGAGCAGCAGACCTCCACACTGGCAAAACAAAAGCCCATCTCAGAGGAAATTATTATATTGCTTCAGGGTCCCCCCCCCCCCAATGTGTTTTGTTCTGTCTAGTAGTCCCAGAGGGCGCAAAACACTTGTGGGAAAGCGGGGGGGGGGGAGAGAACCCAAAGCAATAGGGACAAACAAGTGATAAAAATGACAGTGCGGAAGTGGCCAAAGTCAGAATGCCTTCCTGCTTTCACTTTCTTCTGCTAGATCCCAGGTCAGAATAGTAGCCTATACTGTTCTACTACTCTGTGTTGGTATTCTGGTACAAAATAAAGCTTTGGCTTGTCAAAAAAAAAATTGAGATTGTGGGTCAATGTACTTTCTCCAAAGTGGGATCATATGAACAATATCTTTAAATACCCGCCCCTTTATGTATGAAAAGCAGCATGATTCACTAAACTGTTTCTGGTTCTACATATAAATTTTGCCAAGTATCTTGTGAATCAAAATTCTCAAACAAATCTTGGAGAAATTAGTAATACAACACAGAATAAAACAGTGGGCTAAAAATCTTGATGGTATAAGAGAAAATGAGATGCTAAAGGCAGGAGCATTTTGTTCATGTAATTAAATGATTGAGCATTACCCCTTAAGCCAAAGTAACACTGCAATTCTTTACTTAGCTGCAGGACCCATTTTAATTAGCAAATTAAAGCAGTGCATCATAATAAACATCCCATGGAAACCCTGGCAACTCGGACAAGTGCACAAAACATTGCCTGCTTTCCCCCAGCACCCACTTTGCAAAATGAAGTACTCAAGGAGAGCAGATGGGAGGAGGAGATGGAGAGCCCCATCCACTCACCGTAGGCTCCTGCAGAGGGTCTGGTGCTGCCGGGCTCCCTGTCCCCGCAACCACCTGTGCGTGAGGAGAGCCTGCAGTTAAGGGGCAGCTGCCACTCCAGCTAGAAAGTCAGCATCCGCTAAGTTCATGAGTCACTCTCCTGAAGAAACATATCCTCCAAACTCCTCACATGCCCCCAGTGAGCATGTGCATGCCAGCTTTGCACATGCCTATTCAAGACAGGGATGCTGTCGCGAAGCCCTTACCTTGCCCTTTACCTAAAGTTCAGCCACTTTGCCAAAAAACAGACAGAGAGGAGGCCACACATCAGTCACCTTGCATGCATGCCTCTGACTCTCTCCTGGGGAAGGGTCAGGACACTTTCCCCTTCAGGCCCACCATAAAGTGTCAGTCCAGGGGAGGAAAAGGATGACAGAGAACCAAAGTGGGCCAGGCCCAAGAACTCACCAGCAGCTGCAGGCCTCACCATGATGTGATGCCCCTTGCTGCCCCCTGTCCTTCTGGCTGCCCCAGGATTACAAAATGCGCTGAAGAGTAGAGCTGCCAATAGGTACCAGGGCCAAACCCTGCTGAAGGTCATCTCTCCCCTCACCTCAATGTGCCCCTGATCTCCTTCCAGACCCCGCCGGTGGAGGTGAGCGTGCAATAGAGCACAACGAGGAGACTCGTCCTTCTGGCCCACCTCACTTGCAGCTGGGCTGAGTCTGTCCTTTTCTCCTTCCAGCCCTCCCTGTCCCCGACTCTCAGTTCACCTGAAGGTCAAGATGGAGAGAAGCAAGCTCACTGTCTTTGCCTGCCCCATGCCCGGCTTGCCCACCGCCTGCTAGTCGCCCTGTGCTCAGAAAAAGAATCTATTCAGGCATGTGCACATAAAGCTTTATTTAATTACTAGCTGGGGTGTTTATCCGGCTATCTGATATGGCCAAGCCCAAAAAACCCCAAGATATTCAGGAATTTTGGGACTGCCAGATATCTGGCATTAAAGGGTATTTAAAGAGATTGCAGTCCCTTTAAACACCTTTCAGGTGAAGCCACAGCTTGGGGAAGGCTTTTAAAGGGACCATGAGCCCTTTAAATGCCTTTGGCGTTTACCCACAGCTTGCAAAAGGCATTTAAAGGCATTCCCTTCAAATGCCTTCCCCCCTTCCATTGGAAACAATGAAGGATGGGGACACTTTCTGCTGGGGCCCATAGGATTTTGAAACTTGTGGTGTTTTGAGGAGAGAGATCAGCAGCTATGCTGCAAATGTGGTGCCTCTACCTCAAAAAACAGTCCCCACAGAGCCCCAGATATCCCTGGATCAATTCGCCATTATACTCTACTAGGAAAAAGGCTTGTTGTGGAAATAAATACAATGGCCTCTAGAAAGAGGCTCTTGGCGGGTGCTGTGGCAACCTCAACAGGGTATAATGACACTGAGTCCACCATTTTCTCCAGAGGAACTGATCTCTGCTACTTAATGAACACTTATAATTTTGAGTGATCTCCAGCCCTCACCTGGAGATTGGCAACAATGGTTCCCCAGAAGGGAATAGTTGGTTTGGAGGGTGGAGTCTATGGCTTTGTACCTGTTCGAGGTCCCACGCCTCCTGAAACCTCACCCTCTCCAGGCTCCATCCCTCACATCTCCAGGAATTTCCCACCTGGAGTTGGCAACCCTATCTCCTTCCCAGCCAATCATCAACCTACCTTTATTTCCCCCTCACTCCTCAGCTTTCCACCCCCCCACACACCTGCAGCCTCTCCCGTCCTCTGAAGCCCTGACTACTACGTCACATTGGCTGTCCTACGGGGGCTACCTCAGCAGCATATAAGGATACAGAGCCCACCATTTTCTCCAGGGGAACTGATCTCTGCCATCTGGAAAGCAGTTGTAATTCTGAGTGATCTCCAGCCCTCACCTGGAGATTGGACACATTTTACCTCAGAAGAGCAAAACTGGTTAGAATGTTAGAGTCAAAAGCCAATCAAGTTGCATATGCAAATGACCTCTGTGTTCCGAGGCAGAGGTCAATGAGGCTGCATATGCAAATAACCTCTGTGTTCTGACTGGCTATGGGGCGGGGAGAGGAATTGCAAAATGTTTAGAATGTTGGAGGCAGGACTTAGGCAAAGCAGCCACTGAATAGGGAGACCCTCTGATAGAAAGATCAGAGAGCGAACTGATTTTGGAGGGTGTGGAATGTTCTAGAGATGTGCCACTACCATTCGGCTTTTATTTATAAGGGAGATGGGGACTACAGATTATAATGGTCCCAATTAGGGATGTGCATTCGGTTCGTCCGAACCGAATGTACTCCCAAGAATGACCCATTCAAACCCCTTTCAGGCTGGTGCAGACCGATTCAGATTCTCTGATCTGAATTGGCTTGCCGCCTAATTGCCGCTGAATTTCGGCGGCAATTCGGTCCCATTATATCCTATGGGCCATTGAAGTCAATGGCAAAAACATAGGGTATATTCTGGGGGCTGGAGAAAAGGGGGTTTGAGGGAGGGGCTCCAAACTCACAGGGTAGCTGCCAGAGCCTCTCCCCAAGATACCAACCATGTTTGAAGAACATTGGACCAGGGGGTCCAATTCTATGGACCCCCAAACAGGTTGCCCCATCCCCTCCATTGTTCTCTATGGCGGGGAAAAAGTTACACTGGGGGGGGAGGGAGTCCCATGGCACTTGGAGAGATCAGCCCTTTCTATTTATAACAGATGGAGGAGAGAGAAACCTAACAGCACAGCTTGCATTCCTTATTAGTGAAAGGGAGCAAGAGTACAGCAGCACCTTAATGACTAACAAAATTTGTGGCAGAGCATGAGCTTTCATGAATCACTGCTCACTTCTTCAGATATAGCTGGAATGTGAGTCCATCTGTCCTTATATCTTAGAGAGTGAAGTGATTTCAGATTCCCAGTGACAATAGCAGACATTGGTAATGAGAGAAGAAACCTAGGTCTCAATTCAGTACAGTAGTTTTTATTGTCTTGTGCTTTGTGATCAGTGGCAATTCAGCAGTCTCTCTAATCTTCTTTTGGAATTCCTTTGTAAGAGAACTGCTACTCTTAAGTCAGCAACAGAATGCCCTGAATTCCTGGAATATTGCAATGTCCCCCACCACTGGGTTTTGAATGTTGTGGTTTCTAGTAGTTGTTGTAGAAAGAGTAAGGCTGCGATTACACACTTTTTTAGATCCAACATAGGCGCAAATGCCTGTTGGATCTAAAGAGAGCGATCAGACAGCAACAGCTGGGAAGCATCCCATAGTTGTCAGCAAGCTGTGCTGCTCCGCCACAGAAGAGAAAAGACATCGGGGAAAGTCCGATGTTATCCAGATAAGGCAGGCCACGGGTGGACTTCCTCCTGTCTGATCACTCAGGCACACTCTCATGCTGCCACGATGGTCTGATCAGGCCATCCCGACTCCGTGCTAGGTTCCCCTCCTCCAGTATGTGCATCATCGCATACTCCATAGTATGCCCTCAGTGTGGAGGTGCAATTCCTCGATTGCTCATTTATGTGCAAAGGAAACAAACAGCAAAAAAACCCCACATATGACTCACCCACAGTTGCGTCTGATCACACAGTGATGGGCTGCGCCCGCAGCTTCAAAGGGCTGTGTGATCTCACAACTGCGTGTCAAATTCCTCCAGAGGAAATAGCCTCTCTTCCCCTGCGCTTCAACTGGTGTATGTAACCCCAGCCTAAGAGTCTAGGATCACCTTTAAAGACTAACAAAATTGTGGTAGGGTATGTGCTTTTGTGAGCCACTGCTCACTTCTTCATACTTATTTCCATTTATTCTTTGCATCCTCCCAGACTGAATCCTCCTCTACCAAATTGATACTTAGATTTCCTGTCTCATTCGGCATCTGAAATCATCTTTATAAAGTTTATATCTCCGGCATCTCATGTTACATTTTATGGCACACATGGCCAGGCCTGACATAGTGTCTTTTATGTCAGATCTGGCCCTTGTAACAAATGAGTTCAACACCACTGTTTTAATATATTAAACTTCAGCATCATCTTTGAACCTGCACTACATACATATGGAAGGTTACAAGCTCCTTATGAAGGCTTCAGTATATGGAATAATTAAAACAAAAGTTGCTAGTATCTGAAACTACCAAAAAAAATATTTGGAAAGCTTTATGTGATGGCCATCGTATATCATAAAATTTTCTGGCATTTGAATTTCTATCTCGTTGTGTGAACTGTGGCCTTTATAAACTGATGATTTGAGGAATTAATTTTATAGAAATAATGACTTTATTAACAGGACTGTCCTTTTTCATAACAATATCTGTGTCATTAGCCATTCTTTAATAAATTGTTCTAAAGGGGGAAAAAACATTTCTGCTGGACAGTGGTGCATAAACATTGCTTGGTGTTGTGGGACTGTTTTCTTTGATTTTTTAGCTTACCCTCTGACTGTATGTACATCACTTCTTTGGCCTACATAAGCACTGAAGTATGTACCTCCCTTGTTCAATTATTTATGAATTCTGAAAGTTTCATGCATTTACAAATACACTAAATCAAAACATTCTTTGCCAGATTGGGTTGTTAAGGTAAAGGTTTTTAGCCATCTAAATGGAAAAAGGCTATTACCATGTAGACAGTTGTGGACAACCATACAATGGCCAGTAAAGAGAATTAATATATACAACTCCTAATGACATTTGGGATGAGGTTGGTTCCTGTTAAATGGTTGGTATAGTGGAATAAATGGAGTGCATTTTTCTTTTTCACTTGAGTGTGATATGTGTGATAAAGGGGCATAAGAGTTGTAGCTATAGATAGGGTTGCCAGGTCTGGGTTGAAAAATACATGGAGATTTTGGGGGTGGAGCCTGGGGAGGGTGGGGTTTTGGGAAGGTGAAGGACTTCGGCAGGATATAATGCCATAGAATCCATCCTCCAAAGCATCCACTTTCTTCGGGGGAATGGATCTTGATTTTCTGGAGATCAACTGTAATAGTGGGAGGTTGGCAACCATAGCTATAAATGAGTCCAATTAAGCTAAATGGATTATGCTTATAGAGTGAAAGAGAGATTTTATCCTTGTTTTACAGACTCAGAATGGGATTTCACTGTGAGTCATGGAAAATCAGGACAAGGACACCCAATAATTTTCTGAAGTGAGGAGTGACCACAAATTTTTGTTAGTCTTTAAGGTGCTACTGGACTCTTACTTTTTTCTACTGCTACAGACAGACTAACATGGCTATCCATCTTGAATAATTTTTTGGGTTCTGCATCAATTGGATATGTAGCCTTTCCTTTTCTTTCCTGACTTTGGTGACGTCCAGAGTTTAAATATATATTTTTCTCACTTTCTGTATTTAGGAACTGTAGCATTTCATTGCCAGTCATTTTTTTATCACCAAATAATAATTTTATTCTGAAGCATATGGCTTCAGTTTGGAAAATGCATGGAAACCATTTGGGATGAAATGCTCAAAGCTATTTATTGACTACAAGTGAGATATCTTTATAAGTCTTCTAATTAAAAAAATTAGGTCGAAGTGGTGAATTTTTGGTGCATCTTGTACACATAGGAAGAACATCTGACAATTCTTAGTCACTGGGCTCAGTGTCTTAGAAATTGTAATTATCAACATAATTCTTGTCGGTGATCCATAGATCAAGTGATGCATGTGTTGTTACAGATCAGGAAGGCACCCAATGTGTGATTGTGAAGCTTTTCCTGTAGTAGCCTCAATTTCACAGGGGTACCTTCCTAGAAGTTACTAGCTTTCTACACATTATACAGTTGTGAACAGGGTCAAAGTTTACAGAGGAACAAACATACTGTCATCACCAATTATGACCAAGAACACTGGCTGCAGAACAGTACAAGCCATACTTTTGTAGACTCCCTTCCCAGTATTGAGAACATTAATTCCTGACCATTCCTGATTGCAGGGATGGTACTTACCTACCTGTGATACGTAGGAAGGCCAGCAGCTGCTCACATAGGTGGTCACAGGGGGGATTCCAATGCCTCCCGCTACTGATCGCTACTGAAGGAGGGATGTGGTGTCCTTAACACAGGGTACCAGCAGGCAGTGGCAATGTGGTCACTGCTATGGTACATACAAACATACATCTCCTGAATGGATAGCAGAACCCAACATGGGTTCTGGTGATGACATCACTTGCCAGTGGTGTATGCAGGATAGACTTGTCCCTGACCTGCTATGTCTTTACATATGGAAGCTTCTGATGTGGAGGAGCATTCACTCATAGCGTTCTCTGTGCACTGACCTGATTGATTCCAGGAAATGTTATTCTGCTCCTTTTAAACTAGTCCAAAGAGGTCTGATGCAGTGAAAGCACTGTATGGAATTCTATAGCATGCATTCTGAGCAGAAGAAGTAATGGTCAGAACCTTTGAAATTTCATTCCTGTCTGTGATTTTAGTGTGTCTAGGAGAAAAACAAGGAAGATTTATGTCTGTGCTATATCTGTCAAAATCTGTCTCATCCATCTCTATCTATTTCTTTACTCCTGAATTATTTTGGGGGGCCTTTTGAAAGCTGGCAGGTGGTTGTTGGAATAAATCATTTTGCGATCATGGAATATGGTTGTTCTAAATCTGCTCCCTTTTGGCAAAGAAACAATAGGTAGCTCCAGCAGAGGAAAATTACCATTGTGTTAAAATGTCAACTGCAGACTAAAGACTTGTAAATCGATAAGGCTTGTAGAAGTGTATCCCCCCCCCTTCTTTCAAAAGTTCACATGATTCGTTTTTACTAAGCCTTGGTGTGTAATGGCTCTTCCAAAACTGGGAAAATTATATATTTTTAAAAAAATTCAATGTAGCTATTATTGACTTTTCCAGACTAGATACAGGAGGACTCTCAAAGCAAGTCTATAAATTAAATTAGCCATCCAGCTCACAGACTGTTAGGCTCCTTCATCATGAACAGGGAGGAACAAGAAGTGTGTGTGGGGGGAAGCTGTTTTCCAGACTGCTTCCATAAATGGCAGGTGTTTTGTAAACAGCTGCTGGAAAGCTGAGGAAATGGAATCAAAGAGAGTAGTGTGTATTTTTTTTTTTAAAAAATGCACAGACAATTGAGGACTTTGCAAAGTCATTTTTCTTTGCATTTTCCCCTCCACTAGGCTTGGCTTTCTTCATAGGAAAAAGAAAGAATAGGAACTTTTCTTGTGTTATATGTAGCTAACAGATAAAGGGGTTGTATAGAGAAGCCTCCAAAAGAAAAATATAATGGAAGCTTCATGGCTGGGAGTGTGGAAAGGGGCTTCCTCTTACTGTAGTCAACACAGAGACTTTTTATGCCTGATCAAACAGGGGTTTGCATCTGACATCTGAAATGAAACATCTCCAGAAAGTAGGTTACCAACCTCTAGGTGGTTATGCAAACAAACAAACAGAATAATCTGCATAAATTATACTAGAGAGGTCCGTCTTCTTATACAGCTCTAATTATAACTATAAACAATACACACACAAAAATGGTTTTGCCACCCTGCATGAATGACATCTACCAGGTGAATAGTGACCTTAATAGTCTTTGAAAGTCTCTCTTTAGAATGATGCAGTCACCATGATGCTCATGATGCAGAGAGGTGTTTCAAATAGAAAACACAAAGCAGACAGCACGGGCTCAGGAATAGCCACAATGTAAACCAAGAGTGGCAATGGCATGCCTTGGTTGCTTCACCTTTTCTTAAGGCTTCATTAGGTCACTTACCTTAGTGATGGAGCTGCAAACATTAGACTTGCTGTAAATTACATTCCATACTAATAGAGGAAGCAGACTTATGGAATTCTAGGACTTACCCCACCAAGCTCTGGTAAGATTCAAAGAGAGGAAGAGGAGAGATTGGATTTATACCCCACTCTTCACTTGGAGTCTCGGAGTGGCTTAAAATCAAACCCAGTTCTCCAAGATGAGAGTCCATGCACTTAACCACTACACCAAACTGACTCCACACCAAAATGATTCGTAGTCTACAAATATATTCCAAACAGCTAGGTATCAGGCTCTGATCACCAGACCATATTGGCTAGCTAAAAAGCATCCCCAAACTCCCTAATGACAAATAGCTGTAGAGAATCTTAAAGGAATACATAAAAGCCATAAGTATTTACAGGAACACAGACAAATCTATGGACAAATTCAAACCACATGGTTGCATGGTTCCAAACTTAAAAATAAAATACATTTCCTTCCTCAATACAATGTTTTCCACATTCTGTCTGCTGTACTGGTTAGTGGGAATTCTATATAGAATAATGAACTTTATATCCTCTGTTTTGTGGTTTGCCTCAATGGGTTCACCATGGGTACCTCCTTAATTTTGTTCTTAATTCTATTTTTTTCTAACATTCTATAATTTATTAGCCTGATAGTAGACCCAATATAGGCCTTTTTGCATGGACATAATGATAAATATACTGAATAAATTGAGTTACAATTATTGAAAACCTTAAAATTCCAAAATATATTCAGTTTTGGACCATCAAACCAGTTTAGGACCAACTCATAAGTTAGGCACCTCCCACATTTAATGAAACCAGATGGTAAATTATTATTTAAGACTCTGGGTGCTCTAATATCTCACCTTATTATCATATTTCCAATGGAGTTGCCCTTCTTTCATCCAATCAAAGGAAAGGATTCACATCCCAAGAAGTTCTTTACAATGTGACAATGTTTAAAGATGGCTCTTTTGATGTGTTGGGACATAGATGAGAACTCAAAAGCACAAGTGATTCTCTTGTTTTCAACTTTCTGCTTGTTCTGTAAATACATCTCTCTGTTGTTCTTTCTCACTTCACTGTATGCTGCTTCCAATATATCATTAGGGTACCCTCTTTGCCTAAAGGCTTGCAACACACCCCATTGTATTGTTTCTTCTGATCCTTATCTATTGACTCCTAGGTAAACTATCTCTCAGATGCTTAGGGTGACTGGATCTGTATTGTAGCAAAGAATTTCTATCAGTTGGTTTCCTATAACCCTTGACAGCTAATTTATCACCATTTTTGAAAATTGTAACATCCAGGAAGTTGATACTATGTGTGTCATAAGACACAGAAACGTTAATAGTAAGATTCAGTGTGTTGATCCATGCACTAAACTGATTAATAACCAAGGGATTCTCTATAATTAAAAAACAGTCATCAATAAATTGGTAGCATCTTCAAATCTCCCTCCAAAATGGGTTGTTGTTAGGGTCATAAATAAATGTGCTTTCAAATTTGTCCGTAAAGAGAATGGCAATATCAGGTGCAGGGGAGCTCCCCATGGAGACCCCCTTCTTTTGCAGGAAGTATTCATCCTTGTTCTTATCCAAGATGATATCCAGGACATCCATTTTAAAAAATGTATGGGAGGGTCCCATTTATCAGTTCTTCTTTCCAGGGTCTTCTCCACTATAAGTCTTGCTTCATCCTGAGGAATATATAATTAGATTTATAGCCCGCCCTCCTCGCAAGCGGGCTCAGGGTGGTTCACAGACTGGGCACGTATGCCAATAATTAAAACAGTTAAAAACAAGATAAAGCAATCATTTATAATCATTTAGCACAATACAAGGTGCTCTTGGTGTCTCAGAAAGGTCTTCAGTAACAGGATGGCGTTCTGGTGGTGATGGTACCAGATCGATGATATCAGTTCCAGGCAGCTCTATCGTTCATTTGTCACAGGGCCACCTCACCCCCTGATGTTGCCCGACCCAGTTGTTGTTGGTGGTGCAACGGTGGCGCCTCCTACTTGAAAGCCTGGCAAAAAGCTCTGTTTTACAGGCCCTGCAGAACTGCGCAAGGTCCTGCAGGGCCCGGATCTCCTCTGGGAGCTCATTCCACCAGGTAGGAGCCGCCACCAAAAAGGCCCTGGCCCTAGTTGCTGTAAATCTGGCATCTTTGGGGCCTGGAGTCACCAGGAGATGTTGCGTCCCCAACTGTAGTGCCCTTGGGGGATACGGGGAAATAATAACCCCACATCCATTGATACTAAACAGGTTGATTCTCAATAACATTAATCAAATGTTTAGTATCTCTAATATATGACTGAATGTTCACAGCAAAGGGTTTTAGGAAACAATCAAGGTATTGTGCTAATGGCTCCATAATGGACCCACTTCCAGATAGGATAGGCCTTCCTAGAGGTGGCAACCCTCTCTTATGCAACTTAACAACCTCTAAGTGGTAGCTGGAGATCTCCCGCTGTTACAACTGATCTCCAGGCAACAGAGATTGGTTCACCTGGAGAAAATGACCACTTTTGTATGTATGCAGTTCAGCTATCTAAAATCTAGATTAATCACTCATTGATGTCTTGTCCATTCCAGAGTATGGGTGCAAAGAAAAACTTTTCTTCACAAAATCTGACCAAATTACCATTCTCACTCCCAGCATGCTTCTGCCTGGACCCGCCATTCTTCTAAGCTGCATATATTAGCTCTCAGCCTTTCCCAAGGCCTGGATGGCCCAGGCTAGCTTGATCTAGCCTGACCTCATCAGATCTTGGAAGCTAAGCAGAATTGGCCCTGCTTAGTATCTGGATAGGAGACCAGCAAGGAAGTCTAGAGTTGCTACCCATAGGCTGGAAATGGCAAACCACCACTTCTTGTCTCTTGCCTTGAAAACTTTATGGGGTCACCATAAATTGGCTATGACTTTCCACCACCACTACTTTCCCGATAGTCTTTTAGGATCAGTGGTTTTAAATGGAAATAGGCTCTGAAACAGGGAGCTGGCTCTAGTTCCAAGTGTGATTCCTTCGGCTCTGCACCTCCAAAACCCTTTCCTGCTTTCCACTGTTTTTCAAAAGTAAGGTATAACTGAACACCCTAATAACATTATAAAGGTGTTGAGGGTTTTCAGACCATTGTACTATTCAATAATAACTACCTTATATTAGGTGGTGTGTGTATTATGAGCCATTAATTTGCTTCTGACTTATGATGAACCTAATTCTTGGGGGGAGGGATTTGTGGATTTCCTGCATTGGGTATGGGGTTGGACTAGATGACCCTGGAGGTCCTTTCCAATTCTATTCTATTAATTAACAATCTCAAAAATGGTCCAATCATTGACAACCTTGCTCAGGTTTTGCAAACTGAGGTCCAAAGCTTCCTTTATTACACCAGTTCATATTGGGTCTTCCTCTTTTCCTGCTGTGTTCAGCTTTTCCTGGTGGGTGTAGCCTTCTGGGATTTCCCCCAGAAAGTGCTGAGGCACTTAGTACATCTAAGAAGTTGACTTTGCCTTGTCATTGTTCCTTCTAGTTCAGGATTGATTCCTATGACTGGGAGTGTCTTCCCAGGGTATCGGGCAAAGAAAACTCTTTCTCACAACATGCAATCTTTTAAAAAAGAAATGCTTGGGGTTAAAGTAGTGATCTTCTGAGAAAGAAGAGAGATAGAGAATGCCTTGCTGAAAGCCATCTAATGATTTGGGAGCTTAATTGAGGTTTGAACTGGTGACCTCTCAGCTCAATTTCTTAGCCACTACTGCAGCTTAGCAATCAAGCTGCTCCTCTCTGCATAACCTCATCCTGTATCCTATTTCTTGGTCATGTTATAGTATGCTAGAATGCTGGGAAACGCCCTCAATGTAAAACAAAACAAACAACACCTTACTTGATCTTTATCTGTGGAAACAGTGTCCTGAATTCATATGTGTCGCTGATATAAAGTCACTACTCAACAAACTGAATTCTATTTAGCTTAGTCTGAATGATGGTTTTGGTCCCCACAGGTTGGATGTGATAATTATGTTTTATGGGAAGATAGATGCTTCCAAATGACATTTAAATCCAAGATTAGCTCAGCATTTCATTCAGAGAGAGAAGGGCTTTTCCTTAATCTGTTCTGGTTCTTTCTCCTACTTGTGGATTATTACTTTGGGCAGATCAGCTAAGCATTTAAAGAAATATGAATCACAAAACCAATTAAAGCATATTTAGGCTTCAGTATCGTAACCACTTATGCACACTTAAGTCGTATTGATTGCCATGCAACCTAAATGCATGCAACTGGTCAGAGAATTGCTGTCAGAAGCAGGTTTTTAAAATGGCAGAATGTTGCCAGCTGGCTGATTATAAGCCACAAAGAACAGTGATTTTTCTTCTTCTTAGTACTCATTTGTATACTTCATTCATTCTGTCAATAATGCCATTTGGAAACTAATCCTTATCTGTCTGTTAGCATATGAATGGAAGCTATACTGCATGCCTTTCTGGTGATTCATGACAGCTATATAATAATGTCAACTTACCATGTCTTTTGTTTGTTCTTTCAGGTGAGCCTTCAAGATGGTCTTCATCACACTGTGACTGTTGCTGCAAAAATGGCAAAGGGGATAAAGAAGGAGAAAGTGGGACATCCTGCAATGAACTATCCACCTCTAGCTGTGACAGCCAGTCGGAAGCCAGCTCCCCACAAGAGACTGTTATCTGTGGCCCAGTCACTCGCCAGTCCAATATACAGACTCTGGATCGGCCAGTCAAGAAAGGCCCCGTGCAGCTACTGCAGCAGTCTGAAATTCGTCGGAAAAGCGACCTGCTCCGAACTCTAACTTCTGGCTCTAGGGAATCCAACTCTAGTAAAAAAAAAGCAGTGAAAGAAAAGCTCTCCATTGAGGAAGAATTAGAAAAATGCATCCAGGATTTCCTGAAAATCAAAATCCCAGACAGGTTTCCAGAAAGGAAACACCCCTGGCAATCTGAACTCTTACGGAAGTATCATCTATAGGAGTGGGCCAGGGGCCAGGAAAATCAGCTTAAGTTACAATTTACTGAAAGAGATTCCACTGGCAAAGAAATAAACGATGATGATTTGTTAGGTCACACACACAAAAAAACAATCCATTACTACAGTACTGCCTAATTTGCCTATTTTACCAAAATATTTCTAGTCTCTCTCTCTATAACTATATAGATATTTTCTCCCTGTGGTAGGATTAACAGAGCATCTATTTGTTAGACTTGTCAAATGCTTGCAATGCCACAGGCACAACGAAATTGTCAGCCAGTGAAATATGTGCAATATGATCGTGGCATCACTAATGAAAAAAAACCCTCTTATAATTGGGCAGGACTTGTAGTGGACGGTGAATTTTCTAAGCTGCATGCCTTTTTGAGTTCTGTTTTACTGTCATTTCTTTGGATGAGGAAGGCTGGGATGGGCAGGTGCCTACAGTTTTAAAGGGAAGACTAATGTCATGCCAGTTTACACTAGGAGAGAGTGTATATATGTCTGCGTGCCACATAAAATATTTGTCTGTTTCCTCCTGCAGTCTATTTCCCCCTTGTAGAGTTATGTATAGAATAAGTATTTTCTCCTCTCTCTTTTTTTCTTGGTATGTGTGTGTGTATGTTTGTGAACTAATCTGATATCAGGGGTTGATCTGGATATTTAAACTTGTTCTATTTTCTCTGTTTGCACATCATGAATGTTTATGGACCACAGACTGCTTTCAGCTTAACTGAAAGATCTGAGAAGTTAATGGCTACACTCTAGTACAAAGACATGCACAAATGATACGCTCCTATGCATTCACACCTGAGCTTTTCTCAGCTATTTTGTCACCAACCTTTTCAATGGTTTTCCTTGCTCTTGGGGGAGCTTCTAATGTAGGCAGGTGATTGTGTAAAGCTGATCAATAAAAGAACTCGAGTATGCATACAAGTATAGATACGCTGCAATGTTGCTAGGATTGTCAACTTTTTAAAGGGATCTTGCTTCTCTGCCTTTAATAGCACTGTGATATCCATGCAGCGATTAAGCAGGCAAATCACTTTAACTCAATACCAAGAAAAGACTCATATCACAGTTTTTTTGACATGGCTGTTAAATGCACAGAGGTAAGACTTAAAAAAAAAAAAGGTTTCCAGTAGCAGGAGACCTCCTGTCTCTTTATCTTCTGTCAATAGGAAAAGCAACAAAAGAGGTCATTCGCAATTCTAGCCATGTGTGAAGTGCTTCTTTTATTTTCCTGCACCTCTGTGTAATACAGGGCAGCTTGCCTACCTTCTCTGCTTCCTCATACCATAGAAAGCTCATACTGTCCAAGGGTCCAGGAGATAAAGCATTACAATAAAAGACAGAGGCTGATTTTGCACTAGAGCTGCCTCGCTGTTGCACCACCATTTGCCCTGATACTATTGGTCAATTTCACACCCGAAGCTGCGGGGCTGCATTTGACCTGTGGCTTCGCCCGATTTCCTCTGCAGTTTCGTGAACCTCAAAAAACAGGATCACGAAACTGCAAGGGAAATCGGGCGAAGCTGCGGCTCAAAATCAGCCCCGCGGCTTCGGGTGTGAAATTGACCAATAGTATCGGGGCAAACAGCGGCGCAACAGTGAGGCAACTCTAGTGTGAAATCAGCCAGAAACTGAAAAGGGAAATGCTATATATATATACATCTTGTAGAATAAGTGCATTGGTGGATCTAACAGCTATATTGTTGATTTATGGGAGCTTGCCAGGCACTGCTGCCAAGATGTCTTTGGCCCAAACAAATGGGGAGAGCAGATTCCCATCCTCTTTCAGCACAGATGCAATTAGAAGAAATTATAGGCCTAACAAGATGCATCTTGCACTCCGACTTGCAGGAAATTGATTGTTCAAGTGACAGGCAACATGCCACTCTGGCTGCAAGCATTGAAAAATGAAATTAAAAATTGAAAAGACTCCAAATGCACTCAACTAATGGAAACAGCCTTCTCAGCACACTAGAAATCCCCTTTGTGGGAAGCTGCTTCACTTACTAGCATCTGTACCCATAATATTCCATGAATGAGTGGAAGGTACTGAAGATGCTTGTTTTTGTGGAAATGGAGGGGAAGGATACATTCTTAACCGCACAAAGAATAGGATTAGGTGTGCAATTGCTATGCACTTGACACAAAATCCATCTTCTTTAGCCATCAAACAAACTGAACTGTTAAGCAGACAAGAAGTGGTTATTCTGTGGAAACAAAATTTTCAGTAATGAATATACTTGAGATTCTATTGCAATTAGTAGGAGTTCAGTCAGTGTGTTTAGGATGAGGATGCAGAATATTAAATAATGATAACAGGAAAAGTTTCAAATGTTCAGTTGTACAGCTGAAGGACATTCACTAACAGTTTTAAAATATACTGAATTGCTGAAGATTTGCTTGTCAGGACAAACAGTAGGACCTTAA